>NC_092726.1:141800167-142124310 GCF_047496885.1 Scyliorhinus torazame
GGAGGGTTAGTGTGTGTGTGTGGGTGTTTAGTGTGTGTCTGGGAAGATTCATGTGTGTGAGGGTTAGTGCGCGTGTGGGGGGGGTTAGTGTGTGTGGGGGGAGTTGGTGTGTGTGTGGGGTGGTGGTTAATGTGTGCGTGGGGGTTTGGTGCGTGTGTGGGGGTTAGTGTGTGTGGGGGGGATAGTGTTTGTACTGGGGTCAGTGTGTGTGAGGGATTAGTGTGTGTACATGGGGATTAATGTGTGATGGGGGTTAGTGTGTGTGAGGGGGGTTAGTGCGTGTATGGGGCGGAGGTTAATGTGTGTCGTTGGGTGTTAGTGTGTGTGGGGTTAGTGTGTGTGAGGGGGGTCAGTGAGTGTTAGTGGAGTTAGTGTGTGTGTGGGAGGTTAATGTGTGTGTAAGGGGAGTTAGTGTTTGTGAGAGCGGTTAGTGTGTTTGAGGGGGATGAGTGTGTGCGGGGGTAGATTAGTGTCCGTGGGCTTCAGTGTGTGTGGGGTTGGTTAGTGTGTCGGGGGTTAGTATATCTAGGGGGGTAAGTGAGTGTGGGGGTGGGGTTAGTGTGTGTGAGTGTGTGGGGGTGGCGTTGTATGTGTGTGGGGGGGGGTAGTGTGTGTGTGAGGGGTGTTAGTGTGTGTGGGGGAGTTAGTGTGTGTGAGGGGGATTAGTGTGTGTGTGTCTGGCGTGGTTAGTGTGTGTGTGGGGGGGGAGTTGTCTGAGTGAGGGGGGTTAGTGTGTGTGCGGGGGTTAGTGTGTGTGAGGTGGTTTTGTGTGTGTTGGTGGGGTGTTAATGTGTGTGCGTGGGAGGGTTAGTGTGTGTGTGGGGGGGTTCGTGTGCCTATGGGAGGGTTAGTGTGTGTGTGGGTGTTAGTGTCTGTATGGGATTACTGTGTGTGTGGGGGTAGGTTAGTGTATGTGGGGCGTCAGTGTGTGTGTGGTTGGTTCGTGTGTGGGGGGGATTTAGTCTGTCTGGGGGGGATAAATGTGTGTGGGGTTGGGGTTAGTGTGTGTGAGTGTGTGTGGAAGGGATAGTGTGTGTGTGCGTGGTGGGGTTAATGTGTGTGTTAGGGGGTGTTGTGTTTGTTTTTGGGGTGTTAGTGTGTGTGTGGGAGGGTTAGAGTGTGTGTGGGGGGTTGGGTGTGTATGGGAGGGTTAGTCTCAGTGTGAGTGCTAGATTCTGTATGGGGTTACTGTCTGTGTGGGGGTGTTAGTGTGTGGGTGGGAGTGTTAGTATGAGCTTGTGGGTGTTAGTGAGCATGGGAGTGTTAGTGTGTGTGGGGGTGATTAGTGTGTGTGTGTGGGAGGGTTAGTGTGTGTGTGTGGGGGGGCTAAGTGTGTGTTAGTGGGGTGTTATTGTGTGTGTGTGGGATGGTTAGTGGGCGTGGGAGGGTTAGTGTGTGTGGGGGGGGTGATTGGTGTGTGTGTGGGAGGGTTATAGTGTGGGCGGGGTCTTAGTGTGTATTAGTGGGGTGTTAGTGTGTGTGTGGGATGGTTAGTGGATGTGGGAGGGTTATTGTGTGTGGGGAAGGTTAGTGTGTGGGAGGGGGTAGAGTGTCTGGGGGGTAAGTGTCTTTGGGTGTGGGGATAGAGTGTGTGAGTGGGGGGGGGGTTAGTGTGTGTGTTGGTGAGTTAGTGTGTGTGTGTGTTGGTGGGGAGTTAGTATGTGGGTGAGTGGTTTGTGTGTGTGTGGGAGGGATAGTGTGTGTGGGGGGGCTAACAGTGTGTAATTGGGGTGATAGTATGTGTGAGGGGAGTTAGTGTGTGTTGGTGGGGTGTTAGTGTGTGTGTGTGGGTGGTTAGTGAGTGTGTGGGGGGGGTCAGTGTCTGTGTGTGGGGAGGTTAGTGTGTGTGTAAGGGGAGTTAGTGTGTGTGTGTGAGAGGGGTTAGTGTGTGTGAGGGGGATTAGAGTGTGTGTGGGAGTCCGTTAGTGTCTGTTGGGCGTCAGTGTCTGTGGGGTTGGTTAGTGTGTGGAGGGGGGGGTTAGTATGTCTGGGGGGGTAAGTGTGTGTGGGGTGGGGTTAGTGTGTGTGAGTGTGTGTGGGGGTTGGGGGGTTGTGTGGGTGGGCGGGGGTTATTCTGTGTGAGGGGTGTTAGTGTGTGTGGGGGAGTTAGTGTGTGTGTGTGTGAGGGGGTTAGTGTGGTGTCTGGTGTGGCTATTGTGTGTGTGGGTGGGGGTTTGTGTGTGTGACGGGGGTTTAGTGTGTGTGCGGGGGTTAGTGTGTGTGTGAGGTTGTTTTGTGTGTGTTGGTGGGGTGTTAGTGTGTGTGTGTGTGTGGGAGGGTTAGAGTATGTGTGGGCATTAGTGAGCGTATGGGAGGATTAGTGTGTGTGCGGGAGTTAGTGTCTGTATGGGGTTAGTGTGTGTGTGAGGGTATTAATGTGTGATTGGGAGGGTTAGTGTGTGCCTGTGGGGGTTAGTGTGCGTTGGATGGTTAGCGTGTGTGGGGGTGATTAGTGTTTGTGTGTTGGAGGGTTAGTGTGTGTGGGGCTAAGTGTGTGTTAGTGAGGTGTTAGTGAGTGTGTGTGGGATGGTTAGTGTGTGTGGGAGGATTAGTGTGTGTGTGGGTGGGTTAGTGTGTGTGAGGGTTAGTGCTTGTGTGGGGGGTTAGTGTGTGTGGGGGGGTTGGTGTGTGTGGGGGTGGTTAGTTTGTGTGGGGTAGGTTAGTGTGTGGGGGCTAGAGTGTCTGGGGGTAAGTGTCTGTGGGGATAGTGTGTGTGAGTGTGTGCGGGGGTTAGTGTGTGTGTGAGGGGGTGTTAATGTGTGTTGGTGGTGAGTTAGTGTGTGTGTGGGTGGTGAGTGTGTGTGTGGGAGGGTTAGTGTGTGTGGGGGCTAAGTGTGTGTTAATGGTGTGTTAGTGTTTGTGTGAGGTGGGTTAGTGTGTGCTGGGGGGAGTTAGTGTGTGTGTGGGCGGTTAATGTGTGTGTGTGGGGGGGTCGGTGTGTGTGTTGGGGGGTTAGTGTGTGTGTTTGGGGGGTTAGTGTGTGTATGGGTGGGTTAGTGTATGTGTGGGGGTATTAATGTGTCTGGAGGGGGGTCACTATGTGTGGGGGCGTTGGTTTGTGTTGGTGGGGTTTAGTGTGTGTGTGTTGGTGGGATGTTAGTGTGTGTGTGAGGGGGGTTAGTGTGTGCTGGTGGCGGGTTAGTGTGTATGTGGGGGGTGTCATAGTGTGTGTGTGTGGGTAGTGTGTGTGTGTGTGTGTGCGGGGGGTGTGTGAGTGTGTGTGTGTGGGTGTTAGTGTGTGTGTATTCGGGGTCTTAGTGTATGTGGGGCGGTTAGTGTGTGTGTGGGCGGATAAGTGTATGTGTGGGGGTGTTAGTGCGTGTGGGGGGGGTAAATGTATGTTTGTCGGTTGTTAGTGTCTGTGTGAGGGGGTCGTGTGTGCTGGTGGGGAGTTAGTGTGTGTGTGGGTGGTTAGTGTGTGTGTGGGGGGTGTCAGTGTGTGTGTGGGGGGTGTCAGTGTGTGTGTGGCGGTCGTGTGTGTGTGGGGGCGGGGGCTGTTAGTGTGTGTGTGTGGGTTAGTGTGTGTGTATTCGGGGTCTTAGTGTGTGTGGGGCGGTTAGTGTATGTGTGGGGGGGGGCGGGTGGTTAGTATGTGTGTGTTGGGGTGTCAGTGTGTGCATTGGGGGGTTAGAGTGTGTGGTTAGGGGGGTTAGTGTGTGTGTGGGCGTGTTAGTGTATGTGTGGCGGTGTAAGTGCATGTGGGGGGTGTCAGTGTGTGGGGGGGGGGGTCAGTGTGTGGGGGGTTAGTGTGTGTGGGGTGCGGTTTAGTGTTTGTGTGGGGGGCAGGGGGGCAGTGTGTGGGGGGCTTTAGTGTGTGTGTGGGTGTGTTAGTGTGTGTGTGGGGAGGGTCTGTGTGTGTGGGGGGGTGTCAGTGTGTGTGAGGCGGTGTCAGTATGTGTGTGGGGGGTCAGTGTGTGTGTCGGTGGGGGGGTTAGTGTGTGTGTCGGGGGTAGCGTGTGTGGGGGCAGTTAGTGTGTGTGAGGGCGTTAGTGTGTGTGGGGTATTAGTGTCTCTGAGGAGGGGTAGCGTGTGAGTGAGGTGGGTTAGTGTATGTGTTTTGGTGAGGTTAGTGTCTGTGGGGCGTCAGTCTGTGTGTGGGGGGTTAGTGTGCGTGTGTGAGGGGGGTTAGTGTGCGTGTGAGGGGGGTTAGTGTGCGTGTGTGTGTGTGGGGGGGGGGTTTGTGTGTGTGTGTGCGGGGGTTGTTAGTGTGTGTGAGGGGGTTAGTGTGTGTGGGGAGGTTACTGTGTGTGTAAGGGGTGTGTGTGTGCGAGGGGATTAGTTAATGTGTGAGGGTGTTAGTGTGTGTGTGTGAGGGGGATTAGGGTGTGCGCGTGGGTAGGTTAGTGTCTGTGGTGCTTCAATGTGTGTGGGTTTGGTTAGTGTGTGGGTGGTTAGTATGTCTGGGTGGGGTAAGTATTTGTGGGGGTGGGGTTAGCTTGTGTGTGTGTGTGGGGGGGGGTTAGTATGTGTGTGGGGGGTTAGTGTGTGTGTGCGGGGTGTTAGTGTGTGTGGGGTTTTAGTGTGTGTGTGAGGGGGGT
The DNA here is from genome assembly GCF_047496885.1 of Scyliorhinus torazame. Lineage (NCBI taxonomy): Eukaryota > Metazoa > Chordata > Chondrichthyes > Carcharhiniformes > Scyliorhinidae > Scyliorhinus > Scyliorhinus torazame. Next base: position 141,804,706 of record NC_092726.1, read on the forward strand.
TAGTGTTTGTGTCTGGGGTGGTTAGTGTGTGTGTGGGGCTTAGTCTGTGTTTGAGCGGGTATTGTGTGTGTTGGTGGGGTGTTAGTGTGTGTGTGGGGGAGGGTTAGTGTATTTGTTGGGGGTTAGTATCTGTATGGGGTTCGTGTGTGTGTAGGGATGTTAGTTTGTGGGTGGGAGGGGTAATGGGTGTGGGTGGGGGTTAGAGTGTGTATGTGTGAGGGTTAGTGCGTGTGTGGGGCGTTAGTGTGTGTGTTGGTTGGTGGTTGGGGGGGTTTAGTGTGTGTCAGGGGTGCGAGTGCGTGTGGGGGAGTTAACGTGTGTTTGGGGTATAGTGTGTGTGGGGGGCTTTAGTGTTTGTGTGGGGGGGTTAGTCTGTCTTGGGGGTTAGTGTGTGTATGGGGTCTTTGTGTGTGGGGGGGGGATTAATATGTGTGAGGAGGTTAGTGTATGTGGGTGGGTTAGTGTGTGTGTGTGAGGGGGTTTAGTGTGTGTGTGAGGGGAGTTAGTGTGTGTGATTTGGGGAGGTTAGTATCTGTCGGGCGTCATTGTGTATGTGGGGGGGGGTTAGTGTGCGCGTGTGTGTGTGGGGGAGTTAGTGTGTGTGTGAGTGGGGTTAGTGTGCGTGTGTGGGGTGGGGGAAGTGTGTGTGAGGGGGGTTAGTGTGTCTGGGGGGTAAGTGTGCTTGGGCTGGGGTTAGTGTGTGTGAATGTGTGGGGGGGTTAGTGTGTGTGTGGGGTGGTTAGTGGGTGTGTGTTGGTAGGATGTTAGTGTGTGTCAGGGGGGTTAGTGTGTGTTGGTGGGGAGTTAGTGTGTGTGGGTGGTTAGTGTGTGTGGGTGGGGGTCAGGGTGTGTGTGTGCGGGGGTAGTGTGTGTGTGTGGGGTCAGTGTGTGTGGGGGGGGGTTGTGTGTGTGGAGTGGCGGTTTAGTGTGTGTGGGGGGAGGGGTCAGTGGGTGTGTGGGTTTTAGTGCGTGTGTTAGTGTGTGTGTGGGGGCGTCAGTGTGCGTGTGGGGGTGTTAGTGTGTGTGAGTGGGGGGGGGTTAGTGTGTGTGTGTGTGTGGGGGGGGGTCGTGTGTGGTGGGGTTTCATGTGTGTGTGGGGGGTTTAGTGTGTGTGTGAGGGGGGGTTAGCGTGTGTGTGAGGGTGGTTAGTGTCTGTGTTTTGGGGAGGTTAGTGTCTGTGGGGCGTCAGTGTGTGTGTGGGGGGTTAGTGTGTGTGTGAGGGGGTGGTTAGTGTGTGTGAGGGGGTTTAGTGTGTGTGGGGAGGTTAGTGTGTCTGTAAGGGGGTGAGTGTGTGTGAGGGGGGTTAGTGTGTGTGTGTGAGAGGGTTAGTGTGTGTGTGAGGGGGGTTAATGCGTGTGTGTGGGTAAGATAGTGTATGTAGGGTGTCAGTGTGTGTGGGCTGGTTCGTGTGTGAGTGGGTTAGTATGTCTTGGGGGGATAGGTGTGTGTGGGGTGGGGTTAGTGTGTGTGAGTGTGTGGGGGGGGTTACTGTGTGTGTGTGGGGGGTTAATGTGGGTATGAGGGGTATTAGTGTGTCTGGGGCGATTAGTGTGTGTGTGAGGGGGGTTAGTGTGTGTGAGGGGGTTACTGTGTATGTGAGGGTGTTTTGTGTGTGTGGGGGTAATTAGTGTGTGTGTGTGGGGGAGGGTTAGTGTGTGTGGGGGGCTATGTGTGTCTTAGTGGGGTGTCAGTGTGTGTGTGTGGGATGGTTAGTGTGTGTCGGAGGGTTAGTGTGTGTGGGTGTGATGGGTGTTTTTTTTATTTTTTTGTGTGTGGAGGGTTCAGTATATGTGAGGGGATTGTGTGTGTGTGAAGGGGGTTAGTGTGTGTGTTTTGGGGAGTTTTGTGTCTGTGGGGCGTCAGTGTGTGTGTGGGTTGGTTAGTGTGGGTGTGTGAGGGGTTGTTAATGTGCGTGTGAGTGGGGTTAGTGTGTGTGTGAGGGGGTTAGTGATTGTATTTTGGGAAGGTTTGTGTCTGTGGGGCGTCAGTGTGTGTGTGTGGGGTGGTTAGTGTGGGTGTGTGAGGGGTTGTTAGTGTGCGCGTGAGCGGGGTTAGTGTGCGTGTGTGTGGGTTAGTGTGTGTGTGAGGGGGGTTATTGAGTGTGAGGAGGGTTAGTGTGCGTGTGGGGAGGTTAGTGTGTGTGTAAGGGTGGTTACTGTGTGTGTGGGGGAGTTAGTGTGTGTGGGTGTGTGGGTTCGTTTTGTGTGGATGTGTACGTGCGTGTGTGTGGGGTTAGTGTGTGTCTGGGGTTTTAGTGTGTGTGGGGGGTTTAGTGTGTGTGCGGAGGGGTTAGTGTCTGGGGAGGTTAGTGTGTGTGGGGGTGTTAGTGTGTGTGTGTGGGGCGTTAGTGTTTTTTTGGGGGTTAGTGTGCGTGTGTGGGGGGGGCTTAGTGTGTGTGGGGGCGTTTAGTGTGTGTGTAGGGGCAGTTAGTGTGTGAGTGGGGGTTAGTGTGTGTGTGTAGTGGTTAGTGTGTGTGAGGGCGCGTTAGTGTGTGTGGGGGGTTAGTGTGTGTGCTGGGGGTTAGTGTGTGTGGAGGGTTTAGTGTGTGTGTGGGGGGGTTCGTGTGTGGGGTGGTTAGTGTGTGTGTGGGGGCGCTTAGTGTGTGTGATGGGCTTAGTGTGTGTGGGGTGGGGGTTTGTGGTGGGGTGGGGGTTTGTTTTTGTGGGGGGTTAGTGTGGGGGGTTAGTGTGTGTGGGGTGTTAGTGTGTGTGCGTGGGGTTCAGTGTGTGTGGGGGGTTAGTGTGTGTGTGGGGGTTGTTCGTGTGTGTGTGGAGGGTTTAGTAAATGATCATTGGTGGGAGGGATCAGTGCGTGTGGGGAATTAATGTGTCTGTTGTGTGGGGGGGGGGGTTAGTGTGTGTGGGAGGGGTTAGTGTGTGTCTGTGAGGGGATATTATTGTGTGGGGAGGATTAGTGTGTGTGGCGGGGTTAGTCTGTGGGGGTATTAGCGTGTGTGGGGGTTAGTATGTCTGTGGTTGAGGGTGTTAGTTGCGTGTTGGGAGGGGTCCGTGTGTCTTGTTGTGGGGGGTAGTGTGTGTGTAGGGGGTAGTGTGTCTGGGGGAGTGAGTGTGTGTGTGGAGGGACCTTTGCGTGTGTGTATTAATGTCTGTGTGTCTGTATTTCTGTGTATCTATGAGTGTCTGTGTGTGTGTGAGAATGTGTGCATAAGTCTGTGTGTGCGAGTGTATTAGCGTCTATGTGTGTGACTGTCCCTATATGTGTGTGTGTGTGTGTTTGTGTATTAATGTCTCTGTCGATCTGTGAGCTGTTCACTAGTGTCTCTGTGTGTGTGAGTGTCTGTAGTAGTGTATCTGTGTGTCTGTGAATGTGTGTCAGTGTATCTGTGTGTGAGTGTGTGGATTAGTGTCTGTGTGTGTCTGTGAGTGTGTGTGTATTAGTGTCTGTGTGTCTCTGTGAGTGTGTGTATTAGTATCTGTATTTGTCTGTGAGTGTGTATTATTGGCTCTGTGTATCAGTGTGTGTGTATTAGTATCTGTGTGTTTGCGTTAGTGTGTGTATTAGTGCATGTGTGTGTGTGACTGTTTGCATTAGATTCGCTGTGTGTGTGTAGGCGTTAGAGTCTCCCTGTGTCTGTGAGTGTGTATATTATAGTCTCTGTGTATCAGGTAGTGTGTGTATTAGTATCTGTGTGTGTCTGTGTTAGTGCCTATGTGTGTGTGTGTGTATTAGTGCCATTGTTTGTCTGTGAGTGTGTGTATTAGTGTCTATGTGTGTGTGTGTGTATTGGTGCCAGTGTCTGTCTGTGAGTGCGTGTATTAGTATCCGTATGCGTGTCTGTGAGTGCGTATTAGTGTATCTATGTGTCAGTGATTGTGTGTATTAATGTCTGTGTGTTTTAGTGTCTGTGTGTGTCTGAATGTGTTTGAGAATGTGTGCATTTGTATCTGTGTGGGTGAGTGTATTAGTGGGTATGTGTGTGAGTGTCTCTATTAATGTGTGTGCGTTTGTGTAATAGTGTCTATGTTGGTCTGTAAGCTGTGTACTAGTGCCTCTGCGTGTGTGAGTTTGTGTATTGGTGTATCTGTTTCTGTGAATGTGCATAAGTGTCTCTGTGTGTTAGTGTGTGTATTAGTGTCTGCGTGTGTCTGTGAGTATGTGTATTAGTGTCTGTGTGTCTGTGAGTGTGTCTATTAGTGTCTGTGTGTGTTTGTGAGTGTGTGTATTAGTGTCTGTGTGTATCTGTGAGTGTGTGTATTAGTGTATCTGTGTGTCTGTGAGTGTATGAATTACAATCTCCCTGTGAGTGTGTATATTGCTGTCTCTGTGTATCAGTGAGTGTGTGTATTAGTTTCTGTGTGTGTTTGTTAGTGTGTGTATTAGTGCATGTGTGTGTGACTGTGTGTATTAGTGTCGCTCTGCGTGTGTAAGTGCATGCATTCGAGTCTCCCTGTGTGTGGGAATGTGTATATTATTGTCTCTGTGCATCAGTTAGTGTGTGTATCAGTATCTGTGTGTGTGTTAGTGTCTGTGTGTATTGGTGCCAATGTGTGTCTGTGAGTGCGTGTATTAGTGTCTCTGTTTGTCTGCGTGTGTGTGTGTTAGTGTCTCTGTGTGTCTGTAAGTGTGTCTATTAGGGTCTCTGTGTATCTGTGAGTGTGTGTATTAGTGTCTTTGTGTGTCTGCGAGTGTGTATTAGTGTCTCTGTGTGTCTGCGAGTGTGTATTCGTGTCTCTGTGTGTTGTGAGTGTGTGTATCAGTGTCTCTGTGTATCTGTGAGTGTGTGTATTCGTGTATGTGTGTGTGTGTGAGTGTGTGTATCAGTGTCTCTGTGTGTCTGGCGTGTATATATTATATCATATATAGTTATAGCGATGAGGACTGTCAGAGGATACAGCAGGATTTAGATCGTTTGGAGGCTTGGGCGGAGAGATGGCAGATGGAGTTTAATCCGGACAAATGTGAGGTAATGCATTTTGAAAGGTCTAATGCAGGTAGGGAATATATAGTGAATAGTAGAACCCTCAAGAGTATTGAAAGTCAGAGAGATCTAGGTCAACAGGTCCACAGGTCACTGAAAGGGGCAGCACAGGTGGAGAATGTAGTCAAGAAGGCATAAGGCATGCTTGCCATCATTAGCCGGGGCATTGAGTATAAGAATGGATAAGTCATGTTGCAGCTGTATAGAACCATAGTTAGGCCACACTTGGAGTATAGTGTTTAGTTCTGGTCGCCACACTACCAGAAGGATGTGGAGGCTTTAGACAGGGTGCAGAAGAGATTTACCAGAATGTTGCCTGGTATGGAGGGCATTAGCTATGAGGAGCGGTTGAATAAACTCGGTTTGTTCTCACGGGAACGACGGAGGTTGAGGGGCGACCTGATAGAGGTCTACAAAATTATAGGGGCATAGACAGAATGGATAGTCAGAGGATTTTCCCCGGGGTAGCTGGGTGAATTACTAGGGGGCATAGGTTTACGGTGCGGGGGACAAGGTTTAGAGGAGATGTACGAGGTCCGTTTTTTACACAGAGAGTAGTGGGTGCCTGGAAATCGCTGCCAGAGGAGGTGGTGGACGCAGGGGCGATAGTGACATTTAAGGGGCATCTTGACAAATAGATGAATAGGATGAGAATAGAGGGGTACGGACGCAGGAAGTGGAGAAGATTGTAGTTTGTCGGGCAGCATGGTCGGCACGGGCTTGGAAGGCCAAAGGGCCTGTTCCTGTGCTGTACTTTTCTTTGTTCTTTGTGGGTATTAGTTTCGCTGTGTATCTGCGAGTGTGTGTATTAGTGTCTCTCTGAGTGTGTGAGTGTGTGTATTAGTGTCTGTGTGTGTCTGCGAGCGTATTTATTAGTGTCTCTGTGAGTCTGCGAGAGTGTGTGTTAGTGTCTCTGTGTGTTTGCGAGTGTGTGTATTAGTGTCTGTGTGTGTCTGAGAGTGTGTGTATTAATGTCTCTGTGAGTCTGTGAGTGTGTATATTATTGTCCCTTTGTATCAGTGAGTGTGTGTATTAGTATCTGTGTGTGTGTGTGTTAGTGTCTGTGTGTATGTGTATTAGTGTCAGTGTGTGTCTTTGAGTGTGTGTGTTAGTGACTCTTTGTGTCTGCGAGTGTGTGAATTACAATCTCCCTGTGTCAGTGAGTGTGTGTATTAGTGTCTCTGTGTATCAGTGAGTGTGTGTATTAGTATCTGTGTGTATGTGTTAGTGTGTGTATGTGTGTGACTGTGTGTATTAGTTTCGCTGTTTGTATCTGAGTGTATTCATTAGAGTCTCCATGTGTCTGTGAGTGTGTATATTATTGTCTCTGTGTACCAGTGAGTGTGTGTATTAGTATCTGTTTGTGTGTGATAGTGTATGTGTGTGTGTATTAGTGCCAGTGTGTATGTGTGTGAGTGCGTGTATTATTGTCTGTGTTTCTGTCTGTATGTGTATTAGTGTCTCTGTGTGTTGAGTGAGTGTGCGTATTAGTGCATCTGCGTGTCAGTGAGTGTGTGTATTAGTGTCTCTGTGTGTGTAGTTAAGTTTGTGCATTAGTGTATGTGTGTTTTGTGTATGCCTGTATGTATGTACAAGAGTCTGTGTGTGTGAGTGTGTGCATTTGTGGCTATGTTTGTGTGAGTGTGTGTATTAGTGTCTGTGAGTGTGTCTTTGAGTTTGTGCATTAGTGTATGTGTGTGTCTGTGTGTGGCTGTGTGTGTTTGTGAGTTTGTGTATTAGTGTCTTTGTCTGTGTCTTCCAGTGTGTGTATTCATATCTGTGTGTATGTGAGTGTGTGTATTAGTGTCTCTCTGTGTTGTGTGAGTGTGCGTGTTAGTGCATCTGCGTGTCAGTGAGTGTGTGTATTAGTGTCTCTGTGTGTGTAGTTGAGTTTGTGTATTAGTGTACCTGCGTGTCAGTGAGTGTGTGTATTGGTGTATCTGTGTAACAGTGAGTGTGTGTATTAGTATCTGTGTTTATGTGTTAGTGTCTGTATTAGTGCATGCATGTGTGTGACTGTGTGTATTAGTGTCGCTGTTTTTATCTGAGTGTTTGCATTAGAGTCTCTCTGTGTCTGTGAGTGTGTATATTATTGTATCTGTGTATCAGTGAGTGTGTATTAGCATCTGTGTGTGTGTATGTGTATTAGTGTTTATGTGTGTGTGTATTAGTGCCAGTGTCTGTGTGTGTATTGGTGCCAGTGTGTGTCTGTGAGTGCGTGTATTAGTGCCTGTGTGTGTATTGGTGTCTGTGTGTCTGTGAGTGTGTATTAGTGTATCTATATGTCAGTGAGTGTGTGTATTAGTGTCTCTGTGTGAGTGTGAGTGTGTGTATTAGTGTATGAGTGTGTCTTTGAGTTTGTGCATTAGTGTATGTGTGTGTCAGTATTTGGCTGTGTGTGTTTGTGAGTTTGTGTATTAGTGTCTCTGTCTGTGTCTTTCAGTGTGTGTATTAAAATCTGTGTGTATGTGAGTATGTGTATTAGTGTCTCTGTGTGTTGTGCGAGTGTGCGTATCAGTGCATCTGCGTGTCAGTGAGTGTGTGTATCAGTGTCTCTGTGTGTGTAGTTAAGTTTGTGCATTAGTGTATGTGTGTTTTGTGTATGCCTGTATGTATGTACAAGAGTCTGTGTGTGTGAGTGTGTGCATTTGTGGCTATGTTTGTGTGAGTGTGTGTATTAGTGTCTGTGAGTGTGTCTTTGAGTTTGTGCATTAGTGTATGTGTGTGTCTGTGTGTGGCTGTGTGTGTTTGTGAGTTTGTGTATTAGTGTCTTTGTCTGTGTCTTCCAGTGTGTGTATTCATATCTGTGTGTATGTGAGTGTGTGTATTAGTGTCTCTCTGTGTTGTGTGAGTGTGCGTGTTAGTGCATCTGCGTGTCAGTGAGTGTGTGTATTAGTGTCTCTGTGTGTGTAGTTGAGTTTGTGTATTAGTGTACCTGCGTGTCAGTGAGTGTGTGTATTGGTGTATCTGTGTAACAGTGAGTGTGTGTATTAGTATCTGTGTTTATGTGTTAGTGTCTGTATTAGTGCATGCATGTGTGTGACTGTGTGTATTAGTGTCGCTGTTTTTATCTGAGTGTTTGCATTAGAGTCTCTCTGTGTCTGTGAGTGTGTATATTATTGTATCTGTGTATCAGTGAGTGTGTATTAGCATCTGTGTGTGTGTATGTGTATTAGTGTTTATGTGTGTGTGTATTAGTGCCAGTGTCTGTGTGTGTATTGGTGCCAGTGTGTGTCTGTGAGTGCGTGTATTAGTGCCTGTGTGTGTATTGGTGTCTGTGTGTCTGTGAGTGTGTATTAGTGTATCTATATGTCAGTGAGTGTGTGTATTAGTGTCTCTGTGTGAGTGTGAGTGTGTGTATTAGTGTATGAGTGTGTCTTTGAGTTTGTGCATTAGTGTATGTGTGTGTCAGTATTTGGCTGTGTGTGTTTGTGAGTTTGTGTATTAGTGTCTCTGTCTGTGTCTTTCAGTGTGTGTATTAAAATCTGTGTGTATGTGAGTATGTGTATTAGTGTCTCTGTGTGTTGTGCGAGTGTGCGTATCAGTGCATCTGCGTGTCAGTGAGTGTGTGTATCAGTGTCTCTGTGTGTGTCGTTGAGTTTTTGCATTAGTTATGTGTGTTCTGTGTATGCCTGTGTGTATGTATAAGTGCCTGTGTGTGTGAGTGTGTGCATTTGTGTCTGCGTGTGAGTGGATGTATCAGAGTCTCTGTGTGTCTGTTTGTGTGTGTATTAGTGTCTGTGTGTGTCTTTGAGTTTGTGCATTAGTGTATGCGTGTGTCTGTGTGTGTGCATTAGTGTCTCTGTGTGTGTGTGAGTGTGTGCACTAGTGTCTGTGTTGTGTGAGTGTGTTTATGAGTGTCTATGTGTGTATCTTTGAGTGGATGTATTAGTGTGTCTGTGTGTCGGTGAGTGTCTGTATTAGTGTCTGGGAGAGTGTGTGGATATTCGTGTCTCTGCGTGTCTGCGAGTGTGTGTGTTAGTGTCTCTGTGATGTGAGTGTGTGTATTAGTGTTATGGGCCAGGGTTTAGAGAACCCCAAAGTGTATCATGGAGTTCCCCTGACCCACAATTTTTAATAGATTGTCGTATGGGGACCACACGGCCCACTCTACAGGTGTGGTACAGCAGAAATGGAAAAGCACTTTTTAAAGAAAAACAATGTTTATTCTATAAACTCAAGTTAACCTTTTCAAAACATACAGTGAACAACTTAGCAACCATTAATTCAAATTCAACCCCCAATGAATACAACACTGTGTAATCCGTAAGCTGTCATGTTGACATCCAGAAGACTTAAGAAACACCTTTTACCAGAGGGACATTAGGTTTACATTCACTACTGAGAACATTTATAATTCTGAATTCTCCAAATCAAGAGATAGTTTTTTCATGGCAGTGAGATCAACAATACACCTGCTCTGGCTGGCTTCAGCTCCAACTTTGAAAACAAATCTAAAACAGACCCTGGAGCAAACAGCCTAAAACGAAAGTTTAAAAAAAAGCTGACAGACAACCCAGCTTCACCCACTCTCTGACATCACAGCAGTAATAAGCACCCATTTCTTAAAGGTACTTGACGATAGATATTTATATACAGAACCATTATAAACACCCATTTCTTGCAGGTACTCTCACATGACAGTGTTTCTGTGTGTGAGTGTGTGCATTAGAGTCTCCATGTGTCTGTGGGTGTGTGTATGTATGTATGTGTCTCTGAGAGTGTGAATCAGTGCCTGTCTGTATGTGTGAGTGTGTGTATTAGTGTCTCTGTGTGAGTCTGTGTTTCTGTGTTTATTAGTGTATCTGTGAGTGTCTCTGTGTGTGTGAGAATGTGTGCGTTAGTGTCTGTATGAGTGTGTGTGAGTGTATTAGTGTCTGTGAGTGCGAGTGTCTCCATTAGTGTGTGTGTGAGTGTGTGTATTAGTGTATCTGCCTTTCTGTGAGCTGTGTACTAGTGTCTCTCTGTGTGAGTGCGTGTGTACGTGTATACGTGCATCTGTGTGTCTGTGAGTATCAGTGTCTCTGTGTATGTGTTTTAGTGTCTATGTTTGTCTGTGAGTGTGTGTATTAGCGTCGCTGTGTGTGAGTGTGTGTATTAGTGCCTGTGAGTGTGCGTATTAGTGACTCCGTGTGTGTGTGAATGTGTGTACTAGTGTCTCTGTGTGTGAGTGTGTGTATGTGTGCCTGTGAGTGTGTGTAGTACTGTCTTTTTATGTATCTGTGTGTGTCTGTGAGTGTGGTTAGCATTGCCTGTGTTTCTGTGACTGTGTGAATTAGTCTCCCTGTGAATTTGTGTCTGTGTTTGACTGTCTGTGTGTGTATTAGTGTCTGTATGTATGTATGAGTGTGTGTATTACGGTCTGCTTGTGTGTGAATGTGTGTATTCGTGTCTCTGTGTGTGTCTGTGAGTGTGTGTATTAGTGTCGCTGTGTGTGAGTGTGTGTGCCAGTGTCTGTGTGAGTCTGCGATTGTGTTTATTAGTGTCTATATGTGTGTTGCATTGTATCTGCGTGTGTGTTTTAGTGTCTCTGTGTATGTAAGTGTGTATATTAGTGTCTCTATGTGTCAGTGAGTGTGTGTATTAGTGTCTCTGTGAGTATGTGTATTAGTGTCTCTGTGTGATTGTGTGCATTAGTGTCCCTGTGTGTTTGAATTTATCTATCAATGTGTCTGTGACTGACTGTGTGTGTAAGCCTTAGTGTCTCTCTGTCTGTAAGTGTGTACATTAGTGTCTCTGTGTGTCAGTGACTGTGTGAATTAGTGTTTCTGGGTGTCTGTGAGTGTGTATTAGTGTCTCACTGTGTCGGTGAGTGTGTATATTAGTGTCTCTGTGCGTCAATGAGTGTGTGTTTTATTGTCTGTGTTTGACTGTGAGTGTATGTATTAGTGCCCCTGTATGGGTGTGTGTATTAGTGTCTGCGTGTGTCTGTGAGTGTGTATTAGTGCCTCCGTGTGTGAGTGTGTGTATTCGTGGCTGTGTGTCTGTGAGTTTGTATATTAATATCGTTGTGTGTCTGTGGGTGTATGTATTAGTGCCCCTGTGTGTGAGAGTGTGTGTATTTGTGTCTGTGTGTATCTGTATTAGTGTATATGTGCGCCTGTGAGTGTGTATTAGTGCCTGTGGGTGAGTGTGTGTATTATTGTGTCTGTGTCTCTGAGTGTGTATATTACTGTCTCTATGTGTCAGTGAGTGTGTGTATTAGTGTGTATGTGTGTCATTAAGTGTGTGTATTCGTGTATGTGTATGTCTGTGTGTGCGTGCATTAGTGTATCTGTGTGTGGCTGTGTGTGTTTATGTGTCTGAGTATCCGTGCCTCTGTCTGTGTCCTTGAGTATGTGTATTAGTGTCTGTGTGTGTGAGTGTGTGCATTATTGTCTCTGTGTGAGTGTGTGTGTATTCGTGTCTGTGTCTGTGAGTGTGAATTAGTGTCCCTGTGTGTGTCTGTTTTGTGTGAGTGTGTATTAGTCTTTGTGTGTAAGTGTGCGTATTGCAGTCTGTGTGTTTGTCTGTGAGTGTGTGTATTAGAGTCTCTGTGTGCCTGTGAGTGTGTATCAGTGTCTGTGTGTGTGAGTGTGTGTCTTAGAGTCTCTGTTTAGGTCTGTGAGTGTATGTGTGTTAGTGTATCTGTGTGTGTGTGAGATTGTGTGCATTGGTGTCTTTGTGTGTGAGTGAGTGTGTGTATTAGGGTCTATCTGCGTGTCTGTGAGTGTGTGTATTTGTGTTTGTGTGTGTCTGTGAGTGTGTGTAATACTGGCTCTGTGTCAGCGTCTATTTGTGTCACTGTGTGTGTCTGTGAGTGTGTCTATTAGTTTCTGTGAGTGTGTATTCGTGTCTCTGCGTGTGTATGTATTAGTGTATGTGTGAGTCAGTCATTGTGTGTATTGGTGTATCTGTGTGTGAGTGTGTGTATTCGTGTCGCACTGTGTCTGTGAGTGTGTATTAGCGTCTGTGTGTGAATGTGTGTATTATTGTCTCTGTCTGTGAGTGTGTATTCGTTTCTCTCTGTGTGTGAGTGTGTGTATTAGTGTGTCTGTGTATCTGTGAGAGAGTATTAGTGCATGTGTGTGAGTGTGTGTATTATTGTCTCTGTGCCTGTGAGTGTGTTTATCAGTGCCTGTGAGTGTGTATATTTCTTTCTCTATGTTTCAGTGAGTGTGTGTATTAGTGTCTGTGTGTGTGTATTAGTGTGTGTGTGTGGGTTTGTATTAGTGTATCTGCGTGTCAGTGAGTGTGTGTATTAGTGCCTCTGTATGTCTGTGTGTGTGTATTGGTGCCTCTGTTTCTGTGCGTGTTTGTGTTAGTGTATCTGTGTCAGTGAGTGTGTATTTGTGTCTGTTCAAGTGAGTGTGTGCATTAGTGTATTTGTGAGTGTGTATCGGTGCCTTGTGTGTGAGTGTGTTCCTGTGTCTGTGTGTGTGCGAGTGTGTGTATTTGTATATATTTATTTGACTTCAACATCACACCGACCATACTTGTGATGTCTTTCCCAGGCTGATGTATAATTTCATTGTTTATGTCCCTTCCTCACAGTGAACCTCATCACAATTGTGATCCTGAAGAGAAGAAACTGTGGGCTGTCCAAATGTGTGACTTGTTACCTGTTGGCCATGGCAGTGGGGGATCTACTGGTCGTTATTCTCGACCTGATATTGAGACACATTCCCATTGTTTTTGATGAACAGTTTAATTTCCTGTACTCCATCCCCGTGTGTAATATCCACGCCGCCCTGCTTTATGCAGCCACTGACTGTTCTGTCTGGTTCACCGTCACTTTCACCTTTGATAGATTTGTGGCCATTTGTTGCACGAAGCTGAAAAGTAAATATTGCAGCGAGAAAACGGCGGCTGTGGTTCTGGGAACAGTGGCTGTGCTGAGCTGTTTGAAGGACATTTCCTGGGGGTTTATGATGACCGGTGGGTATTCGCTGGGGAACGAACCCTGGTTTTGTGATGTCACAGAGGGTGTTCAGAACTCTCCCGTCTGGGGACCAATCGAGTTCCTCCACAACATTCTAACCCCGTGTGTTCCATTCGCCCTGATTCTGCTGCTCAATGTTCTCACCGTCAGACACATTGTCCTGAGCAGCAGGGCCCGCAGGAGACTCCGGGCTCACAGCAGTGGGAACAGTCCCAGAGACCCAGAGATGGAGAGTCGGAGGAAATCCATCATTTTACTCTTTATTATCTCCGCCAATTTCATCTTGTTATGGTCAACGTTAATGGTTTATTCTATATGGAGCCGGATGTGGTATCTGGGGTATAAGTCAGTATGGTTAGATTATTATGTTATGGAATTGGGCTTCATGATGCAGCTCCTGAGTTGCTGCACAAACACTGCGATTTACGCCGTGACACAGACTCAGTTCAGACAACAGTTGAAGAATGTTCTGAAAGTTCCCTTTAGTTCAATTCTTCAATGCATTAAGCCCTGAGAGGAAACCCCACCCATACGGCATATCTCTCCTCGCACTGCCGGTAAAACTGACCATCCCCAGCCAACCTCACCCTGATTTACCATTCTGCATTACCAGGAGGGACTATCGGTGGGTGGGTGTGACTCCCCCCATAGCCGATCACTTGTGTCTGTGTGACTCACCCCCTTGACCGATCAGCTGGGTCAGTGTGACTCCCCCATGGTCAACCTGTTGGTCAGTGTGACTCCCCCATGGCCCATCAGCTGGGTCAGTATCACTCCCCCATGGCCGATCAGCTGGGTCTGCGTGACTCCCCTTCGCCGATCAGTTGTGTCTGTGTGACTCCCCCCGGCCGATCAGTTGGATCTGTGTGCCTGCGCCATGGCCGATCAGCTGGAGGTGTGCTTCCCCCCATGGCTGACGAGCTGGGTGTGCGGATTCCAACCATTACCGATCAGTTGGGTGTGTGCTTCCCCCCATTTCCGAACAGCTGGATGTGTGCTTCGCCCGAAGCCGATCAGCTGGGTGTGCCTCCCCCATTGCCGATCAGCTAGATTTGTGCCTTACATTTAAACACAGTCTGTGCAGCATAATGCGCACAAGATAGAGACACACACAGACAGAGACACAGACAGACACAGATACACAGACAGAGATACAGACAGACACAGACAGAGACACAAATAGAGCCAGGGACACAGACAGACACAGACAGAGATGCCGACAGAGGCTGAGACGCACACAGAAAGATTCACTGACAGAGATACAGAGACAGACACAGACACAGACAGAGGCAGAGGCAGAGACAGAGCCAGAGACAGAGATACAGAGACAGACAAAAACACAGACAGAGAAAGAGACACAGACAGAGACAATGACAGAGATACAGAGACATACACAAACACAGGCACAGACAGAGAAAGAGACACAGAGGGAGACAGAGACACAGTGAGAAACACAGACAGAGACACAGTTAGAGACACAGGCGCAGACAGAGACACCGAGACAGACGGAGACACAGACAGGAACAGAGAAAGATATACAGATAGAATCACAGACAGAGATACAGACAAAGACAGAGACACAGACACAAACAGAGACTCAGACAGAGACACAGACACAGACACAGGCACAGGCACAGGCAGAGACACATGCAGATATACAGAAGAGGACACAGGCAGAGACACAGACACAGACACAGGCACAGACAGATTCAGAGACACAGACAGAGACACCTACAGAGACACAGGCGAGGTCACAGACACGGACACAGGCAACGACACATATAGAGACAGAGACACAGACAGAGACACAGACAGAGACACATACACATACACAGTCACAAGCACAGACAGAGACACAGACAGAGTCACAGACACAGACAAAGGGCGCGCTGTGGGTGAGGTAAGTACTGCTTAACCACTTCCTTACCTTGCAGGTCAGCTGTTCGGGAGAGAGAGGGAGCCAGGACCTTGGAAACAGCGCGGGAGTTTCAAAAAGCGCGGGAGCTGCGAGGCAGAGGGGACAGTTTAAAAGGGCGCGCTGTGGGTGAGGTAAGTACTGCTTAACCACTTCCTTACCTTGCAGGTCAGCTGTTCGGGAGAGAGAGGGAGCCAGGACCTTGGAAACAGCGCGGGAGTTTCAAAAAGCGCGGGAGCTGCGAGGCAGAGGGGACAGTTTAAAAAGGGCGCGCCGTGGGTGAGGTAAGTACTGCTTAACCACTTCCTTACCTTGCAGGTCAGCTGTTCGGGAGAGAGAGGGAGCCAGGACCTTGGAAACAGCGCGGGAGTTTCAAAAAGCGCGGGAGCTGCGAGGCAGAGGGGACAGTTTAAAAGGGCGCGGTGGGTGAGGTAAGTACTGATTAACCACTTCCTTACCTTGCAGGTCAGCTGTTCGGGAGAGAGATCAGTTTTGGGAGCAGGCCTATTGGGTGACTGTAAATCAGGAAGGATACAAAGGGTGTGGCTGAAGTGCCTTTAGAAACAGAGTGCTGAAGGCAAACAGAGTGTATCTGAGTTTGGGTAAGGCTGAGTTCGGTTAAGAGGTGAGTGACAAAAAAAAAAAAAATCAAGTTAATTAAGTAAAGTAATTAACTAGTTAAGGGAATTTGGTGCTCACCTGAAGGAGGTGCAGAGAAGCAGACCTGTGAGGGAGTCTCTGGAGCAATTACATCACAGCCAGCAGGTAAGTGTTTGGCTTGTAACTGGTAAGTGATTTCTCTCTCTTTGACTTTCTCCTAGCTGTGTAGTGTAGTTCAAATTTAACTTCAGGTTTAAGTCATGGCAGGAGAGCTCAGACCCGTGTCATGCTCCTCTTGTGAGACGTGGCAAGTCAGGGACCCTTCTGGTGTCCCTGACTCCTTCATCTGCAAGAAGTGTGTCCAACTGCAGCTCCTGTTAGACCGCTTGGCGGCTCTGGAGCTGCGGATGGACTCACTTTGGAGCATCCGCGATGCTGAGGAAGTTGTGGAAAGCACATTCAGTGAGTTGGTCACACCGCAGATTAAAATTACTGAGGCAGATAGGGAAAGGGTGACCAACAGACAGAGGAAGAGTAGGAAGGCAGTGCAGGGATCCCCTGCGGTCATCTCCCTCCAAAACAGATTTACCGTTTTGGAAACTGTTGGGGGAGATGGCTCACCAGGGGAAGGTGGCAGCAGCCAGGTTCATGGCACCGTGGCTGGCTCTGCTGCACAGAAGGGCGGGAAAAAGAGTGGCAGAGCTATAGTGATAGGGGATTCAATCGTAAGGGGAATAGACAGGCGTTTCTGCGGACGCAAACGAGAATCCAGGTTGGTATGTTGCCTCCCTGGTGCAAGGGTCAAGGATGTCTCGGAGCGGATGCAGGGCATTCTGGAGGGGGAGGGTGAACAGCCAGCTGTCGTGGTGCATATAGGCACCAACGATATAGGTAAAAAATGGGATGAGGTCCTACAAGCTGAATTCAGGGAGTTAGGAGTTAAACTAAAAAGTAGGACCTCAAAGGTAGTAATCTCAGGATTGCTACCAGTGCCACGTGATAGTCAGAGTAGGAATGACAGGATAGCTAGGATGAATACGTGGCTTGAGAGATGGTGCAAGAGGGAGGGTTTCAAATTCCTGGGACATTGGGACCGATTCTGGGGGAGGTGGGACCTGTACAAATCGGACGGTCTGCATCTGGGTGGGACCGGAACCAATGTTCTCGGGGGGGTGTTTGCTAGTGCAGTTGGGGAGGGTTTAAACTAATGTGCCAGGGGGATGGGAACCGATGTAGGAAGTCAGTGGGGACAGAAACAAAAGGCAGGAAGGGAGAGTGTGTAAAGCATGACCAGAGAAAGCAGGGCAGAGAGCAAGGAAGGTCTACATTAAACTGCATTTATTTCAATGCAAGGGGCCTGACGGGCAAAGCGGATGAACTCAGGGCATGGACGGGCACATGGGACTGGGATATTATAGCTATGACTGAAACATGGCTAAGGGAGGGGCAGGACTGGCAGCTCAATGTTCCGGGCTACAGATGCTATAGAAAGGATAGAACAGGAGGTAAGAGAGGAGGGGGAGTGGCGTTTTTGATTAGGTAGAACATCACGGCAGTACTTAGAGGGGATATATCCGAGGGTTCGCCCACTGAGTCTATATGGGTGGAACTGAAAAATAAGAAGGGAGAGATCACCTTGGTAGGACTGTACTACAGGCCCCCAAATAGTCAGCGGGAAATTGAGGAGCAAATATGTAAGGAGATTTCAGATAGCTGCAAGTATAATAGGGTGGTAGTAGTAGGGGACTTTAACTTTCCCAACATTGACTGGGACAGCCATAGCATTAGGGGCTTGGATGGAGGGAAATTTGTTGAGTGTATTCAGGAGGAATTTCTCATTCAGTATGTGGATGGACCGACTAGAGAGAGGGCAAAACTTGACCTCGTCTTGGGAAATAAGGAAGGGCAAGTGATAGAAGTGCTAGTGAGGGATCACTTTGGGACAAGTGACCATAATTCCATTAGTTTTAAGATAGCTATGGAGAATGATAGGTCTGGCCCAAGAGTTAAAATTCTTAATTGGGGCAAGGCCAATTTTGATGGTATCAGACAGGAACTTGCAGAGGTAGATTGGGGGAGACTATTGGCAGACAAAGGGACGGCTGGTAAATGGGAGGCTTTTAAAAAAGTGTTAACCAGGGTGCAGGGTAAGCACATTCCCTTCAGAGTGAAGGGCAAGGCTGGTAGAAGTAGGGAACCCTGGATGACTCGAGATATTGAGACTCTGGTCAAAAAGAAGAAGGAGGCATATGACGTACATAAGCAACTGGGATCAAGTAGATCCCTTGAAGAGTATAGAGATTGTCGAAATAGAGTTAAGAGGGAAATCAGGAGGGCAAAAAGGGGACATGAAATTGCTTTGGCAAATAATGCAAGGGAGAATCCAAAGAGATTCTACAGATACATAAAGGGGAAAAGAGTAACTAGGGACAGAGTAGGGCCTCTTAAGGATCAACAAGGGCATCTATGTGCAGAGCCACAAGAGTTGGGTGAGATCCTGAATGAATATTTCTCATCGGTATTCACGGTGGAGAAAGGCATGGATGTTAGGAAACTAAGGGAAATAAATAGTGATGTCTTGAGAAGTGTGCATATTACAGAGGAGGAGGTGCTGGAAGTCTTAAAGCGCATAAAGGTAGATAAATCCCCGGGACCTGATGAAATGTATCCCAGGATGTTGTGGGAGGCTAGGGAGGAAAT
Organism: Scyliorhinus torazame; assembly: GCF_047496885.1. Lineage (NCBI taxonomy): Eukaryota > Metazoa > Chordata > Chondrichthyes > Carcharhiniformes > Scyliorhinidae > Scyliorhinus > Scyliorhinus torazame. The sequence goes on from NC_092726.1 coordinate 141,822,781, forward strand.
TGCGGGTCCCCTAACCGAGATATTTGAATCATCGGCAGCCACAGGTGAGGTGCCTGAAGATTGGAGAGTGGCGAATGTTGTGCCCTTGTTTAAGAAGGGCAGCAGGGAAAAGCCTGGGAACTACAGACCGGTGAGCCTAACGTCTGTAGTAGGTAAGTTGCTAGAAGGTATTCTGAGAGACAGGATCTACAAGCACTTAGAGAGGCAAGGACTGATTCGGGGCAGTCAGCATGGCTTTGTGCGTGGAAAATCATGTCTCACAAATTTGATTGAGTTTTTTTGAGGGAGTGACCAAGAAGGTAGATGAGGGTAGTGCAGTAGACGTTGTCTACATGGACTTTAGCAAAGCCTTTGACAAGGTACCGCATGGTAGGTTGTTGCAGAAGGTTAAAGCTCACGGGATCCAGGGTGAGGTTGCCAATTGGATTCAAAATTGGCTGGACGACAGAAGGCAGAGGGTGGTTGTAGAGGGTTGTTTTTCAAACTGGAGGCCTGTGACCAGTGGTGTGCCTCAGGGATCGGTGCTGGGTCCACTGTTATTTGTGATTTATATTAATGATTTGGATGAGAATTTAGGAGGCATGGTTAGTAAGTTTGCAGATGACACCAAGATTGGTGGCATAGTGGATAGTGAAGAAGGTTATCTAGGATTGCAACGGGATCTTGATCAATTAGGCCAGTGGGCCGACGAATGGCAGATGGAGTTTAATTTAGATAAATGTGAGGTGATGCATTTTGGCAGATCGAATCAGGCCAGGACCTACTCAGTTAATGGTATGGCGTTGGGGAGAGTTATAGAACAAAGAGATCTAGGAGTACAGGTTCATAGCTCCTTGAAGGTGGAGTCGCAGGTGGACAGGGTGGTGAAGAAGGCATTCGGCATGCTTGGTTTCATTGGTCAGAACATTGAATATAGGAGTTGGGACGTCTTGTTGAAGTTGTACAAGACATTGGTACGGCCACACTTGGAATACTGTGTGCAGTTCTGGTCACCCTATTATAGAAAGGATATTATTAAACTAGAAAGAGTGCAGAAAAGATTTACTAGGATGTTGCCGGGACTTGATGGTTTGAGTTGTAAGGAGAGGCTGGATAGACTGGGACTTTTTTCCCTGGAGCGTAGGAGGCTTAGGGGTGATCTTATAGAGGTCTATAAAATAATGAGGGGCATAGATAAGGTAGATAGTCAACATCTTTTCCCAAAGGTAGGGGAGTCTAAAACTAGAGGGCATAGGTTTAAGGTGAGAGGGGAGAGATTCAGAAGGGCCCAGAGGGGCAATTTCTTCACTCAGAGGGTAGTGAGTGTCTGGAATGGGCTGCCAGAGGTAGTAGTAGAAGCGGGTACAATTGTGTCTTTCAAAAAGCATTTAGATGGTTACATGGGTAAGATGGGTATAGAGGGTTATGGGCCAAGTGCGGGCAACTGGGACTAGCTTAATGGTAAAAAACTGGGCGGCATGGACTGGTTGGGCCGAAGGGCCTGTTTCCATGCTGTAAACTTCTATGATTCTATGATTCAGATAGAGACACAGACAGATACACAGGCACAGGCAGAGGCACAGGCACAGACAAACACAGAAACACAGATAGAGTCACAGACACAGGCAGGGACAGGGACACAGACCGAGTCACAGACACAGACAGAGACACAGACAGGCACAGGCATAGACAGAGACATAAACACACAGGCAGAGACACAGACAGAGACACATACATATACACAGACAGATACAGACAGAGAGAGAGAGTGACACAGACAGAGACACAGACACAGATGGAAACACAGACAGTCACAGAACCAGACAGGTACAGAGACGCATATCGAGTCACAGACACAGACAGAGACACAGACAGAGACACAGGCATAAAAACAGACAGAGAGAGAGAATGACACAGGCAGAGACACAGACTCACATCGAGACCAAACTGAGACACATACACAGACAGAGACACATAAAGAGACTCCGACACAGACACCGACACAGGCACAGACGCAGACACAGACACAGGCATAGACATAGACACAGACACTGACACAGACAGGAACACAGGCAGAGACAGAGAGCCAGTCAGCAAAACAGCCAGAGCCACAGACAGAGACAGAGAGAGAGATACAGGCACAGGCAGAGACACAGACAGAGGCACAGGCACAGTCTGAGCCACATACAGGAACAGAGAATCTGACAGAAACACAGACAGAATCACAGACAGGGGCAGGCAGAGAGAGACACCCAGGCAGAGGCAGAGACACAGTCAGAAACAGTGACACAGACAGAAACACAGACAGAGACACAGATACAGACACTTACATTGATGCAAACAGGGACAGAGACACAGACAGAGTAAGAGACACTGGCAGACACACAGACAGATACACAGGCACAGATAGAGACCAGACAAAGACAGACACAGACAGAGGCACAAAGAGAGACACAGACAGAGCCACAGACAGAGACAGAGACACAGACAGAGACACAGGCACAGTCAGAGACATAGACAGAGGCACAGGGACAGTCAGAGCCACAGGCAGACACAGAGAATGTGACAGAAACACAGGCAGAATCACAGACAGAGAGAGACACACAGGTACAGTCAGCGACACAGAGAGACACAGACAGAGGCACAGACAGAGACACATGCAGAGACAAAGACACAAACACAGACAGAGACAGGGACACAGATAGAGACATGGACAGAGAAAGACACAGACACGGACAGAGACAGGGACACAGACAGAGACACGGACAGAGACAAAGACACAGACACGGACAGAGACAAAGACACAAACACAGACAGGGACAGGGACACAGACAGAGACACGGGCACAACCACAAACAGAGACACAGAAGCACAACCAAAGGCAGAGATACGGGCAGAGACACATGCGAGGACACAGACACAGACAGAGTCAGGACACAGGCACAGACACAGATACATACACTTACACAGACACAGACAGAGTCACAGACACAGACAGAGACACAGACAGAGTCACAGACACAGATAGAGACATAGACAAATACACAGGCACAGACAGAGACACAGACACAGACACAGACAGGGACACAGATAGAGACACGGACAGAGACAAAGACAGACACGGACAGAGACAGGGAAACAGACAGAGACACGGACAGAGACAAAGACACAGACACGGACAGAGACAAAGACACAAACACAGACAGGGACACAGACAGAGACACGGACAGAGAAAGACACAGACAGGGACACAGACAGAGACACGGACAGAGACAAAGACACAGACACGGACAGAGACAAAGACACAAACACAGACAGGGACAGGGACACAGACAGAGACACGGGCACAGACACAAACAGAGACACAGAGGCACAACCAAAGGCAGAGATACGGGCAGAGACACATGCGAGGACACAGACACAGACAGAGTCAGGGACACAGGCACAGACACAGACACATACACTTACACAGACACAGACAGAGTCACAGACACAGACAGAGACACAGACAGAGTCACAGACACAGATAGAGACATAGACAAATACACAGGCACAGACAGAGACACAGACACAGACAGAGACAGGGACACAGATAGAGACACGGACAGAGACAAAGACACAGACACGGACAGAGACAGGGAAACAGACAGAGACACGGACAGAGACAAAGACACAGACACGGACAGGGACAAAGACACAAACACAGACAGAGATACAGACAAAGACAGAGGCACAGACACAAACAGGAACTCTGACAGAGACACAGACACAAACACAGGCACAGCCAAAGGCAGAGATACGGGCAGAGGCACATGCGAGGACACAGACACAGACAGTCAGGGACACAGGCACAGACACAGACACAGACACTTACACAGACACAGACAGAGTCACAGACACAGGCAGAGACACAGACAGAGTCACAGACACAGATAGAGACATAGACAAATACACAGGCACAGACAGAGACACAGACAGAGACACAGACAGAAACACAGTCAGTCACATAACCAGACAGTGACAGAGACACAGACCGAGTCACAGACACAGACAGAGACACAGACAGACACAGACAGAGGCACACATAGAGAAACAGACAGAGACACAGACACAGACAGAAACACAGACAGACACAGACACAGAGAGAGAAAAAGACACATGAGGAGACACAGTCAGAAACGCAGACAGATTCAGAGACACAGACAGAGACACATACAGAGACACAGGCGAGGACACAGACACAGGCACAGATAGAGACAGAGACAAAAACACACAGACATAGTCACAGACAGAGACACAGACACAGACACAGACACAGGCACAGACACAGACATAGACACAGACAAAGACACAGGCACAGACACAGATAGAGACAGAGACAGATACAGAGACACAGACACAGACCGAGACCCAGACAGAGTCACAGAGCCAGTCAGAGACAGAGACACAGACAGAGTCACAGGCACAGGTAAAGACACAGACAGATACTCAGGCACAGACAGAGACTGAGTCACAGACACAGACACAGGCACAGGCACAGATAGAGACAGAGGCGGAGACAAATACAGAGACACAGACACAAACTCAGACAGAGACACAGGCAGAGTCACAGACATAGATAGAGACACAGACAGATCCACAGGCACAGACAGAGACACAGGCTCAGACACAGACAGAAACACAGACAGAGTCACAGACCCAGACAAGGACAGAAACACAGGCCGTGTCACAGACACAGACAGAGACACAGACAGACACAGGCATAGACAGAGACACAGACATAAACACACAGACAGAGACACAGACAGAGACACAGACAGAGACAGACAGAGAGAGACACACAGGTACAGTCAGCGACACAGAGAGAGACACAGACAGAGGCACAGACTTGGACACATGCAGAGACAAAAACAAAAACATAGAAAGAGACAGGGTCACAGACAGTGACACGGACAGAGACAAAGAGACAGAGACAGACACAAACAGGAACTCTGACACAGACACAAACACAGGCACAGACAAAGGCAGAGATACGGGCAGAGACACAGGCGAGGACACAGACAGAGACAGGGACACAGACTCAGACAGAGACACAGACAGAGTCACAGACACAGATAGAGACATAGACAAATACACAGGCACAGACAGAGACACAGACACAGACAGAAACACAGTCAGAGTCACAGAACCAGACAGTGACGGACACAGACCGAGTCACAGACACAGACAGAGACACAGATAGACACAGACACAGACAGAGACAGAGACACAGACAGAAACACAGACAGACACAGACAGAGAGCGAGAAAAAGACACAGGCAGAGACACTGTCAGAAACGCAGACAGATTCAGAGACACAGACAGAGAGCGAGAAAAAGACACAGGCAGAGCTACAGTCAGAAACGCAGACAGATTCAGAGACACAGACAGAGACACATAAAGAGACACAAGCGAGGACACAGACACAGGCACAGACACAGATAGAGACACAGACAGACAGAGGCATAGACAGATACACAGACATAAACACACAGACAGAGACACAGACAGAGAAACAGACATATACACAGACAGATATTGACAGAGAGAGAGAGAGAATGACACAGACAGAGACACAGACAGAAACACAGACAGAGTCACAGAACCAGACAGGGACAGAGACACAGACCGAGTCACAGACACAGACAGAGACACAGACAGAGATACAGACATATACACAGACAGGTACAGGCAGAGAGAGAGAGAATGACACAGGCAGAGACACAGACAGAGACACTACTCACATCGAGACCAAACTGAGACACATGCACAGACAGAGACACAGACAGAGACACAGACATATACACAGAAAGATACAGACAGAGAGAGAGAGAGAATGACACAGGCAGAGACACAGACATAAAAACAGACAGACACAGACAGAGAGAGTGAGAATGACACAGGCAGAGACACAGACAGAGACACAGACTCGCATCAAGACCAAACTAAGACACATACACAGACAGAGACACATAAAGAGACTCCGAAACAGACACCGACACAGACACAGATATAGACAGAGACACAGACACTGACACAGACAGGAACACAGGCAGAGACACAGGCAGAGACAGAGAGACAGTCAGCAAAACAGACATAGACATAGACTGAGACACAGACACAGCCAGAGACACAGCCAGAGCCACAGACAGAGACATAGACAGAGACACAGACAGAGACATAGGCACAGGCAGAGACAGAGGCACAGGCACAGTCTGAGCCACATACAGACACAGAGAATCTGACTGAAACACAGACAGAATCACAGAGAGAGAGACACACACAGGCACAGGCAGAGACACAGACAGAAACAGTGACACAGGCAGATACACAGATACAGACACTTACACAGGCGCAGAAAGAGACACAGACAGAGTAACAGACACTGACAGACACACAGACAGATGCACAGGCACAGACAGAGACACAGAAACAGACAGACACAGACAGAGGCACAAATAGAGACACAGACAGGGACAGAGACACAGACAGAAACACAGACAGACACAGACAGAGAGAGAGAGAAAACGACACAGGCAGAGACACAGTCAGAAACGCAGACTGATTCAGAGACACAGACAGAGACACATACAGAGACACAGACGAGGAGACAGACACAGACACAGGCACAGGCATAGACAGAGACACAGGCACAGACAGAGAGAGACACAGACAGAGTCACAGACACAGACAGGAGCAGAGACGCAGACCGAGTCACAAACACAGACAGAGACACAGACAGGCACAGGCATAGACAGAGTCTCAGATATAAACACACAGACAGAGACACAGACAGAGACACAGGCATATACACAGACAGATACAGAGAAAGAGAGAGAGAATGACACAGGCAGAGACACAGACAGAGACACAGACTCACATCGAGACCAAACTGAGACACACACAGAGTCTGTCCCTGTTGCTCAGAAGGGAAGGGGGAGAGGAGCAGAGCATTGGTAATTGGGGACTCTATAGTCAGGGGCACAGATAGGAGATTTTGTGGGAGCGTGAGAGACTCACGTTTGGTATGTTGCCTCCCAGGTGCAAGGGTACGTGATGTCTCGGATCGTGTTTTCCGGGTCCTTAGGGGGGAGGGGGAGCAGCCCCAAGTCGTGGTCCACATTGGCACTAACGACATAGGTAGGAAAGGGGACAAGGATGTAAGGCAGGCTTTCAGGGAGCTAGGATGGAAGCTCAGAACTAGAACAAACAGAGTTGTTATCTCTGGGTTGTTGCCCGTGCCACGTGATAGTGAGATGAGGAATAGGGAGAGAGAGCATTTAAACACGTGGCTACAGGGATGGTGCAGGCGGGAGGGATTCAGATTTCTGGATAACTGGGGCTCTTTCTGGGGAAGGTGGGACCTCTACAGACAGGATGGTCTACATCTGAACCTGAGGGGCACAAATATCCTGGGGGGGAGATTTGTTAGTGCTCTTTGGGGGGGGGGGGGGTTAAACTAATGCAGCAGAGGCATGGGAACCTGGATTGTAGTTTTAGGGTAAGGGAGAATGAGAGTATAGAGGTCAGGAGCACAGATTTGACGTCGCAGGAGGGGGCCAGTGTTCAGGTAGGTGGTTTGAAGTGTGTCTACTTCAATGCCAGGAGTATACGAAACAAGGTAGGAGAACTGGCAGCATGGGTTGGTACCTGGGACTTCGATGTTGTGGCCATTTCGGAGACATGAATAGAGCAGGGACAGGAATGGATGTTGCAGGTTCCGGGGTTTAGGTGTTTTAGTAAGCTCAGAGAAGGAGGCAAAAGAGGGGGAGGTGTGGCGCTGCTAGTCAAGAGCAGTATTACGGTGGCGGAGAGGATGCTAGATGGGGACTCTTCTTCCGAGGTAGTATGGGCTGAAGTTAGAAACAGGAAAGGAGAGGTCACACTGTTGGGAGTTTTTATAGGCCTCTTAATAGTTCTAGGGATGTATAGGAAAGGATGGCGAAGATGATTCTGGATAAGAGCGAAAGTAACAGGGTAGTTATTATGGGAGACTTTAACTTTCCAAATATTGACTGGAAAAGATATAGTTCGAGTACAATAGATGGGTCGTTTTTTGTACAGTGTGTGCAGGAGGGTTTCCTGAAACAATATGTTGACAGGCCAACAAGAGGCGAGGCCACGTTGGATTTGGTTTTGGGTAATGAACCAGGCCAGGTGTTGGATTTGGAGGTAGGGGAGCACTTTGGGGACAGTGACCACAATTCGGTGACGTTTACGTTAATGATGGAAAGGGATAAGTATACACCGCAGGGCAAGAGTTATAGCTGGGGGAAGGGCAATTATGATGCCATTAGACGTGACTTGGGGGGGGGGGGATAAGGTGGAGATGTAGGCTGCAAGTGTTGGGCACACTGGATAAGTGGGGCTTGTTCAAGGATCAGCTACTGCGTGTTCTTGATAAGTATGTACCGGTCAGACAGGGAGGAAGGCGTCGAGCGAGGGAACCGTGGTTTACCAAGGAAGTGGAATCTCTTGTTAAGAGGAAGATGGAGGCCTATGTGAAGCTGAAGTGTGAAGTTTTGGTTGGGGCGATGGGTGGTTACAAGGTTGCGAGGAAGGATCTAAAGAGAGAGCTAAGACGAGCAAGGAGGGGACATGAGAAGTATTTGGCAGGAAGGATCAAGGAAAACCCAAAAGCTTTCTATAGGTATGTCAGGAATAAGCGAATGACTCGGGAAAGAGTAGGACCAGTCAAGGACAGGGATGGGAAATTGTGTGTGGAGTCTGAAGAGATAGGCGAGATACTAAATGAATATTTTTCGTCAGTATTCACTCAGGAAAAAGATAATGTTGTGGAGGAGAATGCTGAGCCCCAGGCCAACAGAATAGATGGCATTGAGGTACGTAGGGAAGAGGTGTTGGCAATTCTGGACAAGCTGAAAATAGATAAGTCCCCGGGACCGGATGGGATTTATCCTAGGATTCTCTGGGAGGCCAGGGAAGAGATTGCTGGACCTTTGGCTTTGATTTTTATGTCATCATTGGCTACAGGAATAGTGCCAGAGGACTGGAGGACAGCAAATGTGGTCCCTTTGTCCAAAAAGGGGAGCAGAGACAACCCCGGCAACTATAGACCGGTGAGCCTCACGTCTGTAGTGGGTAAAGTCTTGGAGCGGATTATAAGAGACAAGATTGATAATCATCTAGATAGGAATAATATGATCAGGGATAGTCAACATGGCTTTGTGAAGGGTAGGTCATGCCTCACAAACCTTATTGAGTTCTTTGAGAAGGTGACTGAACAGGTAGACGAGGGTAGAGCAGTTGATGTGGTGTATATGGATTTCAGCAAAGCGTTTGATAAGGTTCCCCACGGTAGGCTATTGCAAAAAATACGGAGGCTGTGGATTGAGGGTGATTTAGAGATGTGGATCAGAAATTGGCTAGCTGAAAGAAGACAGATGGTAGTGGTTGATGGGAAATGTTCAGAATGGAGTACAGTCACAAGTGGAGTACCACAAGGATCTGTTCTGGGGCCGTTGCTGATTGTCATTTTTATCAATGACCTAGAGGAAGGCGCAGAAGGGTGGGTGAGTAAATTTGCAGACGATACTAAAGTCGGTGGTGTTGTCGATAGTGTGGAAGGATGTAGCAGGTTACAGAGGGATATAGATAAGCTGCAGAGCTGGGCTGAGAGGTGGCAAATGGAGTTTAATGTAGAGAAGTGTGAGGTGATTCACTTTGGAAGGAATAACAGGAATGCGGAATATTTGGCTAATGGTAAAGTTCTTGAAAGTGTGGATGAGCAGAGGGATCTAGGTGTCCATGTACATAGATCCCTGAAAGTTGCCACCCAGGTTGATAGGGTTGTGAAGAAGGCCTATGGAGTGTTGGCCTTTATTGGTAGAGGGATTGAGTTCCGGAGTCGGGAGGTCATGTTGCAGCTGTACAGAACTCTGGTACGGCCGCATTTGGAGTATTGCGTACAGTTCTGGTCACCGCATTACAGGAAGGACGTGGAGGCTTTGGAGCGGGTGCAGAGGAGATTTACCAGGATGTTGCCTGGTATGGAGGGAAAATCTTATGAGGAAAGGCTGATGGACTTGAGGTTGTTTTCGTTGGAGAGAAGAAGGTTAAGAGGAGACTTAATAGAGGCATACAAAATGAGCAGGTGGTTGGATAGGGTGGACAGTGAGAGCCTTCTCCCGCGGAAGAATATGGCTGGCACGAGGGGACATAACTTTAAACTGAGGGGTAATAGATATAGGACAGAGGTCAGAGGTAGGTTCTTTACGCAAAGAGTAGTGAGGCCGTGGGATGCCCTACCTGCTACAGTAGTGAACTCGCCAACATTGAGGGCATTTAAAAGTTTATTGGATAAACATATGGATGGTAATGGCATAGTGTAGGTTAGATGGCTTTTGTTTCGGTGCAACATCGTGGGCCGAAGGGCCTGTACTGCGCTTATTGTTCTATGTTCTATGTTCTATACACAGACAGAGACACATAAAGAGAAACCGACACAGACACAGGCACAGACTCAGACACAGACACAGACATAGACATAGACAGAGGCACAGACACTGACACAGACAGGAACACAGACAGAGACACAGACAGAGACAGAGAGACAGTCAGCAAAACAGACATAGGCATAGACAGAGACACTGGCACAGCCAGAGCCACAGACAGGCACAGAGAATCTGACATAAACACAGGCAGAATCAAAGACAGAGACAGACAGAGAGAGACACACAGGTACAGACAGCGACACAGACAGAGACACAGACAGAGGCACAGACAGAGACACAGACAGAGACAAAGACACAGACAGAGACAGAGACACAGGCACAGGCAGAGACATAGACAGAGGCACAGGCACAGTCAGAGCCTCAGACAGACACAAAGAATCTGACAGAAACACAGGCAGAATCACAGACAGAGAGAGACACACAGGTACAGTCAGCGACACAGACAGAGACACAGACCGAGGCACAGACAGAGACACAGAAAGAGACAAATACACAGACACAGACAGAGACAGGGTCACAGACAGAGACACGGACAGAGACAAAGACACAGACACAGACAGAGACACGGACAGAGACAAAGACACAAACACAGATAGAGACAGGGACACAGACAGAGACACGGACAGGGACAAACACACAAACACACAGAGAGATTCAGACAAAGACTGAAACACAGACACAAACAGGGACCCTGACAGAGACACAGACACAGGGACAGACAAAGGCAGAGCTACAGGCAGAGACGCAGACGAGGACACAGGCACAGACACAGGCAGAGACAGAGACACATACACAGTCACAGCCACAGTCACAGACACAGGCAGAGTCACAGACACAGACAAAGGACACAGGTAGAGACCGACAGCGAGACACAGAGAGAGACATTACACAGACCGAAACACAGACAGAGGCACAGACACAGACAGAGACACAGGCACAGGCAGAGACACAGACCGAGACAGAGACAGAGACAGAGTCAGAGCCAGAGACAGAGTAACAGACACTGACAGAGACACAGACAGGTATACAGGCACACACAGAGACACAGAAACACAGGCAGAATCACAGACAGAGAGAGACACACAAGTACAGGCAGACACAGACAGAGACAGAGACACAGAGAGGGACAAATACACAAATTGAGAGACAGTCAGCGACACAGACATAGACATAGGCACAGACAGAGACACCGACAGAGACAGAGAATTTGACAGAAACACAGACAGAATCACAGCCAGGGAGACAGACAGAGAGAGACACACAGATACAGGCAGAGACACAGACAGATAGAGTGACACAGGCAGAGACAGAAACATAGACAAGGGCACAGACACAGATAGAGTTGGGACAGAGACACAGACACAGACAGAAACACAGACTGAGAACCAGACAGAGTAACAGACACAGACAGAGAAACAGACAGATACAAAGGCACAGACAGAGACACAGGCACAGGCAGACACAAACACGGGCACAGACACAGACACAGACAGAGACGGAGAATCTGACAGAAACACAGACAGAATCACAGGCAGGGAGACAGACAGAGAGAGACACACAGATACAGGCAGAGACACAGACAGATACAGTGACACAGGCAGAGACACAAAAAGAGACACAGGCACAGACACAGATAGAGTTGGGACAGAGACACAGACACAGACAGAAACACAGAGACACAGACAGAGTAACAGAGACAGACAGAGACACAGACACATACAAAGGTACAGACAGAGACACAGGCACAGACAGACACAGGCAGAGACACAGACACAGATACAGAAAAACTCAGCCCAACTCGCACTCACTGCTCGCCAGGTGCTGTCCCTCCTCCCTGATGCCAGAGGCCACTGTTCCCCCTGCCTCCAGAGGCCACATTCCGCTAATCCCTGCCGCCAGAGGCCGCTGTCCCCCCGCCGCCAGAGGCCGCTGTCCCCCTGCCGCCAGAGGCCGCTGTCCCCCTCACACCAGATGCCGCTGTCCCCCTGCCGCCAGAGGCCGCTGTCCCCCTTCCGCCAGAGGCCGCTGTCCCCCTGCCTCCAGAGGCCGCTGTTCCCCTGCCGCCAGAGTCCGCTGTCCCCTTGCCGCCAGAGGCCGCTGTCCCCTTGCCTCCAGAGGCCGCTGTCCCCCTGCCGCCAGAGGCCGCTGTCCCCCTGCCGCCAGAGGCCGCTGTCCCCTTGCCTCCAGAGGCCGCAGCCCCCCTGCCTCCAGAGGCCGCTGTCCCCCTGCCGCCAGAGGCCGCTGTCCCCCTGCCGCCAGAGGCCGCTGTCCCCCTGCCTCCAGAGGCTGCTGTCCCCCCGCCGCCAGGGGCCGCTGTCCCCCTGCCTCCAGAGGCCGCTGTCCCCCTGCCTCCAGATGCCGCTGTCCCCCTGCCGCAGAGGCCGCTGTCCCCCTGCCGCCAGAGGCTGCTGTCCCCCTGCCGCCAGAGGCTGCTGTCCCCCTGCCGCCAGAGGCCGCTGCCCCCCTGCCGCCAGAGGCCGCTGTCCCCCTGCCGCCAGTGGCCGCTGTCCCCCTGCCGCCAGAGGCCGCTGTCCCCCTGCCTCCAGAGGCTGCTGTCCCCCCGCCGCCAGATGCCGCTGTCCCCCTGCCTCCAGAGGCCGCTGTCCCCCTGCCTCCAGAGGCTGCTGTCCCCCCGCCGCCAGAGGCCGCTGTCCCCCTGCCTCCAGAGGCTGCTGTCCCCCCGCCGCCAGGGGCCGCTGTCCCCTGCCTCCAGAGGCCGCTGTCCCCCTGCCTCCAGAGGCCGCGATCCCCCTGCCGCCAGAGGCCGCTGTCCCCACGCCCCCAGAGGCCGCTGTCCCCCCGCCGCCAGAGGCCGCTGTCCCCCTGCCTCCAGAGGCCGCTGTCCCCCTGCCTCCAGAGGCCGCGATTCCCCGGCCGCCAGAGGCCGCTGTCCCCACGCCCCCAGAGGCCGCTGTCCCCCCGCCGCCAGAGGCCGCTGTCCCCCTGCCTCCAGAGGCTGCTGTCCCCCCGCCGCCAGGGGCCGCTGTCCCCCTGCCTCCAGAGGCCGCTGTCCCCCTGCCTCCAGAGGCCGCGATCCCCCTGCCGCCAGAGGCCGCTGTCCCCACGCCCCCAGAGGCCGCTGTCCCCCTGCCTCCAGAGGCCGCGATCCCCCTGCCGCCAGAGGCCGCTGTCCCCACGCCCCCAGAGGCCGCTGTCCCCCTGCCTCCAGAGGCCGCTGTCCCCCTGCCGCCAGAGGCAACACAAGGTGGCCACCTGGAGTCTCCCCTGGCAGCACAAGGTGGCCACCTGGAGTCTCCCCTGGCAACACAAGGTGGCCACCTGGAGTCTCCCCTGGCAACACAAGGTGCCACCTGGAGTCTCCCCTGGAAACACAATTTGGCTGCCGGAGGTCCTACTGGTAACAGATGACCGCCGCCAGCACGCAGGGGATGCTGGGATGGATGTGGCACAGGCGCAGCGGCGGCTTCTGCTGTCCCTCCAAGGAAAGGGGAATGTGTGTTTCAGCACCGAGAGTGAAGCCGGAGTCCAGCCCATTGGCCCCATTGGGGGTCGTCGGGATTGTTGTGTCTCAATAGACACAGCAGCATTGCCCCTCCCCCACCCCGGATATCCCCTCCCCAATATCACCCCCTCCCGATATCACCCCCTCCCCGATATCACCCCCCCGATATAACTTCCTCCCCTATATCACCCCCCCCGTATCACCCCATGTCCGATATCACTCCCTCCCCGATATCACCCCAACCCCGATATAACTTCCTCCCCTATATCACCCCCTCCCCATATCACCCCCTCCCCGTATCACCACCCCCCGATATCACCCCAACCCCGATATCACCCCCTCCCCGATATCACCCCCTCCCCGATATCACCCCTCCCCGATATAACTTCCTCCCCGATATCACCCCCTCCCCGATATCACCCCTCCCCGATATTACCCCCTCCCCGCTATCACCCCCTCCGCAATATCACCCCGTCCCCGATATCGCCACCTCTCGGATATCACCCGCACCCTGATATCACCCCCTCCCCGATTTCACCTCCTCCCCAATATCACCTCCTCCCCGATATCACCACTTCCCGATATCACCCCTTCACGACATCACCCCTTCCCGATATCACCCCCTCCCCGCTATCACCCCCTCCGCAATATCACCCCCTCCCCGATATCGCCACCTCTCGGATATCACCCACACCCTGATATCACCCCCTCCCCGATATCACCACCTCTCGGATATCACCCACACCCTGATATCACCCCCTCCCCGATTTCACCTCCTCCCCAATATCACCTCCTCCCCGATATCACCACTTCCCGATATCACCACCTCACGACATCACCCCCTCCCGATATCCCCCTCCCTGATATCACACCCACCCGATATCACCCCCTTCATATCATCCCCCCCCCAAACATCACCCCCCGTCGGATATTCGCCTCTCTGATATTGTTACCTCGGAGTTAGGGGGTCACTGGGTTACTGGGATGGGGCAGAGGTGTGGGCATAGGTGAAACGCTCTTTCCAAGGGCTGGTGCAGACGTGATGGACCGAATGACCTCCTTCTGCACTGCTGATGCTATGATTCTACTCAATGATCCCACCAGATCCAGCCCCTCCCCCACAACCCACCCCCCTCGAGGTATCGCCCCCGCCCAGGTCAGCCCCTCGATATCATCAAATCCCACCCCCCCCAGCAGATGTCACTTCTCTGGGATATCAACTCCGCCCCTCCCTCGGATATCACCCCCGCCGGCCAAATGTCACCCGTCCCAACCGGATATAACCCCACCCAACCGAATGCCACAACCGCTAAATATCACCCCCCACCCCCCCCACCCCCGCGTATATCAGTCCCAGATATAGCGACCCTCGATATTAGCCCCCGGATATTACCCACAACCCCCGGATGTCCCCAGGCTGGTATCATCCCGCCCGATGACAACCCCAAACCCCCGAACTAGCCCAACAGGGGCTGGATTAGCACAGTGGGCTAAATAGCCGCCTTGCAAAGCAGAACAATGCCAGCAGCGCGGGTTCACTTCCAGTGCCGGTCTCCACAAACAAGCGCCGTAATATGGCAACTCACAGTGACTTCCACAGTGACTTCAGTGAAGTATACTTGTGACAGTAAGCGATTATTAATTTTAATATATCATCCCCCCCCCCAATATGAACCCAGCCTGTAATTCATGCTCCCACTCAAACATCACCGCAGAACGGATATCTGCCCACCACCCCAATATCACCCAAACCGCAGATATCACCCAACGCCAGGTTATACTGAACCCCAGATATCACCCATCCCCAGATACCACCCAACCACAGAGATCACCCAACACATGATATCACCCAATCCCGGATATCACCCAACCCCAGATATCACACAACACCGGATATCACCCAACCCCAGATATCACCCAACCCCAGACATCACCCAACACATGATATCACCCAACCCCAGATATCATCCGACCCCAGAGATCACCCAACCTCACAGATCACCCAACCACGGACATCACGCAAACCCTGATATCACCCAACTCCAGATAACACCCAACCCCACATATCACCCAAACCCTGATATCACACAACCCCAGATATCACCAACCCCAAATATCACCCAACCCCAGAGATCACCCAACCCCAGAGATCACCCAATCCCAGATATCACCCAACCCCAGAGATCACCCAACCCCAGATATCACCCAACCACAGATATCACCCAACCCCAGGGAGACCCAACCCCAGATATCACCCAACCCCAGATATCACCCAAACCCTCATATCACCCAACCCCAGATATCACCCAACGCCAGATATCACCCAATGCCAGTGAGGGGTGAGTGGGCTGCGGGATTTGGAGACAACATCAGTCACTGCAACAGGTCCATTTTCAAATGTCCTTTTGTTGAGATTGTCCTGAGGGCCAACACTTTTTCTGCTGCTTGGATTCTGTATAAAAGTGAAGAGCAAATTTTTCATCAATCCAAGAGTTAGAGTAACTAACTTTTAATCATTACATCCAATGATCAAAGCGAATATGGAAGAACCAGATGTTAAAATGGATCAGAATGTATTAACCAATGATTGCCAGAGTCCCAACATTAAATGTCTTTAAACTGGTGAAATTCTGACGGATCTGGTGCTTTGTACTTGAATTATTTAATTATTTTCTGTGAAAGATTAATCACCTGTTAACATAGTTCATCCCAATAATAAGAGTGAACTTAGAATCATAGAAGTTTACAGCATGGAAACAGGCCCTTCGGCCCAACCAGTCCATGCCGCCCAGTTTTTACCATTAAGCTAGTCCCAGTTGCCCGCACTTGGCCCATAACCCTCTATACCCATCTTACCCATGTAACTATCTAAATGCTTTTTAAAAGACACAATTGTACCCGCCTCTACCACTACCTCTGGCAGCACATTCCAGACACTCACTACCCTCTGAGTGGAGAAATTGCCCCTGTGGGCCCTTCTGAATCTCTCCTCTCTCACCTTAAACCTATGCCCTCTAATTTTAGACTCCCCTACGTTTGGGAAAAGATGTTGACTATCTACCTTATCTATGCCCCTCATTATTTTATAGACCTCTATAAGATCACCCCTAAGCCTCCTACGCTCCAGGGGAAAAAGTCCCAGTCTATCCAGCCTCTCCTTCTAACTCAAACCATCAAGTCCCGGTAACATCCTAGTAAATCTTTTCTGCACTCTTTCTAGTTTAATAATATCCTTTCTATAATAGGGTGACCAGAACTGCACACAGTATTCCAAGTGTGGCCGTACCAATGTCTTGTACAACTTCAACAAGACGTCCCAACTCCTGTATTCAATGTTCTGACCAATGAAACCAAGCATGCCGAATGCCTTCTTCACAAGCCTGTCCACCTGCGACTGCACCTTCAAGGGGCGACTCCACCTTTTGGGGCAGCAAGGTAGCCTTGTGGATAGCACAATTGCTTCACAGCTCCAGGGTCCCAGGTTCGATTCCGGCTTGGGTCACTTTCTGTGCGGAGTCTGCCCATCCTCCCCGTGTGTGCGTGGGTTTCCTCCGGGTGCTCCGGTTTCCTCCGGGTGCTCCGGTTTCCTCCCACAGTCCAAAGATGTGCGGGTTAGGTGGATTGGCCATGATAAATTGCCCTTAGTGTCCAAAATTGCCCTTAGTGTTGGGTGGGGTTACTGGGTTACTGAGTTATGGGGATAGGGTGGCGGTGTTGACCTTCGGTAGGGTGCTCTTTCCAAGAGCCGGTGCAGACTCGATGGGCCGAATGGCCTCCTTCTGCACTGTAAATTCTCTGTTAATCTATGAAGGAGCTATGAACCTGTACTCCTAGATCTCTTTGTTCTATAACTCTCCCCAACGCCATACCATTAACTGAGTAGGTCCTGGAATTGATTGATTGTTTGGTCCAAAAAACAATTGTCTCATTCATTCATTGCGAGGTTGAATTAAATCAGTGAACAGCTCATTATGTTAAAGTCAAACAAGCATTACACAACTAATTATTATTTGTGCAACATTGATAGAAAATACCAAATTAGTTTTCAGTCCATTAAACACAGCAAATAACTAAACACATTTCATTGCATCTTTCACTGTGATTGTCAAAGGATTGTTCATTCCAATGATCACAGGCGGTTTCTAATTATTGTTCAGACCATAATCAAATTGAGATTGTTATTCAGTGGAACAGAATCTGTAATTCATGACCACACACCAGTAATAGCATCAATTAAAAATGCATTTGTTCAGCTCACAATCCCAATCAATGGGATTCTCCCTCGGCAGCATCCTCCAATTCCGCCAGCAGCGCACCCATGTCGGCGGGTTTCTCGATGGCGTGGGGTGGTCACAATGGGAAACCTCATTGACCGGCTGCGGGAACGGAGAATCCCGTTGTGGCAGTGGGTGCGCCGCGCCGGATAATGGAGCTGGCGGGATGGAGAACCGGGTACAGGACATTAAACCGATGGTCATTTTCCAAGAGAATTATCATGGCAAGATACTGATTAATCCATTGATCACTAACGGAATGAATAAATCTTCCCACAATAATATGTATTGGGAAATATTTTCCATGTCGATGATACCAGCAATTATATCTCAGGATTTAATTCCATTAATCATAGTTGTGCCATGACTGAATAGTGTGAGAATTCTCTCTGCCTGTTTCCACCAAAGAAAACTGAGCAAGTCGGGCAGCACGGTAGCATAGTGGTGCCACTATAACGTCACAGCGCCAGGGTCCCAGGTTCGATTCCCGCTTGGGTCACTGTCTGTGCAGAGTCTGCACGTTCTCCCCGTGTCTGCGTGGGTTTCCTCCGGGTGCTCTGATTGTCTCCCGCAGCCCAAAGATGTGCAGGTTAGGTGGATTGGCCACGCTAAATTGCCCTCAGGTTGGATGGGGTTACTGGGTTATGGGGTTAGGGTGGAGGTGTGGGCTTGAGTAGGGTGCTCTTTCCAAGAGCCGGTGCAGACTCGATGGGCCGAATGGCCGCCTTCTGCACTAGAAATTCTATGACCTATGTTCTATGAAATCCAATGTTGAAGGCAGGATGACATCATGTTTGCACAACATTGATAGAAAGCATCACGTTCGTTTTCAGTCCATTGAACACAGTAAATAACGAAAAACATTTAATTACAACATTGAATGTGATTATTGAAGGATTGATTCTTCCAGTAATCACAGGCGTAAAAAAATATTATCAGACAATATTCATACTAAGATTGTTCTTTCAAATAGAGTCAGTAATTCCTGACCTCACGATAATAAAACAATAAATTGAACATGCACATTTCTGCTCACAATTAACTAAACTGTGATTATCTTTCTATAGAATCATCATGCCAGGAACATGATTATTTTCAGTCCAATGATTGGTGAATATGTCTAGAAATCTTTATACTTTTCACAATAATATGCATTTGGAAATGTCTATGAGTATCAGAAATTATGTTTCAGTTTTAAATTCCATGAATTACTAGAAATATCGCAGCTATGTGGTGGAATACAATGTGATCCTCTGCCTGTTTCTACTGAAGGCGTCTCAGCAATTTAAATAATGGAATCCGTGAAGTAATGGGCTGAGAAACTATTATATATTGTGTTACATATTTATTTAAATTATTGAGGCTATCTGACTGCCACAACTGGATAACTACAAACTCCCGCTGGTGTTGTTGGGGAGTCTGGTCCTTTCGGTTTCCTTTTGTATCCTCTCGTGTATCTCCTCGGTAAAATACTGACTGTTTCACAATAAGAGAGTGATCAACCATTGTTTCCATTCATTATTCATCAATTAGAGTCTGTTCCCCAGGTTTAATGGACTAATCAATGCCGGGGTCTAATGTGATGGTTAAGATTGGAGCTGGCGGATTGGAGGAGAATCAAACCCTGCCATGGCCTTGGTGATTTATTTATCAGTATTACACAGCAGATCCATTGCTCTCCGTGATACCGACACTCTCCCAATTCTTCAGGATTCCTGATTTGAAGGCCGGCACAGCAGCACAGAGGCGTGAACCTGTTGCTTCACAGCACCAGGGTCCCAGGTTCGATTCCCGGCTTGGGTCACTGTCTGTGCGGAGTCTGCACGTTCTCCCCGTGTCTGCGTGCGTTTCCTCCGGGTGCTCTGAGGATTACACTCAGGAATACTCCCTGTGCCACGTGACAGTGAGGCCAGAAATAAGAGGATAGTGCAGCTAAACACGTGGCTAAACTGCTGGTGTAGGAGGGAGGATTTCAGATTTCTGGACCATTGGGCTATATTCCGGGAAAGGTGGGACCTGGACAAGAAGGGCGGGTAGCTTCTGAACTGGAGGGGCATCACTATCCTCGCTGGGCGGTTTGTTAGTGTCACCCGGGAGAATTGAAACTAATATGAAAGGGAGTGGGAACCAGAGCGGTAGCTCAGCAGGTGTAATAACTGAAGGGGAAATGGAGAACACAAATACCTGAACAACATCACCCTCAGGCAGAGCAAAAAAGGTGACGAGTCTGAGAAGGGAGGTGCTCAGTGCAGGATTGAGGGTGATGTCCCTAAATGTGCGCAGTATACGGAACAAGGTAAATTTGCATGTTGCGCACATTGGCATTGGCTGGGAGGATGTGGTGGGAATCACAGAGACGTGGCTGCAAGGTGATCAGGGCTGGGATCAAAATATGCAAGTGTTCTATCGAAAGGACAGGCAGATGGGCAAAGGGGGCGTGGTTTCATTGTCAGTAAGGAATGGTGTTAAATCGATAGCAAGGAGCGATATAGGATCAGAAGGCATAGATTATCTGTGGACAGAGTTGAGGAATGGAGTCGATAAAACGACCCTGATGGGAGTTATTTGCAGGACCCCGAGCAGTAAATAAATCAGGAGATAGAAAAGGCATGTAAAAAGGCAACATTACAATAATCATGGGGGCTTCAATATGCTGGTGGACTGGGATAATCAGGTTGGTCGTGGATCCCAAGAAAAGGAATTTGTGGAAAGTCTAAGAGATGTTTTTGGGAGCAGCTTGTGACAGAGCCGACTAGGGAACAGGCAATTCTGGATTCGGTGATGTGTAATGAGGCAGACTTGATTAGTGAACATAAGGTGAAGGAACCCTGAGGGGGCAGTGACCACAATATGATAGAATTTACCCTGCAGTTTGAGAGGGAGAAGCTGCAATCAGATGTAACGGTATTACAATTAAATAGGGGTAACTACAAAGACATGAGGGAGGAGATGGCCAGAGTTGATTGGAAAACGAGCCGAGCAGGGAAGACAGTGGAACAGCAATGGCAGGAGTTTTGGGGGGTTATTCGGGAGGAACAACAGAATGTCATCCCATGAAGGAGGGAACATGCTAAGGGGAGGCCAAGGAATCCATGCCTCACGAGGGAAGTCAAGGACAGCAGTAAAGCAAAATAAAAAAAATACAATGTGGCGCGAAATAGTGGGATGCCAGAAAATTGGGGAGCCTTTAATAGCGAGCAGAGGACAATGAAAAAACAATAAAGAAGGAAGAGATGAAATATGACTGCAAGCTCGTTAGTAATGTAAAAGACGATAGGAAGATGTTCTTTTCAATATATAAAAGGTAAGAGAGAGACAAGAAAAAGACATTGGGCCAGTGGAAAATGTGACTGGAGAAGTAATAATAGGTAACAAAGAAATGGCAGGGGAACTGTCTAGTTCCTTTGCATCAGTCTTCATGGTGGAAGAGACCAGTGGGATGCCAGAGCTCCAGGAGAGCCAGGGGGCAGAGGGGAGTTCCGTGGCCATCACTAAGGAGAAGGTTCTGGGGAAACTGAAAGGTCTGAAGGTGGATGAATGACCTGGACGGATGGACTACATCCCAGGTTTCTAAAAGAGTTAGCTGAGGAGATTGTGGAGGCAGTGGTGGGAATCTTTCAGGAATCACTGAAGGCAGAAAGGGTCCCAGAGGACTGGAAAGTGGCTAATGTAGCACCGCTGTTAAAGAAGGGAGGGAGGCAGAAGACGGGAAATTATCGGCCGGATAGCCTTAACATAGGGTTAAGGAAAATCCCAAGGCTTTTTACACGTACATAAAAAGCAAGAGGGTAGCCAGGGAAAGGGTTGGCCCACTGAAGGATAGACAAGGGAATCTATGTGTGGAGCCAGAGGAAATGGGCGAGGTACTAAATGAATACTTTGCATCAGTATTCACCAAAGAGAAGGAATTGGTAGATGTTGAGTCTGGAGAAGGGGGTGTAGATAGCCTGGGTCACATTGTGATCCAAAAAGACGAGGTGTTGGGTGTCTTAAAAAATATTAAGGTAGATAAGTCCCCAGGGCCTGATGAGATCTACCCCAGAATACTGAAGGAGGCTGGAGAGGAAATTGCTGAGGCCTTGACTGAAATCTTTGGATCCTCGCTGTGTTCAGGGGATGTCCCGGAGGACTGGAGAATAGCCAATGTTGTTCCTCTGTTTAAGAAGGGTAGCAAGGATAATCCCGGGAACTACAGGCCGGTGAGCCTTACTTCAGTGGTCGGGAAATCACTGGATAGAATTCTTCGAGACAGGATCTACTCCCATTTGGAAGCGAATGGACGTATTAGTGAGAGGCAGCACGGTTTTGTGAAGGGGAGGTCGTGTCTCACTAACTTGATAGAGTTTTTCGAGGAGGTCACTAAGATGATTGATGCAGGTAGGGCAGTATATGTTGTCTATATGGACTTCAGTAAGGCCTATGAAAAGGTCCCTCATGGTAGACTAGTACAAAAGGTGAAGTCACACGGGATCAGGGGTGAGCTGGCAAGGTGGACACAGAACTGGCTAGGCCATAGAAGGCAGAGAGTAGCAATGGAAGGATGCTTTTCTAATTGGAGGGCTGTGACCAGTGGTGTTCCACAGGGATCAGTGCTGGGACCTTTGCTGTTTGTAGTATATATAAATGATTTGGAGGAAAATGTAACTAGTCTGATTAGCAAGTTTGCAGACGACACAAAGGTTGGTGGAATTTCGGATAGCGATGAGGACTGTCGGAGGATACAGCAGGATTTAGATTGTCTGGAGACTTGGGCGGAGAGATGGCAGATGGAGTTTAATCCGGACAAATGTGAGGTAATGCATTTTGGAAGGTCTAATGCAGGTAGGGAATATACAGTGAATGGTAGAACCCTCAAGAGTATTGAAAGTCAAAGAGATCTAGGAGTACAGGTCCACAGGTCATTGAAAGAGGCAACACAGGTGGAGAAGGCAGTCAAGAAGGCATACGGCATGCTTGCCTTCATTGGCCGGGGCATTGAGTATAAGAATTGGCAAGTCATGTTGCAGCTGTATAGAACCTTAGTTAGGCCACACTTGGAGTATAGTGTTCAATTCTGGTCGCCACACTACCAGAAGGATGTGGAGGCTTTAGAGAGGGTGCAGAAGAGATTTACCAGAATGTTGCCTGGTATGAAGGGCATTAGCTATGAGGAGCGATTGAATAAACTCGGTTTGTTCTCACTGGAACGAAGGTTGTGGGGAGACCTGATAGAGGAATACAAAATCATGAGGGGCATAGACAGAGTGGATAGTCAGAGGCTTTTCCCCAGGGTAGAGGGGTCAATTACTAGGGGGCATAGGTTTAAGGTGAGAGGGGCAAAGTTTAGAGTAGATGTACGAGGCAAGTTTTTTACGCAGAGGGTAGTGGGTGCCTGGAACTCGCTACTGGAGGAGGTAGTGGAAGCAGGGACGATAGGGACATTTAAGGGGCATCTTGACAAATATATGAATAGGATGGGAATAGAAGGATACGGACCCAGGAAGTGTAGAAGATTGTAGTTTAGTCGGGCAGCATGGTCGGCACGGGCTTGGAGGGCCGAAGGGCCTGTTCCTGTGCTGTACATTTCTTTGTTCTTTGTTCTCTTTGTTCTTTGGTATGGTTTTGGATCCATTATTAAGGATGAGATTGCGGAGTACTTGGAAGAGCATGGTAAAATAGGACTGAGCCAGCACGGCTTCGTCAAGGGGAGGTCATGTCTGACAAATCTGTTAGAGTTCTTTGAGGAAGTAACAAGGAAGTTAGACAAGGGAGAATCAGTGGACGTGATTCATTTAGATTTCCAGAGGGCCTTTGACATAGTGCCCCATTACAGTCTGTAAAGTTGGTTCAGAGGCCATGGTGTTCAGGGTAAGATCCTGGGATGGAAAAAGATGGTTGACTGGCAGAGGCAGAGAGTGGCAAGAAGGGGCCTTTTTCAGGATGGCAGCCGGTGTCTAATCACGTGCCTCTGGAGTCTGTGCTGGGACCGCAACTTTCCACAATATACATTAATGATCTGGAAGACGGAACCGAAGGCACTGTTGCAGAGTTTGCAGGTGATACAAAGATCTGTAGAGGGAAAGGTAGTATTGAGGAAGTGTGTGTGTGTGTGTGTGTGTGTGTGTGTGTGTGGGGGGGGGGGGGTGCAGAAGGACTTCGAGGCTGGGAGATTGTGCAAAGAACTGGCAGATGGAATACAATGTGGAAAAGTGTGAGGTTATGCACTTTGGAAGGAGGAATAGAGGCGATGGCTGTTTTCCAAATGTGGAAATGCTTCGGAAATCAGAAGCACAAAGGGGCTCAAGGAACAGGTACTACGTGTCCTTGATATGTATGTCCCTGTCAGGCAGGGAAGAGATGGTCGAGTGAGGGAACCATGGTTGACAAGAGAGGTTGACTGTCTTGTTAAGAGGAAAAAGGAGACTTATGTAAGGCTGAGGAAACAAGGTTCAGATAGTGCATTGGAGGGATACAAGATAGCCAGGAGGGAACTGAAGAAAGGGATTAGGAGAGCTAAGAGAGGGCATGAACAATCTTTGGCGGGTAGGACAAAGGAAAACCCCAAGGCATTTAACACATATGTGAGAAATATGAGAATGACTAGAGCGAGGGTAGGTCCGATCAAGGACAATACCGGGAGATTGTGTATTGAGTCTGAAGAGATAGGAGAGGTCTTGAACGAGTACTTTTCTTCTGTATTTACAAATGAGAGGGGCGATATTGTTGGAGAGGACAGTATGAAACAGACTGGTAAGCTCGAGGAAATACTTGTTAGGAAGGAAGATGTGTTGGGCATATTGAAAAACTTGAGGATAGACAAGTCCCCCGGGCCTGACGGGATATATCCAAGGATTCTATGGGAAGCAAGAGATGAAATTGCAGAGCCGTTGGCAATGATCTTTTCGTCCTCACTGTCAACAGGGGTGGTACCAGGGGATTGGAGAGTGGCGAATGTCGTGCCCCTGTTCAAAAAAGGAACTAGGGATAACCCTGGGAATTACAGGCCAGTTAGTCTTACTTCGGTGGTCGGCAACGTAATGGAAAAGGTACTGAAGGATAGGATTTCTGAGCACCTGGAAAGACACTGCTTGATTAGGGATAGTCAGCACGGATTTGTGAGGGGTAGGTCTTGCCTTACAAGTCTGATTGAATTATTTGAGGAGGTGACCAAGCATGTGGATGAAGGTAAAGCAGTGGATGTAGTATACATGGATTTTAGTAAGGCATTTGATAAGGTTCCCCATGATAGGCTTCTGCAGAAAGTAAGGAGGCATGGGATAGTCGAAAATTTGGCCAGTTGGATAACGAACTGGCTAACCGATAGAAGTCAGAGAGTGGTGGTGGATGGCAAATATTCAGCCTGGATCCCAGTTACCAGTGGCGTACCGCAGGGATCAGTTCTGGGTCCTCTGCTGTTTGTGATTTTCATTAATGACTTGGATGAGGGAGTTGAAGGGTGGGTCGGTAAATTTGCAGACGATACGAAGATTGGTGGAGTTGTGGATAGTGAGGAGTGCTGTTGTCGGCTGCAAAGAGACATAGATATGATGCAGAGCTGGGCTGAGAAGTGGCAGATGGAATTTAACCCTGAAAAGTGTGAGGTTGTCCATTTTGGAAGGACAAATATGAATGCGGAATACAGGGTTAACGGTAGAGTTCTTGGCAATGTGGAAGAGCAGAAAGATCTTGGGGTCTATGTTCATACATCTTTGAAAGCTGCCACTCAAGTGGATAGAGCTGTGAAGAAGGCCTATGGTGTGCTCGCGTTCATTAACAGAGGGATTGAATTTAAGAGCCGTGAGGTGATGATGCAGCTGTACAAAACTTTGGTATGGCCACATTTGGAGTACTGTGTACAGTTCTGGTCACCTCATTTTAGGAAGGATGTGGAAGCTTTGGAAAAGGTGCAAAGAAGATTTACCAGGATGTTACCTGGAATGGAGAGTAGGTCTTACGAGGAAAGGTTGAGAGTGCTAGGCATTTATTCATCAGAACGGAGAAGGATGAGGGGCGACTTGATAGATGTTTATAAGATGATCAGGGGAATAGATATTGTAGACAGTCAGAGACTTTTTCCCCGGGTGGAACAAACCATTACAAGGGGACATACATTTAAGGTGAAAGGTGGAAGATATAGGAGGGATATCAGAGGTAGGTTCTTCACCCAGAGCGTAGTGGGGGCATGGAATGCACTGTCTGTGGAAGTAGTTGAGTGGGAAACATTAAGGACCTTCAAGCAGCTATTGGATAGGTACATGGATTACGGTAAAATTATATAGTGTAGATTTATTTGTTCTTAAGGGCAGCACAGTAGCATTGTGGATAGCACAATTGATTCACAGCTCCAGGGTCCCAGGTTCTATTCCGGCTTAGATCGCTGTCTGTGCGGAGTCTGTGCGTCCTCCACGTTTTTGCGTGGGTTTCCTCCGGGTGCTCCGGTTTCCTACCACAGTCCAAAGATGTGCAGGGTAGGTGGATTGGCCAATGATAAATTGCCCTTAGTGTCCAAAATTGCCCTTGGTGTTGGGTGGAGGTGTTGAGTTTGGGTAGGGTGCTCTTTCCAAGAGCCGGTGCAGACTCATGGGGCCGAATGGCCTCCTTCTGCACTGTAAATTCAATGATAATCTATGATTAATCTAGGACAAAGGTTCGGCACAACATCGTGGGCCGAAGGGCCTGTTCTGTGCCGTATTTTCTATGTTTTCTATGACTGGGGAGGCCTTGTTCACGATTCTCTTAAGGTTAACGTGCAGGTTCAGTCGGCAGTTAGGAAGGCAATTGCAATGTTAGCATTCCTGTCGAGAGGGCTAGAATACAAGACCAATGGTGCACTTCTGACGATGTATAAGGCTCTGGTCAGACCCCATTTGGAGTATTGTGAGCAGTTTTGGAACCCGTATCTGAAGAAGGATATGCTTCCATTGGAAAGGGTCCAGAGGAGGTTCACAAGAACAATCCCTGGAATGAAGAGCTTGTTGTATGAGCAACTGTTGAGGACAATGGGTCTGTGCTCGTTAGAATTTAGAAGGATGAGGGGGAATCTTATTGAAACTTACAGGAGTCCTGGATCGAGGGGATGTGGAGACGATGTTTCAACTTGTATGAAAAACTAGAACCAGAGGACACCATCTCAGACTAACGGGACGATGCTTTTAAACAGAGATGTGGAGGAATTTCTTCAGCCATAGGGTGGTGAATCTGTGTAACTCTTTGCTCCCGAAGGCTGTGGAGACCAAATCACTGAGTGTCTTTCAGACAGAGATAGATAGTTTCTTGGTTAATAAGGAGATCAGGAGTTTTGGGGAGAAGGTGAGAAGGTCGAAGAATGAGGATGAGAAACATATCAGCCATGATTGAATGGCGGAGCAGGCTCGCTGGGCCCAGTGACCAAGTTCAGCTCCTGTGTCTTATGGTCTTATGGCTGTAAACGTCCAACTCGGTTTGAAATATGGCTTTGGGTGTCTGCCTCCATTATTCTTACAGAAAATGAGGTAATGAAAGGATGTGAGGAACAAGCGGGAAATGAGATTGAGGGAGAAGCTGAGCAGTGATTAAATTGAATGGTGGAGGAGGTGTGAGTGACCTTGTAGTCTCCCCACGTTGCCATTTGTTATCAGTTCCGGCTCTGCAATACTCGCTGATGAATGTAGCTGCATGATCATATATTTCAGTTACATCTTTCCAACAGATATTTGTATTGTTCATGGAAACAGTTCATTTATATCCAGATTATCCAAATCCTATATCATCTCAAATGTGTGGAACGAATCTCACATCATCGTCTTTTATTCCCAATAACCCAGCCCCAGCCTATCCAATCATCCCGAAGGGAAAAATGCTCCTAAACGATTCACACAGCGAGTGGTTCTGATCTGGTCTGCACGGCCTGGGACACTGGTGCCGGCAGATACAACAGTGGTTTCACAGGGAATGGTAGGAGCGACAGAAATCAAATGTATGTCTCCAGGGAAAGGGCGCTCCAGTCGGATTGAATCATCTGCTCATCTGCAGAGCCGCTGAGGTCAAACGGAATGAAATGAAATTGAATGAAAATCGCTTATTGTTACAAGTAGGCTTCAAATGAAGTTATTGTGAAAAGCCCCTAGTCGCCACATTCCGGCGCCAGTTAAGCGAGGCTAGTACGGGAATTGAACTGTGCTGCTGGCCTGCCTTGGTCGGCATTAAAAGCCAGCGATTTATCCCAGTGTGCTAAACCAGCCCCAGGAATGAATGTCCTCCTTCGGGACTTCACGCACTTTTTAGGCTTTGGATGTGGTCTGGCTGTGAGATGATGGGACCAACACCTGCAGGTTCCCTCCAAGTTCCCCACCACCGCGAGTATTCTCACTGTAATCCTTTCTATTCACTGTGTCCATGTGTGAACCCAGCGTCCGCTTTAGCTCACTGCTTACGTCACAGCATCAACGTCATTGTAAGTTCCAATCTGTCTGACCCCGGGCGCTTCCTGTGCTGTTAATATTGAAAACATCTGTGTTGCTCCCAATAAAAGCAGACGCACATTTAATAATTAGAGGGAGGTCTATCTTTTTTCAGGTTGCTTTACAATTATTTTTAAAAGCGGCTGTGCCACGTGTTTGCTTTCTGGCCTCTCACTGGGGAAAGACAAGTTCTATTCCAGCTCTGCACAATAACTGACCTATCACACTCTGTCAGTTATTCACAACTTAAATGGTGCAATACTGCATGAAGGACATTTACTTTATCCAGGATCTGAGTTTATAATTTAGGAGCAAGTTTGTGTATTCAGCAAATGTATTAATCCGGATTGTGTTTTCCACATCACACCCAGATCCCCACATCTCCAAGAACACTCCCTCGCACTCTATCTCTCCCTTGCACTCTCTCCCTCTCTCACACTCTCTCTCTCAACCTCCCTCTCTCTCACACTCTCTCCCTCCATGCCTCCCTCCCTCACTCCCACCTTCTTTAGACACTTTATTTCGCACTCTTTCCCTCTCTCACACACTCCCCCTCTATTCTCTCTCCCTCCATGCCTCCCTCCCTCTCACACAACTCACTAACTGACACTTTCTCTCCCACTCTTTTCCTGTCTCACACTTTCTCTCACTCTTTCCATCTCTCACACTTTCTCTTCCACTTTTTTCCTCTCTCATACTTTCTCTCACATTCTTTCCCTCTCTCACACTTTCTCTCACACTCTTTCCCTCCCTCACACTTTCTCTCACTCTCTCTCACACTCTTTCCCTCCCTCACACTTTCTCTCCCTCTCTTTCCCTCTCTCACACTTTCTCTCACGCTCTTTCCCTTTCTCACACTTTCTCTCACAATCTTTCCCTCTCCCACTCCCTCAGTCACTCAGTAGCTCTCTCCAGTACTTATGTCTGAGATTATGTTCGTATTTTATACACCATCCTTCTCACCCAATCTGTCTCCCTCACCCACAAACGCTCGCCCTCCACTCTCTGCTTCCCTTTCTCTCAGACAATCTACCTCCTTCTCTCGTTTTATTCTTTATTTCTACACCCTCTTTCGCTCCCATTCAATCTCCACCCACCCACTTTCTCTCTCAGCCTGTCTTCTATCAGCACATCTCACAGACCAGTTCTCTCTTCCTCCACATCTCACCACCCCCCCCCTCTCTCCAAGTGAAGTGTTTGTATCAGACGGATGGCCGGTATCAGTTAGAGAAGGGGTATTTGTTTTTTACAGCTGAATATTTTTTAATGCTGCTCTCTGAGGTGATGGTTTTGTTGCTGCTGCAGTCTCTAAGTTTTCTGAGGTTACAATGATTCTGAATTAATTCTTAGTTTGAGGTGCTGAATCAGATTTAGATATGGGATCACATTCTTTGAACTTTAAATTGTTCCAGATTTTGGAGACATTGAAATTTGCTACTTATGTTCAAACATAAACTACTGAAATTACGAAAAGGAATGGTCACAGTTACAGAGGCAGCTACACCCCTGAGTGCAGTGCACCCACACAGAGAAACACACTGACAATTGGAACTGAATCACTGAATGGTCACAGTTACAGAGGCAACTACACCCCAGAGTTCAGTGGACCAACCCAGAGAAACACACTGACAATTGGAACTGAATCACTGGATGGTCACAGTTACAGAGGCAGCTACACCCCAGAGTGCAGTGGACCCACCCAGAGAAACACACTGACAACTGGAACTGAATCACTGAATGGTCACAGTTACAGAGGCAACTACACCCCAGAGTGCAGTGCACCCACCCAGAGAAACACACTGACAATTGGAAATGAAACACTGAATGGTCACAGTTACAGAGGCAGCTACACCCCAGAGTGCAGTGGACCAACCCAGAGAAACACACTGACAATTGGAACTGAATCACTGGATGGTCACAGTTACAGAGGCAGCTACACCCCAGAGTGCAGTGGACCCACCCAGAGCAACACACTGACAACTGGAACTGAATCACTGAATGGTCACAGTTACAGAGGCAGCTACACCCCAGAGTGCAGTGGACCCACCCAGAGAAACACACTGACAATTGGAACTGAATCACTGAATGGTCACAGTGGAGTGAGGGGATATCACTGAAACAATGTGAGCTGTAGAGATGGGACTGATGGTGTCTGAGTGGACAGCATCATTTCTGTTAATGTTAGCTGAACAATGTGATCAACACAGTCCAGTGTTTGCAAAGAGGTCACTCACTCACAAAAATAATATTTGCTTTCTCTGAACCAAATATCGGAATCTGTTTGTTCACATCTTTGAAAAATATGTTAAACGATGTCACAACCTCAATATCCCAGAGGTGGTTCGTCAGGGCATTAATTAAAAGCTTGTGGAATATATAACCTCAGAGTTTTAGACAGTGAGATTGCCAATCGCAGGAAGGGACAGATCACTTCACTGTGAAAATGCTTGTCCCAGTTGAGACTGCTGAGAAAATATTCCACCCAATCCTTGCTATTGTTGGTGTTCCTGGTAAGTGACTGTCACCATTGAAGTTGTGTAAATCTGTGTGTGAGCGGCTCTTTGATTTTAAACTGGGACTGAAAATGTTTAATGCTGATCTCGTGATCACTGTTACACAGACACCTGGTCAACGATATCATTTATTTCATTCAAATCTCGTTAATAATGTCTATGGTTTGAATCCATTTCATCAACTAACAATAAACCTGTTTGTAACTCATGGGATCTCTGTTCAATAAAGTTGTTATATTGAATGGAATCTTGTATAATGTTAGATTGGATCTCAGTGAAGGTAATCTCTCTGAAGGAAGGTTTAGTGGTAATCAGACTGAAATCCCTCTGAGGGTGGATCACTGATCAGATTGAAATACCTGACAGCAGTGAACAAGGATTACTGGATGTATCTGTCAGTGTAGAATTGTACTGAGTGTGGGTCTCTCACCAGACTGGAAGATCTGATCCAATTATATATCTATTACTGGGACTATCTGTCCGTGTGGAATTGTATTGTGTGTGGGTCAGTAACTGGACTGAAATTAGTTGATTCTATTTTGAAATATTGTATTTTATTGGTGAGTGGTCGCTCCATTCGGTGGAGATCTCTCTCTGTGTGTTTTAACTTTGGAATAGGTTGACAAACAGGAAGAGTTTGGCTGTGTTTTGAAGATGTTTGATATTTATTGTATGAAGTGACATGTCCCTCTCTCTGTTTTCTATTGATCTACTCTAACAGGAACAGATATCACCCACACTCTAATATTTCATAAAACCCACAGCAGTGCAGTATTCCAATAGGTTTTGTGATATTTTCTCATTCCTATTCATCCTGAAATGAACTCACATGTTTGATCAATTTTTACGGGTGTTTTTAAACTGTCTTTCTGCTTCAGACGATTTGTGAATCTATTCACCTGAAGCCAGAAACCCCTCCAGTCCATTCACACACTTGTTTTCCAAGGAGTGATTGGGGGACTTATTGTTCTGAACAAAATGCAGCAGCGGACACTGATCTATCGGGACATTAATGTCCCATTGAAATACCCACTTTGCAAATTCATAATGAATGATGAATGTGTGCCTGTAATTAGTTGTATTCTTCCTCTGAATTCACTATCACTCCCAATTTGATTTTGTCTGTAAATTGTGTAATTATCATTCTGCTTCCCGATCCCATACTGTTGATGGGAATGGTGAAGGAGAGTGATCCCAGTGCTGATCATTGTGGAACACCACTTCACACCTTCCAGCAATCAGCCTAAATCCCTTTAACTCCTCTCCCTGTTTTCTGTGTGTGTCGCCAGCATGTGTCCATTCTGCTGCTGTGTCCCCTAACTCCACTGGCTCTGAGATTACCCATCAGTCTGTTATGTCGGATCTTACTGACGGCCTTTAGAAAATGAAACTGTTTAACATCTATCATACTACTCAGATCTATTATTTCTGGTAGTTATTGAAATAATTGGATGAAATGTGTTAGGAATAATGTTGACTTTGGAATATGTGCCGACTATTTAGTATACTCTGTGTTACTGGATTTCTTTTAACTCATGCTTCTAATTCATTTTTTCCAACTGTTGACATTGTGACTGGAAGATTTGATTATATTCTGTTCTAAATTCAAGAATAACAGAGACCGATTTCTGCTTTTCAATTCTTTGGTAATTATTCTGATGATGATCAGTGAATAGATAATATTGTCTCTGCTGTTTCTCACTGTCTATTTTGTAAAAATGTGTTGTTGAAATCCATCTGCCTCCAGTAATCTCCCTCTACCTGGACCCCACCCTCTGGCCTCCTATCAGCTCTTGATCTTCTCATTGAGATCTGTCAGTGCGACATCGACCGTCTCAATTTCCCTGTGCCTCTCACCAACTCTATCCTGACTCACTCTAAACTTGCTCCAATCCCCTCTCGAATATCCAACCCTGGCCTGGTGATCTAAGCTGCTCACAAGGGTGGTGCCATTATTGTCTGGTGTCCTGACCTCTTCCTCACAGAGGCTGCCCGTCAGCTCTCAGGCCCATCCTGGTACCTCCCCCTGGACCAGCAGCACACCACCAAACATCATGATATTGTTTCCAGGACTTTCACTGACCTCATTGACTCTGGATATCTCTGTCCACAGCCTCGGTCATCATAGTCCCGCAACCCCACACATCCTGCATCAACCTCCCGCTTCTACCT
Organism: Scyliorhinus torazame; assembly: GCF_047496885.1. Classification (NCBI taxonomy): domain Eukaryota; kingdom Metazoa; phylum Chordata; class Chondrichthyes; order Carcharhiniformes; family Scyliorhinidae; genus Scyliorhinus; species Scyliorhinus torazame. Next base: position 141,856,114 of record NC_092726.1, read on the forward strand.
CCTTCCCAAAATCCACAAACAGGGAAGTCCCAGTACACCCATTATTTCGGCCTGTTCCAGCCCCACCAAGATCATTTCTTCCCATCTTGATTCCATCCGCTTTACCCTGTTCTGCCCCTTCCCAAACACATTGGTGTCACAGTGACACAGTGGTTTGCACTGCTGCCACACAGCAGCAGGGTCCCCGGATCAATTCCCACCTTGGGTGACTGTCTGTGTGGAGACTGCACTTTTTCTCCCTGTCTGTGTGGGTTTCCTCCGGGTGCTCCGGTTACCTCCCACAGTCCAGGTTAGGTGGATTGACCATGCTAAATTACTCCGTAGTGTCCAAAAAGATGTGTAGGTTAGATTAAGGGGCTAATGAGATAGGCGGGGCAGTGAGCATGGTTGAGTTACTCTTTCAGAGGTTCGGTACAGACTTAATGGGCCGAATGACCTCCTTCTGCACTGTGGGGATTCTATGATTCCTGATTACTCTGGTGCCGTAAACAAGGTCCATTTCCCTGGCCCTAACCGTCTAATCTTCACAATGGCTGTCCAATCCCTCTGCACCTCCGTCCCCAACACGAGGATTGTGTACAGATCCTCATTCCCTGCTTCCTGTAAAGACTACATCTCATTCTCCCACTTTCTCCGCCTCCATCGCCTCTGTTCTGTTGATGAAGTATTTGAAAATAACCCGTCTGGCATGTCTGTCTTTTCCTTAACCGGGCTGTCCCCACCACCTTCCTTTGTTAACTGGCCTCTCAATCGTGTTAAATTCATTTCTCACACCTCTATCCTCACACATCCCCCTCCCTCCCGGTAACACGATAGGGTTCCCCTCACTTTCCACACCATCAGCCTTCCCATTGATAGGAAAATCCTCCTCCATTTCTGCCAACTCCAGCATGATGTCACCACCAAACACAACTTCACCTCTCTCCAACCACCCCCCTCAATTTCTGCATTCCTCAGGTACCCCCTCACACCCCACACCCCTTTCCCTTCCCCCAGCACCTTCCCCTGCAATCACAGACGGTGCAACATCTGTCCCTTTACCTCCTCCCGTCTCATGGTTCTCAGCAGCAAACTGTCCTTTCTGGAGAAGCAGCGTTTCACTTCTGTGCCTTCAATTTGTTCTACTGTATTCGCTGGAGCCAATACCGTCTCCTCTCCATTGGCGAGACTAAACGCAGACTGCGAGACTGCTTTGTGGAACACCTTCACTCAGCACATAGCATGGCCCCAGCCTTCCTGTTGTGGCCATGTTAACTCAGCACCTTGCTCTCAGGCCCACATGTCGGTCCTTGGTCTGCTGCCAGAATGCAGTGAAGCCCAACGCAAGCTGGAGGAGCAACATCACATCATCCAATTAGGATGTTACATCCCGCAGGACGAAACTTTAATTTAAACAACTTTATTCTGGGAACTTTCTCCTCCATCTTTCCGCTCTTGTTTTGGAATTTTCCTACTTTTTTGTCGAATGCAATGAGTCCGAATCTGGAGAGAGTCTATTCGGCCAAGTGAACCCTGGGGATTGCCCAATGCCGGAGCGGGAATATTCCTGAGAACAGCTTGGCAGGGATTATTTTCAAAGAGGGAGAGGATGGATTCCTGGGAACAGTGATGGTGGGATGTTCGAGACATGGCAATGGGGGATTCCTGGGAGTGGGTACATTACGAATGACTAAACCTGGGAGGGATGATCCCTCGGGATGTTCTGAAGACTGGACAGATTCTATTCTGGACAGGCTGGGCTGCACGGTAGCACAGTGGTTGGCACAGTTGATTCGCAGCTCCAGGGTCCCAGGTTCGATTCCCGGCGTGGGTGACTGTCGGTGCGGAGTCTGCACGTTCTCCTCGTGTCTGCGTGCGTTTCCTCCGGGTGCTCCGGTTTCCTCCCACAGTCATAAGATGAGCAGGTTAGGTGGATTGGCCATGATCAATTATGTTTAGTTTCCAAACAATTTAGATGGGGTCACTGGGTTATGGGGATGCGGTGGGCTGAACTGGTTTTCTCTTTCCTAGGGCCGGTGCAGACTCTATGGGCCGAATGGCCTCCTTTTGCACTGTACATTCTATATTTCTATTCCTCCCATGATTATGAAGTGGGAAGGTCCTTGTGTTTGTTTTATTTTTCCCATTGATCGTGGAGTATTCAAATAAACCAGGAGTGGGGTCCAACCCCATCAGAAATCCAGTCCAGGGAACGGTCCATTCCGGGGTGTGGTCCAGTAATTGAGCTGGGATGACAATCTCTGGTATGTTTGTATCCGGTTTGGGAAACCTGGCCGACCTGAGTGAATCCTGTAAATCAGACTAAATGAGAAATGTAACCTCTCCCAAAGGTCTCTGAATTATAAACATTTTCCTACCACTGCCATCAAACTGACAGGGCTGCAATTCACACTTTCCCCCCATTCCCCACCTTTAACACTGGAGTTACATTTCCTACTTCCCTCTCTGCAATGTTAATCTCTGTGCCCATTCCTCTCCCAACAACCCCACCCACTCACTGTCCATTATATTGATGCTGAAATTATGTCCTGGTTCAGACAGGGAGAATCATTACGTAATTTTCCGCGTCTCTCCTTTCTCTCTCTGACAGTTAATCTACTGGGAATTGTGATTCTGTGTCGGGGGAAGTGTGGCCTCACTACCTGCACCACTCGCTACCTGGTGGCCATGGCAACGGCGGATCTGCTGTTTATTATCACTAAACCCATACTGAACAGGATCAATGGTTATTATTTACCCTGGAATTTCCTGTCCCTCACCGCTGTGTGTAGTGTTAAGGGTGCCCTGATCTCTGCAGCCAGGGACTGTTCTGTCTGGTTCACCCTCACTTTCTCCTTTGATCGATTTGTGGCCATTTGCTGCCAGAAACTGAAAACTAAATATTGCACCGGGAAAACTGCGGCTGTGGTTCTGTCCACAAGCAGCCTCCTGCTCTGTGTGAAAAACATCCCCCAGCACTTTACATATGAACCTTGGGAGATAATCGACAATGTCCAGTGGTTCTGCGTCACAAAGAGCAGCTATTTCACTGACCCGGGATGGGGTGGATATAACTGGTTTTCTCAGGTTTTAACCCCATTGATGCCGTTCTTCTCAATCCTGTTGACCAACGCTCTGACAGTCAGACACATTTTACTCAGCAGTCGGGTCCGGAAGGCACTGAGGGCTCAGAGTCAGGGAGACAATCGCACCGACCCAGAGATGAAGAGCAGAAGGAAGTCAATGATTTTACTCTTCAGCATCTCCGGAACTTTCATCCTCCTCTGGACCGTGTCTGTTATTAAATTTTTCTATTTGGATTTGAGTGGATTGCATTACATCACTATTCCTCAATATAATTTACAACAAGTCGGATTTATGCTGCAGGATTTAAATTGCTGCACAAACACATTTATTTATGTGGTGACTCAGTCCAGGTTCAGGGAGCAGATCAAGATGGCGGTGAAATATCCGGTTACATCAATTATTAAATTAATGAGAAAATAAAACTGACTGACAGCCTTACAGCCAATCAACAGCTCCAGTCCCCGACTGGCAGCCTCTCAGAAAATCCTGAGCTCCAGTCTCTGACTGACAGCCTCTCAGCCAATCATCAGCTCAAGCCGCTGCTGACAGTGCTGGCTGTGTGGTGGGAGAACTGAGAGTGCTGGCTGTGTGGTGGGAGCACTGACAATGCTGGCCGTGTGGTGGGAGCACTGACAGTGCTGGCTGTGTGGCGGGAGCACTGACAGTGCTGGCTGTGTGTGGGAACCACTGACAGTGCTGGCCGTGTGGTGGGAGCACTGACAGTGCTGGCTGTGTAGTGGGAAACACTGACAGTGCTGGCTGTGTGGGGGGAGCACTGACAGTGCTGGCTGTGTAGTGGGAACACTGACAGTGCTCGCTGCGTGGTGGGAGCACTGACAGTGCTGGCTGTGTGGTGGGAGCACTGACAGTGCTGGCTGTGTGGTGAGAGCACTGGCAGTGCTGGCTGTGTGGAAGGGAGCACTGACAGTGCTAGCTGAGTGGGAGGAGCACTGCCAGTGCTGGCTGTGTGGCGGGAGCACTGGCAGGTTGACTCAGTCTAGGTTGACAGCCTCTCAGCCAATCAGGAGCTCTTGCCGCTGACTCACAGCCTCTCAGTCAATCAGCAGCTCCAGTCTCCGACTGGCAGCCTCTCAGCCAATCAGGAGCCCCAGACGCTGATTAACAGCCTCTCAGCAAATCAGCAGCTCCAGTTTCTGACTGGCAGACTCTCAGCCAATCATCAACTCCAGCCAATCAGCAGCTCCAGCCCCCGACTGGCAGGTTCTCAGCCAATCAGGAGCTCCAGCCGCTGACTAACAGCCTCTCAGTTAATCAGCAGCTCCAGTCTCCGACTGGCAGCCTCTCAGCCAATCAGGAGCCCCAGACGCTGATTAACAGCCTCTCAGCAAATCAGCAGCTCCAGTTTCTGACTGGCAGACTCTCAGCCAATCATCAACTCCAGCAGCTGCTGACAGTGTTGGCTTTGTGTGGAAGAACTGACAGTGCTGGCTGTGTGGTGGGAGCACTGACAGTGCTGGCTGTGTGGTGGGAGCACTGACAGTGCTGGCTGTGTGTTGGGAGCACTGACAGTGCTGGCTGTGTGCAGGGGGCACTGACAGTGCTGGCTGTGTGGGGGAGCACTGACAGTGCTGGCTGTGTGTTGGGAGCACTAACAGTGCTGGCTGTGTGCAGGGGGCACTGACAGTGCTGGCTGTGTGGGGGAGCACTGACAGTGCTGGCTGTGTGGTGGGAGCACTGACAGTGCTGGCTGTGTGAGGGAGCACTGACAGTGCTGGCTGTGTGTTGGGAGCACTGACAGTGCTGGCTGTGTGGGGAGCACTGACAGTGCTGGCAGTGTGGGGGGAGCACTGAAAGAGCTGGCTGTGTTGTGGGACACAGACAGTGCTGGCTGTGTGGTGGAAGCACTGGCAGTGCTGGCTGTGTGGAAGGGAGCACTGAGCGTGCTGGCTGTGTGGTGGGAGCACTGACAGTGCTGGCTGTGTGGTGGGAGCACTGACAGTGCTGGCTCTGTGTTGGGAGCACTGACAGTGCTGGCTGTGTGCAAGGGACACTGACAGTGCTGGCTGTGTGGGGGAGCAGTGACAGTGCTGGCTGTGTGGTGGGAGCACTGACAGTGCTGGCTGTGTGAGGGAGCACTGACAGTGCTGGCTGTGTGTTGAGAGCACTGACAGTGCTGGCAGTGTGGTGGGAGCACTGACAGTGCTGGCTGTGTGTAGGGAGCACTGACAGTGCTGGCTGTGTGGGGGAGCACTGACAGTGCTGGCTGTGTGGGGAGAATTGACAGTGCTGGCAGTGTGGGGGGAGCACTGACAGAGCTGGCTGTGTTGTGGGAGCACTGACAGTGCTGGCTGTGTGGTGGGAGCACTGGCAGTGCTGGCTGTGTTGAAGGGAGCACTGAGAGCGCTGGCTGTGTGGTGGGATCACTGACAGTGCTGGCCGTGTGCTGGGAGCACTGACAGTGCTGGCTGTGTAGTAGGAGCACTGACAGTGCTGGCTGAGTGGGGGGAGCACTGTCAGTGCTGGCTGTGTGACGGGAGCACTGACAGTGCTGGCTGTGTGGGGAGAACTGACAGTGCTGGCTGTGTGTAGGGACCACTGACAGTGCTGGCTGTGTGGGGGGAGCACTGACAGTGCTGGCTGTGTGGTGGGAGCACTGACAGTGCTGGCTGTGTGGGGGAGCACTGACAGTGCTAGTTGTGAGGTGGGAGCACTGACAGTGCTGGCTGTGTGGTGGGAGCACTGACAGTGCTGGCTGTGTGGGGCAGCACTGACAGTGCTGGCTCTGTGGGGAGCATTGGCAGTGCCGGATGTGTGGGGGGAGCACTGGCAGAGCTGGCTGAGTGGTGGGAGCACTGACAGTGCTGGCTGTGTGGTGGGAGCACTGACGGTGCTGGCGTGTGGTGGGAGCACTGACTGTGCTGGCTGTGTGGGGGAGCACTGACAGTGCTGGCTGTGTGATGGGAGTACTGACAGTGCTGGCTGCGTGGGGGAGCACTGACAGTGCTGGCTGTTTGGTGGGTGCACTGACAGTGCTGGCTGTGTGGTGGGAGCACTGACAGTGCTGGCTGTGTGGGGGAGCACTGACAGTGCTGGCTGTGTTGTGGTAGCACTGACTGTGCTGGCTGTGTGGGGGAGCACTGACAGTGCTGGCTGTGTTGTGGGAGCACTGACAGTGCTGGCTGTGTGGGAGGGAGCGCTGGCTGTGCTGGCTGTGTGAGGGAGCACTGGGAGTGCTGGCTGTCGGGGAGGGAGCGCTGGCAGTGCTGGCTATGTGAGGGAGCACTGGCAGTGCTGGCTGTGTGAGGGAGCACTGACAGTGTTGGCTGTGTGGGGAGCACTGGCAGTGCAGGCTGTGAGGGAAGCACTGGCAGTGCTGGCTGTGAGGGGAGCACAGGCAGTGCTGGCTGTGAGGGGAGCACAGACAGTGCTGGCTCTGAGGGGAGCACTGTCAGTGCTGGCTGCGTGGTTGGAGCACTGACAGTGCTTGCTGTGTGGTAGGAGCACTGGCAGTGCTGGCCGTGTGAGGGAGCACTGGCAGTGCCGGCTGTCGGGGAGGGTGCGCTGGCAAAGTGTTGGCTTTGTGAGGTAGCACTGACAGTGCTGGCTGCGTGAGAGGAGCACTGGCAGTGCTGGCTGTGTGGGGGAGCACTGACAGTGCTGGCTGTGTGGTGGGAGCACTGACAGTGCTGGCTGTGTGGGGGAGCACTGACAGTGCTGGCTGTGTGGGGAGCACTGACAGTGCTGGCTGTGTGGGGGGAGCACTGACAGTGCTGGCTGTGTGGGGGAGCACTGGCAGTGCTGGCTGTGTGTTGAGATCACTGACAGTGCTGGCTGTGTGGTGGGAGCACTGACAGTGCTGGCTGTGTGTTGAGAGGAAAATTCCACCCTGGGACCGTTGTAACTAATGATCTACTACCCAGGGACCACTGTAATTAATGATATTCTGTACAGTGACCTCTGTAAATAGAGATTTATTTCCCAGGAACCACCGTAAATAATGATATACTGCCCAGGAACCACCATAAAAGATGATATGTTACCCAGGGACATCTGTAAATAATGCTACACTATACAGTGATCACTGTAAATAATGAAATTCCACCTTGGGACGGTTGTAAATCATGATGTACTACACAGGGACGGTTTTAATTAATGTCATGTTGCACAGGGACCACTGCAAATAATGATAGACTACCCAGGGATCACTATAAATAATGATACACTAACCAGGAACAACAGTAAATAATGATCTACCACCAAGGGTCGCGGTAAATAATGACATTCTGCCCAGGGATCACTGTAAATAATGACATAATAGCCAGGGACCACTGTAAACAATGATCTGCTAACCAGGGACCATAGTAAATAATGATCTACTACCCAGGGACCACTGTCAATAATGATATATTAAACAGGGATCACTGTAAATAATGAAATTCGACCCTGGGACGTTGTAACTAATGATGTATTACACAGGGACCACGTTAAACAATGACACACTGCCCAGGAACCAATGCAAATAATGATATACGTCTCAGGGCCACTGTGAATAATGATATACTACTAAGGTAGCTTGTAAATAATGATTTACGACCCAGGGAACACTGTAAATAATGGACTTTCAGCCTGGGACCGTTGTAAATAATGATATACTGCCCATGGACACAGTGGATAAAGATGTACTGCACAGCGACCTCTGTAAATAATGATATACTAGTCAGGGACCACAGAAAATAATGATATTGTACCCAGGGACCACTGTAAATAATCGAACACTATCCAGGCACGACTGTAAATAATGGATTTCCACCTTGGGCCGGTTGTAAATCATGATGTACGACCCAGGGACCACTGTAATTAATGACATGCTACACAGGGACCACTGCAAATAATGATATACTACCCAGGGAACACTATAAGTAATGCGACACTGACCAGGGACCACAGTAAAAAATGAATTTCCACCTTGCGACGGTTGTAAATCAGGATGTAATACACAGAGACCACTGTAATTGATGATATGTTACACAGGGCCCACTCAAATAAGGATAGATTATCCCAGGGATCTCAATAAATAATGATATACTGAACAGGGACCACAGTAAATAATGACCTACCACCAAGGGTCACGGTTTATAATGATATTCTGCCCAGGGATCACTAAATAATTACATACTACTCAGGGACCACGTCAAATAACGACATACTACCTATGGGCGCTGTAAATAATGATATGCCACACACTGCAAATAATGGTATACTATCCAGGGACCTCTGCAAATACAGAAATACTACCCTGACCCCGTTGTAAATAATAAAATTCCACCCTGGGACCGTTTTGAATAATGATGTACTACACAGGGACAACTGCAAATAATGATATACTACCCAGGGATCACTGTAAATAATCATACACTAACCAGGGACCACAGTTAATAAAGATCTGCCACCAAGGATCACGCTAAATAATTCCATTCTGCCCAGTGATCACTGTAAATAATTATATACAACACAGGGACCATGTTAAATAATGCGTTACGACCTATGACCGCTGTAATTAACGTTATACTACACATGGACCACTGTAAATGATAATATACTATCCAGAGACCTCTGTAAATAATGAAATTCCACCCTGTGACAGTTGTAAATAATGCTACCCTGCACAGGGGCCACTGTAAAGAATGACATACCGCCCAGGGACCACTGTAAACAATGATATATTGCCCAGGGACCATAAGATCATAAGACATAGGATCGGAAGTAAGGCCATTCGGCCCATCGAGTCCACTCCACCATTCAATCATGGCTGATTTCAACTCCATTTACCCGCTCTCTCCATAGCCCTTAATTCCTCGAGAAATCAAGAATTTATCAACTTCTGTCTCAAAGAATCTCAACGTCCCGGCCTCCACCACCCTTTGTGGCAATGAATTCCACAGACCCACCACTCTCTGGCTGAAGGCATTTCTCCTCATCTCTGTTCTAAAGTGACTCCCTTTTATCCTAAGGCTGTGACCCGGGTCCTAGTCTCCCCTGCTAATGGAAACAACTTCCCTACATAAATCCTATCTAAGCCATTCATTATCTTGTAAGTTTCTATTAGATCTCCCCTCAACCTTCTAAACTCCAATGAATATAATCCCAGGATCCTCAGACGTTCATCGTATGTTAGGCCTACCATTCCTGGGATCATCCGTGTGAATCTCCGCTGGACCCGCTCCAGTGCCAATATGTCCTTCCTGAGGTGTGGGGCCCAAAATTGCACACAGTATTCTAAATGGGGCTTAACTAATGCTTTATAAAGCTTCAGGAGTACATCCCTGCTTTTATATTCCAAGCCTATTGAGATGAATGACAACATTGCATTTGCTTTCTTAATTACGGACTCAACCTGCAAGTTTACCTTCAGCGAATCCTGGACTAGGACTCCCAAGTCCCTTTGCACTTCAGCATTTTGAATTTTGTTACCGTTTAGAAAATAGTCCACGCCTCTATTCTTTTTTCCAAAGTGCAAGACCACGCACTTGCCCACGTTGAATTTCATCAGCCATTTATTGGACCACTCTCCTAAACTGTCTAAATCTTTCTGCAGCCTCCCCACCTCCACCATACTACCTGCCCCTCCACCTATCTTTGTATCATCGGCAAACTTAGCCAGAATGCCCTCAGTCCCGTCATCTAGATCGTTAATATATAAAGAGAACAGCTGTGGCCCCAACACTGAACCCTGCGGGACACCACTCGTCACCGGTTGCCATTCCGAAAAAGAACCTTTTATCCCAACTCTCTGCCTTCTGCCTGACAGCCAATCGTCAATCCATGTTAGTAACTTGCCTCGAATACCATGGGCACTTATTTTACTCAGCAGTCTCCCGTGAGGCACCTTATCAAAGGCCTTTTGGAAGTCAAGATAGATAACATCCATTGTTATCTCTAACATTGTTATCTCTAAAGAACTCTAACAGGTTTGTCAGGCATAACCTCCCCTTACTAAATCCATTCTGACTTGTCCTAATCCGACCCAGCACTTCCAAGAATTTAGTAATCTCATCCTTAACAATGGATTCTAGAATCTTGCCAACAACCGAGGTTAGGCTAATTGGCCTATAATTTTCCATCTTTTTCCTTGTTCCTTTCTTGAACAGGATGGTTACAACAGCGATTTTCCAATCCTCTGGGACTTTCCCTGGCTCCAGTGACTTTTGAAAGATCATAACTAACGCCTCCACTATTTCTTCAGCTATCTCCTTTAGAACTCTAGGATGTAGTCCATCTGGGCCCGGAGATTTATCAATTTTTAGACCTCTTAATTTCTCTTGCACTTTCTCCTTTGTGATGGCTACCATATTCAACTCTGCCCCCTGACTCTCCGGAATTGTTGGGATATTACTCATGTATTCTACTGTGAAGACTGACGCAAAGTACTTATTCAATTCCTCAGCTATTTCCTTGTCTCCCAGCACAAAATTACCAGCGTCATTTTGGAGCGGCCCAATGTCACCTTTTGCCTCCCGTTTGTTTTCAATGTATTTAAAGAGACTTTTACTATCATTCCTAATGTTACTGGCGAGCCTACCTTCAAATTTGATCCTCTCGTTCCTTATCTCTCTCTTTGTTATCCTCTGTTTGCTTTTGTAGCCTACCCAATCTTCTGACTTCCCACTACTCTTTGCCACATTATAGGCTTTCTCTTTTGCTTTGATGCATTCCCTAAATTCCTTTGTCAGCCATGGCTGCCTCATCCCCCCTCTGATAACCTTTCTTTTCTTTGGGATGAACCTCTGTACTGTGTCCTAAATTACTCCCAGAAACTCCTACCATTGCTGTTCTACTGTCTTTCCCACTAGGCTCTGCTCCCAGTCGACTTTCGTCAGTTCCTCCCTCATGCCCCTGTATTTACCTTTGTTTAACTGTAACACCTTTACATCTGATTCTACCTTCTGTCTTTCAAATTGGAGATTGAATTCGTCCATATTATGATCACTGCCTCCTAAGTGCACCTTTACTTTAAGATCTTTAATCAAGTCTGGCTCATTACATAACACTAAGTCCAGAATGGCCTGTTCCCTCGTGGGCTCCATCACAAGCTGTTCCAAAAAGCCCTCCTGTAACATTCAATTAATTCCCTTTCCTTGGGTCCACTGGCAGTATTATTTACCCAGTCCACCTGCATATTAAAGTCCCCCATAATCACTGTGACCTTGCCTTTCTGACATGCACTTTCTAATTCGTGGTGCATCTTGTGCCCGTGATCCTGACCACTTTTAGGAGGCCTGTACATAACTCCCATTATGGTTTTTTTGCCTTTGTAGTTTCTCAACTCTATCCACACAGGCTCCACATCATCTGACCCTATGTCGTTTAGTGCTATTGATTTAATTCCATTCCTAATTAACAACGCAATTCCGCCCCCTCTGCCCACCTCTCTGTCTTTTCGATAGGTTGTGAATCCCTGGATGTTTAAATTCCAGTCCTGAACCCCCTGCAACCATGTCTCTGTGATGCCTACCACATCATACCTGCCAGTCACAATCTGGGCCACAAGCTCATCTGCCTTGTTCCGTACACTGCGCGCATTTAAATATAGCACCTTTCATTCTCTATTGACCGTCCCTTTTTGTTTTCTTAGTGTGGTGGGCCTTGGTTTACTGAGCCTTTCCATACACTGTGTCATATTTTGTGGGATGGGGACAATCGTAACCACTCCTGAGTTTTGTCTGTTCGTGTTTTTTTTGTATTCATAAGCAGCTACGCTCCCCACTGATTACTTCACCTCTTGGTTCCCTGACCTTTCCTCCCCCCCCACCCCCAATCTCTAGTTTAAAGTCCTATTGACCACCCTATTTATTCTTTTCTCCAGAACACTGGTCCCAGCTCGGTTCATAATAATAATTTACTACCCAGGGACCACTGCAAATAATGATATACACCCCAGGGACCACAGTAAATAAAAATATACTACCGATGGAACACCGTAAATAATGAAATTCCACCCTGGGACCGTTGCAAATAACGATATTAGCCAGGGATCAATGTAAATAGTGAAAAACTATCCTGGGACCACTGGAAATAATGACATACGACTCAGGGATAACTACAAATAGTGATATACTACCCAGGATCCACTGCAAATAATGATATACTACCCAGGGACCATATGTAAACAATGATATACTATCCAGGGACCTCTGTAAATAATGAAATACCACCTTTGGACCGTTAGAAATAATGATAGACTATCCAGGGATCTCTGTAAATAATGACATAGCATCCTAGGAACGTTGTAAATAATTATGTACTACCCAGCGGCCACTGTAAATAATGATTACTACATAGGGATCACTGTAAATAATGATACACTGACCAGGGACCACAGTTAATAATGATCTACCACCAAGGATCATGGTAAATAATTGCATTCTGCCCAGGGACCACGTTAAATAATGCTTTACTACCTATGACCACTGTAAATAATGATATACAACACAGGGACGCCTGTAAATAATGACAGACTACACAGGGACCACTGTAAATAATGATATACTATCGAGGGAACACAGTAAATAATGAAATTCCACCCTGGGATCGTTGTAAATAATGATGTGCCACACAGGGATCACTTTAAATAATGCCATACTGCCAAGGGACCGCTGGAAATAATGATATACTACCCAAGGATCTCTGTAAATGATGATATACTACCCAGGGATCTCTGTAAATAATGATATATTACCCAGGGACCTCTCTAAATAATGAAATACTACCCAGGGACCACTGTAAATAATGATATGCGACGCAGGGGCCACTGTAAATAATGATATACTACACAGGGACCACTGTAAAGAATGACATGCTGCCAAGGGACCACTGCAAATAATGAAATACTGCCCAGGGAACACTGCAAATAATGAGATCCTCCCCAGGGACCATTATAAATAATGCTATACTACCCAGGGACTACTGTAAATCATGAAATTCCACTCTGGGGCAATTGTAAATAATAATTTACTGGCCAGGGCCACAGTGAATAAAGATGTACCGCGCACGGACATCTGTAAATTATGATATGCTATCCAGGGATCACAGTAAATAATGATGATATACTATCCATAGATCACCGTGAATAAAAAATATACTACCGAGGGATCACTGTAAATAATGAAATTCCACCCTACGCCCGTTGTACATAATGATATAGTACCCAGGCACCACTGTAAATAATGATACACTGCACAGGGAGCACTATAAATAGTGATATACGACCCAGTGACCGCTGTAAATAATTACATAGTACCCAGGGACCACTGTAAACAATAATGCACTACTCATGGACCACTGCAAATAATGAAAAACTGTCCTGGGACCAATGTAAATATTGATATGCTACCGAGGGACCACTGTAAATAATGAAATTTCACCGGGGCAGTTGTAAATAATGATATAAGAACATAAGAACTAGGAGCAGGAGTAGGCCATCTGGCCCCTCGAGCCTGCTCCACCATTCAATGAGATCATGACTGATCTTTTGTGGACTCAGCTCCACTTTCTGGCCAGAACACCATAACCCTTAATCCCTTTATTCTTCGAAAAAAACTATCTATCATTATCTTAAAAACATTTAATGAAGGAGCCTCTACTGCTTCACTGGGCAATGAATTCCATAGATTCTCAACCCTTTGGGTGAAGAGGTTCCTCATAAACTCAGTCCTAACTCGGGCAGCACGGTAGCATTGTGGGTAGCACAATTGCTTCACAGCTCCAGGGTTCCAGGTTCGATTCCGGCTTGGGTCACTGTTTGTGCGGAGTCTGCACATCTTCCCCGTGTGTACGTGGGTTTTCTCCGGGTGCTCCGGTTTCCTCACACAGTCCAAAGATGTGCAGGTTAGGTGGATTTGCCATGATAAATTGCCCTTAGTGTCCAAAATTGCCCTTAGTGTTGCGGGGGGGGGGGGGGGGGTTACTGGGTTGTGGGGGTGGGGTGGAGGTGTTGACCTTGGGTGGAGTGCTGTTTCCAGGAGCCGGTGCAGACTCGATGAGCCGAATGGCCTCCTTCTGCACTGTAAATTCTATGATAAATTCTGTGATAAATCTACTTCCCCTCATTTTGAGTCTATGCCCCCTAGTTCTGCTTTCACCCGCCAGTGGAAACAACCTGCCCGCATCTATCGTATCTATTCCAGTCATAATTTTATATGTTTCTATAAGATCCCCCCCTCATCATTCTGACTTCCAACGAGTCGAGTCCCAGTCTACTCAACCTCTCCTCGTAATCCAATCCCTTCAGGTCTGGGATTAACCTAGTGAATCTCCTCAGCACACCCTCCAGCGCCAGTACGTCCTTTCTCAAGTAAGGAGACCAAAACTGAACACAATGCTCCAGGTGTGGCCTCACGAGCACCTTATACAATTGCAGCATAACCTCCCTAGTCTTAAACTCCATCCCTCTAGCAATGAAGGTCAAAATTCCATTTGCCTTCTTAATCACCTGTTGCACCTGTAAACCAATTTTTTGCTACTCATGCACTAGCACACCCAAGTCTCTCTGCACAGCAGCATGTTTTAATATTTTATCATATAAATAATATTCCCTTTTGCTGTTATTCCTACCAAAATGGATAACCTCACATTTGTCGACATTGTATTCCATCTGCCAGACCCTAGCTCATTCATGTTCCCTATCCAAATCCCTCTGCAGACTTCCAGTATCCTCTGCACTTCTTGCTTCCCCACTCATCTTACTGTCGTCTGCAAACAGGGACACATTGCCCTTGGTCCCCAGCTCCAAATCATCTATGTAAATTGTGAACACTTGTGGGCCCAACACTGATCCCTGAGAGACACCACTAGCTACTGATTGCCAACCAGAGAAACACCCATTAATCCCCTCTCTTTGCTTTCTATTAATGAACCAATCCTCTATCCATGCTACTACTTTCCCCTCAATGCCATGCATCTTTATCTTATGCAGCAAACGTTTGTGTGACACCTTGTCAAAGGCTTTCTGGAAATCCAGATATACTACATCCATTGGCTCGCCGTTATTTACCGCACTGGTAATGTCCTCAAACAATTCCACAAAATTAGTTAGGCACGACCTGCCCTTTATGAACCCATGCTGCGTCTGCCCAATGGGACAATTTCCATCCAGATGCCTCGCTATTTCTTCCTTGATGATAGATTCCAGCATCTGCCCTGCTACCGAAGTTAAGCTCATTGGCCTATAATTATCCGCTTTCTGCCTACCTCCTTTTTTAAACAGTGGTGTCACGTTTGCTCATTTCCAATCCGCCGGGACCACCCCAGAGTCTAGTGAATTTTGGTAAATTATCACTAGTGCATTTGCAATTTCCCTAGTCATCTCTTTTAGCTCTCTGGGGTACATTCCATCAGGGCCAGGAGTCTTGTCTACCTTTTGCCCCATTAGCTTGCCCATCACAACCTCCTTCGTGATAACAATCCTCTCAAGGTCCTCTTCTGTCATAGCCTCATTTCCATCAGTCACTGGCATGTTATTTGTGTCTTCCACTGTGAAGACCGACCCAAAAAACCTGTTTAGTTCCTCAGCCATTTCCTCATCTCCCATTATTAAATCTCCTTTCTCATCCTCTAAAGGACCAATATTTACCTTAGCCACTCTTTTTTGTTTTTTATATTTGCAGAAACGTTTACTATCTGTTTTTATATTCTGAGCAAGTTTACTCTCATAATCTATCTTAATCTTCTTTATAGCTTTGTTAGTAGCTTCCTGTTGCCCCCTAAAGATTTCCCAGTCATCTAGTCTCCCACTAGTCTTTGCTACTTTGTATGATTTTTCCTTCAATTTGATACTCTCCCTTAATTCCTTAGATATCCACGGTAGATTTCCCCTATTTCTACCGTCCATCCTTTTTGTTGGTATAAACCTTTGCTGAGCACTGTGAAAAATTGCTTGGAAGGTTCTCCACTGTTCCTCAACTGTTTCACCATAAAGTATTTGCTCTTAGTCTACCTTAGCTAGTTCTTCTCTCATCCCATTGTAATCTCCTTTGTTTCAACACAAAACATTAGTGTTTGATTTTACCTTCTCACCCTCCATCTGTATTTTAAATTCCACCATATTGTGATCGCTCCTTCCGAGAGGATCCCTAACTATGAGATCATTAATCAATCCGGTCTCATTACACAGGACCAGATGTAGGACCGCTTGTTCCCTCGTAGGTTCCATTACATACTGTTCGAGGAAACTATCGCGGATACATTCTATAAACTCCTCCTCAAGGCTGCCTTGACCGACCTGTTTAAACCAATCGACATGTAGATTAAAATCCCCCATGATAATTGCTGTACCATTTCTACATGCATCAGTTATTTCTTTGTTTATTGCCACCCAACCATAATGTTACTATTTGGTGGCCTATAGGCTACTCCTATCAGTGACTTTTTCGCCTTACTATTCCTGATTTCCACCCAAATGGATTCAACCTTATCCTCCATAGCACAGATGTCATCCCTTAATATTGCCCGGATGTCATCCTTAAATAAGAGAGCTACACCACCTCCCTTACCATCCACTCTGTCCTTCCGAATAGTTTGATCCCTTCGGATATTTAACTCCCAGTCATGACCATCCTTTAACCATGTTTCAGGAATGGCCATTAAATCATAGTCATTCACGATGATTTGCGCCATCAACTCATTTACATTTATCCGAATACTACGACCATTCAGGTAAAGTACACTTATATTGTCTTTTTACCTCTGTTTTGAATCTTAATACCTCGATCAGTGACGTCTCCGAAGTAATATTTCCTCCTAACCTTTCTCCTAATTTTCCTTGTCGTTGAACCCATATCTTCATGTAACAACCTGCTGCGTCGCTTTCCATTAATGTTTTCACCTCCCGTTTTATTCCTTTTAGTATTCCTGGTGCGATTCACTGAGCTCCCCTCAGTCACTGTACCTTGTAATGTCGCCTTTTTTGATTTTTGACTATGGCTTCTCTGTCTTACACTTTCCCCCTGACTGCCTTTTGTTTCTATCCCTGTTTTACTACCTTCCAAATTCCTGCATCGGTCCCCCCCCCCCCCGCACCCCCCCCCCCCCCTGCCACCTAACTTTAAACTCTCCCCAACAGCTCTAGCAAACACTCTCCCTAGGACATCGGTTCAAGTCCTGCCCAGGTGCAGACCGTTCGGTGTGTACTGATCCCATCTCCCCAGAACCGATTCCAATGCCCCAGGAAATTGAATCCCTCCCTCTCACAACATCTCTCGAGCCACGCATTCATCCTATCTATCCTGACATTCCTACTCTGACTCTCCGTTGCACTGGTTGCAATCCTGAGATTACTACCTTTGAGGTCCTACTTTTTAGTTTAACTCATAACTCCCTGAATTCAGCCTGTAGGACCTCGTCCCGGTTTTTTGTACATATATCGTTCGTGCCTATGTGCACCACGACAGCTGGCTGTTCACCCTCCACCCCCCCCCCCCCCCCAAAATGTCCTGCAGCCGCTCCGAGACATCCTTGACCATTGCACCAGGGAGGCAACATACCATCTGGGGTCTCGATTGCTTCCGCAGAACCACCTGCCTATTCCCCTTACGAACGAGTCCCCTATCACTATAGCACTGCCATGCTTCTTCCTGCCCTGCTGCGCAGCAGAGCCAGCCACGGTGCCATGAACCTGGCTGCTGCTGCCTTCCCCTGGTGAGCCATCTCCCTCAACAGTATCCAAAGCGGTATAACTGTTTTGCAGGGAGATGACCGCAGGGGTCACCTGCACTGCCTTCCTCCTCTTGCTCTGTCTTTTGGTCACCCATTTTCTATCTCCCTCAGTACCTTTCACCTGCGGTGTGACCAACTCGCTAAACGTGCTATCCACGACGTCCTCAGCATCGCGGATGCTCCAAAGAAATGAAATGAAAATCGTTTATTGTCACAAGTAGGCTTCAAATGAACTTACTGTGAAAAGCACTTTGTCGCCACATTATGGCGCCTGTTCGGGAAGGCTGTTACGGGAAACGAACCGTGCTGCTGGCCTGCCGAGGTCTTCTTTCAAAGCCAGCGATTTAGCCCTGTGCAAAACTGCCCCTTCGTCTATCCGCAGCACCAGAGCCGTCAAGCGGTCTAACAGGAGTTGCAACTGGACACACTTCTTGCACGTGAAGGAGCCAGGGACAGTGGACGTGTCCCTGAGCTCCCACATCGCACACGAGGAGCATGACACGGGTCTGAGGTCTCCTACCATGTCTTAAACCTTCGGTTAACTTCAACAATTACAATTTCCAAAAAATATTTTAAAAAATAAACAAACAAATAAACAACGAAGAAAAAATGAATAAATATACCGATGAAAAGAAAAAGAAAACAGAAAAACTACTTACCAGTCACTTACCAGGGAGAAAAAGCACTTCCTTCCCACCCAGCTTCGTAATCCCACCTAGATTCAAATTCCCAAACTCACTCTTTGCTGTCTCACTCTGGATGTGTCTTCTCAGGCTCACTGGGAGTGAGTTACAGTTGCTCTTTGTAAATTGCCCTGAGTTGACTCCCCTCCCCCACCTGCTTTTAGATCAAAGTAGATTAAAGTGACTGACACTTAACTGCCAACCAGTTATGTGAGTGGGTGGGGCAGCCCTTGTTAACCTACACTCCACAAATCTAGCTTAGTTTAAATTAATTTAAACACCTGAAATATAAAAGGAACTGCCTTACTGATTTGATTCAATTCCCACCTAGATTCAAATTCCCAAACTCACAGTACTGCCCATGTACTGCCCACATATACTGTCCAGGGCCACAGTGAATAATGACATACTGCACAGGGACCTCTGTACATAACGACATACATCCCAGGGACCACTGTAAATAATGATGTGCTAGCCACGGACCACTGTAAATAATGTGAAACGACACAGAGACATAAGAACATAAGAACTCGGAACAGGAGGAGGCCATCTGCACCCCCCCCCCCCCGAGCCTGCTCCGCCATTCATTGAGATCATGGCTGATCTTTGTGGACTCAGCTCCACTCTCCGGCCTGTACACCATATCCCCGAATCCCTTTATTCTTTAGAAAGGTATCTATCTTTTCCTTAAAAACGTTGAAAGAAGGAGCTTTAACTGCTTCGCTGGGCAAGGAATTCCAGGGATTCACAACCCTTTGGGTGAAGAAGTTGCTCCTAAACTCGGTCCTAAATCTACTTCCCCTTATTTTGAGGCTATGGCCCCTAGATCTGCTTTCCCCGACCAGTGGAAACAACCTGCCCGCATCTCATAGAATTTACAGTGCAGAAGGAGGCCATTCGGCCCATCGAGTCTGCACCGGCTCTTGGAAAGAGCACCCTACCCAAGGTCCACACCTCCACCCTATCCCCACAACCCAGCAACCCCACCCAACACTCTTGGCAATTTTGGACACAAAGGGCAATTTATCACGGCCAATCCACCTAACCTGCACATCTTTGGACTGTGGGAGGAAACCGGAGCACCCGGAGGAAACCCATGCACACACGGGGAAGGATGTGCGGACTCCGCACAGACAGTGACCCAAGCCGGAATCGAACCTGGGACCCTGGAGCTGTGAAGCAATTGTGCTACCCACAATGCTACCGTTCTGCCCCTATCTATCTATCCTATCTATTCCCTTCATAATTTTATATGTTTCAATAAGATCCCCCCTCATCCTTCTAAACTCCAACGAGTACAGTCGCAGTCTACTCAACCTCTCGTCATAATCTAATCCCCTCAACTCTGGGATCAACCTAGTGAATCTCCTCTGCACTCCCTCCAGTGCCAATATGGCCATTCACAGGTGAGGAGACCAAAACTGAACACAATACTCCAGACGTGGCCTCGACAACACCTTATACAATTGCAGCATAGCCTACCTGGTCTTGAACTCCATCCCTCTTGCAATGAAAGACAAAACTCGATTAGCCTTCTTAATCGCCTGTTGCATCTGCACACCAACTTTTTGCGACACGTGCACCAGCACACACAGGAACCTCTGCACAGCAGCATGTTTTAACATCTTACCGTTTAAATAATAATCCATTCTGCTGTTAGCCTTCCCAAAATAGATAGCCTCTCACTTGACAACATTGAATTCCATCTGCCAGACCCTAGCCCATTCACCTAACCTATCCAAATCCTTCTGCAGACTTCCGGTATCATTTGTACTTTTTGCTTGACCACTCATCTTAGTGTCGTCTGCAAACTTTGCCACATTGCACTTGGTCCCCAACTCCAAATCATCTATGTAAATTGTGAACAACTGCGGGCCCAACACTGATCCTTGAGGGACCCCACTAGTTACAGGTTGCCAACCAGGGAAACACCCATTCATCCCCACTTTCTGCTTTCTGTTAGTTAATCAATCCTCTTCCCATGCTACCACTTTACCCTCAATGCCATGCATCTTTAGTTTATGGAGCAACCTTTTGTGCGGCACATTTTGTCAAAAGCTTTCTGGAAATCCAGATATACCACATCCATTGGCTCCCCGTTATCGACTGCACTGGTAACGTCCTCAAAAAATTCTACCAAATTAGTCAGGCACGACCTACCCTTTATGAACCCATGCTGTCTCTGCCCAATGGGATAATTTCCCTCCAGGTGCACCGCTTTTTACTCCTTCATGATAGATTCCAGCATTTTCCCTACAACTGAAGTTAAGTTTACCGGCCTATAATTACCCGCTTTCTGCGGACCTCCTCTTTTAAACACTGTAAATAATAACATGCTGCCCAGGGACCACTGGAAATAATGAAATACTATCCAGGAATCACTGTCAAGAATGAACTTCCACCCTGGGTCCGTTTTAACTAATGATTTACTATCCAGGGTCGACTATAAATAATAATATAAGACAGTGGAACCACTGTAAATAATGATGTAGTATCCAGGGACAACTGTAAATAATGATATTCGACACGGCACAGTTGTAATTAATTATATACTACACAGGGACCACTGTAAATAATGAAATACCACCCACTTACCGCTATAGATAATGGTATACTACACAGGGACCACTGTAAATAATGATATACTGCCCAGGGACCGCTATAAATAATGATATACCACCCAGGGACCGCTATAAATAATGATATACTACACAGGGACCACTGTAAATAACGATATACCACCCAGGGACCGCTATAAATAATGATATATGTCAATGTAAATAATGACATACTGCCCACGGACCACTATAAATAATGATATACAATCCAGGGACAACTGTAAATAATGAAATTCCACGCGGGAACGGTCGTAAAGAAAGATGTACTACCCAGGGAGCACTGTAAATAATTAAATTCCACCCAGGGGCCATTGTGTACAATGACATTCCACCCTGGGACCGTTATCAATAATAATATACAACCCAGGCACCACTGTAAATAATGATATGCCATACAGGGACCACTGTAAGTAATGTCATACTACCCAGGGACCACTGAAAATAATGACAAATTACCCAGGGACCACTGTAAATAATTAAATTCCACACCGGTGCCGTTGTAAGTAATGATATACTACCCAGGGACCTCTGTCAATAATTATATACGACCCAGGACCACTGTAAATAATGATATACTACCCAGGGACCACTGTAAATAATGATATTCTGCCCAGGGACTACTGTAAATAATGATATATTACCCAGGGAACAGTGGAAATAATGATATATTACCCAGGGACCACTGTAAATAATTACATTCCACACAGGTGCCGTTGTAAGTAATGATGTACTACCCAGGGGCCTCTGTAAATACTGATATACTACCCAGGGACCACTGTAAATAATGCTATACGACCCAGTACCACTGTAAATAATGATATACTATCCAGGGACTAGTGTAAATAATGATATACGATCCAGGGAGCACAGTAAATAATGAACTTCCACACTGGGACCGTTGTAAATAATGATGTACTACACAGGGACCTCTGTAATTAATTACATGCTACACAGGAACACTGTAGGGCAGCATGATAGCATAAGTGAATAGTACTGTGGCTTCACAGCACCAGGGTCACAGGTTCGATTACCCGCTGGGTCACTGTCTGTGCGGAGTCTGCACTTTCTCCCCACGTTCTCCCCGTGTGTGCGTGGGTTTCCTCCGTGTGCTCCGGTTTCCACCCACATTCCAAAGATGTGCAGGTTCGGTGAATTGGCCCTGATAAATTGCCCTTCGTGTGTAAAATGTTCGGAGGGGAAGGAGAGGTCATTGGATTATGGGGATAGGGTGGAAGTGAGAGCTTAAGTGGGTCGGTGCAGACTCTATGGGCCGAATGGCCTCCTTCTGCACTGTCTGTTCTATCTTCTACGTTCTAACACTGCAAATAATGATATATTTCCGAGGGACGACTATAAATAATGATATACTGCCGAGGCACCACTGTAAATAATGATATACTATCCAAAGGCAACTGTATTAAATGAAATTCCACCCTGGGACCGTTCTAAATAATGTTATACTACCCACGAACTACTGTAAATAATGATATACCACCCAGGGACTACTGTAAGTAATGATATTCGGCCAGGGACCAATGAAAATAAGGACATACTACCCAGGGACCACTGTAAATAATGATAGACTATCCAGGGACCACTGTCTATACTGAAATCCTACCCCGGGACCACTATGAATAATGATACACTATCCAGGGTCCACGGTAAATAATGATAGACTACAGAGGGACAACTGCAACTAAGGATGCATTAACCAGGAACCACAGTAGATAATGGTCTACCACCAATGATCACGGTAAATAATTACATGCTGCACAGGGACCTCGTTAAATAATGGTATACTACCTATGGAAATGTCAATAATGATATACTACCCAGGGACAACTGTAAATAATGATATACTACTCAGGAACCACTGTAAATAATGGTACACTACCCAGGCACCACTATAAATAATGATAGACTAGCAAAGGGACCACTGTAAATAATGATATACTACAGAGAGATCACTGTAAATAATGATTTACTACCCAGGGACCTCTGTAAATAATAATACACTGAACAGGGGTCACAGTAAATAATGATCCACCACCAAGGACGACAGTACATAATGATATTCTGCACAGGGATCACTGTAAATAATTACATACTGCACAGGGATCAAGATAAATAATGATATACTATCTATGCCCACTGTAAATAATGATACACTACCCAGGGACTACTGTAAATAACGATATACTACTCAGGGACCACTGTAAATAATGATATACTGCCCAGGGACCAATGTAAATAATGATATACGATCCAGGGACCACTGTATATAATGATATGCTCCCCAGAGACCAATGTAAATAATTATATACGATCCAGTGACCACTGTAAATAATGATATGCTAACAAGAGAGAAATGTAAATAATTATATACGATCCAGGGACCCCAGTAAATCATGAACTTCCACCCTGGAACCATTGGAAATAATGTACCGCTGCAGGACCTCTTTAATTAATTACATGCTACACAGGAACACTGTATTGCAGCATGGTGTACTGTGGCTTCACAGCTCCAGGGTCACAGGTTCGATTCCCCGCTTGATCACTGTATGTGCGGAGTCTGCAGATTCTCCCCGTGTGTGCGTGGGTTTCCTCCGGGTGCTCCGGTTTCCACCCACATTCCAAAGATGTGCAGGTTAGGTGGATTGGCTCTGATAAATTGACCTTTGTGTGCAAAATGTTAGGAGGGGAAGGAGAGTTAATTGGTTTACGGGTATAGGGTGGAAGTGAGAGCTAAAATGGTAGAAAGTTAGAGGGATGGCAGGGAAGGGAGTGCAATGTTCCTCCTGCAGGATGTTTGAGGTGAGGGATGCCGTTAGTGTCCCTGCTGATTTTACCTGCAGGAAGTGCTGCCATCTCCAGCTCCTCCAAGACCGAATTAGGGAACTGGAGCTGGAGTTGGAAGAACTTCGGATCATTCGGGAGGCAGAGGGGGTCATAGATAGCAGCTTTAGGGAATTAGTTACACCAAAGATTGGAGATAGATGGGTAACTGTAAGAGGGACTGGGAAGAAGCAGTCAGTGCAGGGATGCACTGCGGTCGTTCCCCTGAGAAACAAGTATAGCGCTTTGGATACTTGTGGGGGGGACGACTTACGAGGGGTAAGCCATGGGGTATGGGCCTCTGGCACGGAGTCTGTCCCTGTTGCTCAGAAGGGAAGGGGGGGAGAGGAGCAGAGCATTAGTAATTGGGGACTCTATAGTCAGGGGCACAGAGAGGAGATTTTGTGGGAGCGAGAGAGACTCACGTTTGGTATGTTGCCTCCCAGGTGCAAGGGTACGTGATCGTGTTTTCCGTCTCGGATCGTGTTTTCCGGGTCCTTAGGGGGAGGGGGAGCAGCCCCAAGTCGTGGTCCACATTGGCACTAACGACATAGGTAGGAAAGGGGACAAGGATGTCAGGCAGGCTTTCAGGGAGCTAGGATGGAAGCTCAGAACTAGAACAAACAGAGCTGTTATCTCTGGGTTGTTGCCCGTGCCACGTGATAGTGAGATGAGGAATAGGTAGAGAGAGCAATTACACACGCGGCATCAGGGATGGTGCAGGCGGGAGGGATTCTGATTTCTGGATAACTGGGGCTGTTTCTGGAGAAGGTGGGACCTCTACAGACAGGATGGTCTACATCTGAACCTGAGGGGCACAAATGTCCTGGGGGGGGGGGGGAGATTTGTTAGTGCTCTTTGGGGGGGGGGTTAAACTAATGCAGCAGGGGCGTGGGAACCACCATCGTCAAGCGGCAGGGGCCCCAGTGGAACCCAATAAACCAGGGTCAACAAATACACAGCAATGTAAAAATGTCAGTGATATCCCGTTTCAGAGACCAGTCACGGCCATGGTGACAGCGGGGGGCTCAGGGCAGGAGGTTGTGAGATATGTAGCTTTCTTTTTGGTCGTTGTTTAATATTCAATGTGAGGAACTCTTTTTCTTTTCTATTCTGTTACTGTTCCTTGAAACATGAAAATAAACATTTTGTCTTTAAATTGCACCGACCTGAATCTCTTGTGTAAAGCTCCATCTGATGTTGGAAGGTGAGAATTGTACTGACCTGTGTGAATCCATTCCCCAGAGCCATTCAGAGAAAACCAGCGCCTAAAAATGCCATAACCGGAACAGCGCAGATTCATCTCGAACCCTCCCCTTTAATTCCAATTATTCTGATTCCTCCCCAACCTCTTCACCGTGTGGCTGCCTGATGTGTGTCTGGGTGGAGGGTGGGACGGGGTTTTCCCCAAATAGGGAGATTATTTCCTTCAAACGCTGATAAATAGTGTATTAATATTTTAACTATAAATCGTGTCAGTACCTCAGTGGAGCAGTCAATGGTTAAAACCCTTTGGAAAACACGCTAATGATTGGTTGATTCACTCCTGTTGGGACTCCGGGGTCTGTGGGACCGGAACTGGCCGCACACTCGCCCAGGAGGTCGCAACAATATTCGCTCCAGTTCAGAATAATGAGAGGGGCTGGACCATTGACACCTATGAAAAAGGTGAATGTAGGAATGATGTTCCGGATGGCACAGGGGACCGGAACTAGGGGCACAGTCTGAGGATACGGGCAGGCCATTTAAAACTGATAGAAGGAGACATTTCCTCACACAGAGAGCTGCGAGCCTGTGGAATTCTCCGCCACAGAAAGTAGTTGGAGCTGAAACATTGCATATTTTCAAGGGGCAGTTGGTTATGGGACTTGGGGCTAACGGGATCCAAGGATAGGGAGGGAAGCAGGAACATGTTAGTGAGTCGGATGATCAGCGATGTACACAATGCATGTGGAGCAGACTGAAAGGGCCGAATGGCCTGCTCCTGCTCCCATGTTCCATGTTTCTATCTAACAATCCCCTGTCAATAATGTCGCAACACCCACTGGACTTAGCGGTGGGAATGATTGTCTTTCCCAAGACCCTTGCAGAGTGCGAGCTCCCTCGTTAATGTGACAGGGGGAACTCAATCTCTGTTGTCTGCAAGGTCAGCAGTTCGGCAGCGGCCTGTTGGTTTGAGCCATTGTCACGGGTACCGAGAAGCAGTGAAAAGGATTGTTCGACGTGTAACTCAGGCAGATCATTCCGCACATGAAAATAAAATACACAATAGGGCAAACACAAGGTACACAATGCAAATACAGAGACACAGGCCTCGGCTGAAGCATACAGAGTGCAGTACAGCTCAGGAGAGAAGATGTCTGAAGAAATAAGATCAGTCTATAACCCCATCAGTCCATAAGAGGCCCGTTTAGGAGACAGGTAACAACGGGGAAGGAGCTGGTGTTGGACCTGTTCGTGAGTGTTCTCAGACTTTTGTATCTCCTGCCCAATGGAAGAATATGTAAGAATGAGTAAGCAGGGTGGGAGGGATCTTTGATTATACTGCCCGCTTTCCCCAGGCAGCGGGAGGTGTAGATGGAGTCAATGGATGGGAGGCAGGTTTGTGTGATGGACTGGGTGGTGTTCACGACTCTCCCAAGTTTTTGCGGTCCTGGGCCGAGCAGTTGCCATACCAGGCTGTGATGCAGCCCGATAGGATGCTTTCTATGGTGCATCTGTAAAAGTTGGTCAGGGTTAATGTGAACATTCCGAATTTCCTTAGTTCCCTGAGGAAGTATAGGCGCTGTTGTTCTTTCTTGGACATTGCGTCGACGTGGGTGAACCAGGACAGATTGTTGCTGATTTCACAGCTAGGAATTTGAAACTGTCAACCATGTCCACCTCGGCCCCGTTGATGCTGACAGGGGTGTGTACAGTACTTTGCTTCCTGAAGTCAATGATCAGCTCTTTAGTTTTGCTGGCATTGAGGGAGAGATTGTTGTCGCTACACCACTCCACTAGATTCACTATAGCCCTCCTGTTTTCTGACTCATCGTTGTTCGAGATCCGGCCCACTATGGTCGTGTCGTCAGCAAACTTTCAGATGTAGTTGGAGCCAAATTTTGCCTCGCAGTCGTGTATGAGCAGGGAGTATAGTAGTGGGCTAAGTACACAGCCTTGTTGGCCCCGGTATTGAGAAACATTGTGGAGGAGGCGTTGTTCTTTATTCTTCCTGAGTGCGGTCTGTGGGTCAGAAAGTCGAGGATCCAGTTGCAGAGAGAGGAGCCAAGTCCTATGTTTTGGAGCTTTGATAGGAGCTTGGCTGTGATTATGGTGTTGAATGCGGAGCTGTAGTCAATGAACAGGAGTCTGATGTAGGAGTCCCTGTTGTCAAGATGCTCCAGGGATGAGTGTCGGGCCATGGAGATGGTGTCTGCTGTGGACCGGCTGCTGTGATGGGCGAAATGCAGTGGATGTAGGCATTTTGGGAGTATGGTGTTCATGTGTTTCATGACAAACCTCTCGAAGCGCTTTATTACTTTCGAAGTCAGGGCCAGTGGACAATTGTCCTTGAGGCACGTTACCTGGCTCTTCTTTGGCACCGGAATGTTGGTGGTCTTCTTGAAGCAGGTGGGGATATCGGAGCAGAGTATGCAGAGGTTGAAGATGTCCTTGAACTAATCTGCCAGCTGCTCCGCGCAGGATCTGAGTGCACGACCAGGGACCCCGTCCGGGCCCGTCGCCTTCCGAGGGTTCACTTCGAAGTTCACCGATCTGATTTAGGAAGGTGTGACGTTGTGTTTGGTGTGACCGGGGCTGCTGGGACAGTCGGCAGCGCTTTGATGGTGTCCTGCACGAACCGAGCATAGAATGCATGTACTCATCAGGGACAAGGCCGCTGCTGCTGGACTTTCTGTTCAGCTTCGCTTTGTAGCCCGGTATGATGATTATCAAGTTCCATTGTGAAATTTACTGTTGTAACAGTACTGCGCTGTAATGTTCTATGTTCTATGAAACTGCTCCCAGCCTGTCTTCAGACAGTGTATTCCAGATTATAACCATCCCCTGTCAGTATTTATCCAGTTCCATTGTGAAATTTACTGTTGAAACTGCTCCCAGCCTGTCTTCAGACAGTGTATTCCCGATTATAACAATCCCCTAGCAGTATTTATCCAGTTCGATTGTGAAATTTACTGTTGAATGGGCTCCCATCGTTTCTTCAGACAGTGTATTCCAGATTATAAGCATCCCCTGTCAGTGTGTATCCAGTTCCATTGTGAAACTTTCAGTAGAAGCTGCTCCCATCGTGTCTTCAGACAGTGTATTCCAGATTCTAACAGCTCTGTATTAAATGTCCTATCAATATGCTCACACCATCTTTGATGAATTATTGTAAATCTTGTCACTGGTGCTGGGTCCAGTGGAACACTTTCTGCTCACTCTCTCTAAACTCCTTCCTCATTTGGAGTCCTCTGTGAAATTGCTCTTTATCTTAAACTGATCTACAGATTACAATTCCAGTTCACTAATCACCATATTGAACTGAAATCCTCCATCCCCGACAACACTCCATTAAGTATCCAGCACGGTAGCATGGTGGTTAGCACTGTTGCTTCACAGCCCCAGGATTCCAGGGTTCGAGGTTCGATTCCCGGCTCGGGTCACTGACTGCACGGAGTCTGCACGTTCTCCCCGTGTGTGCGTGGGTTTCCTCCGGGTACTCCGGTGTCCTCCCACAGCCCAAAGATGTGCAGGTTAGGTGGATTGGACATGCTAAATTGCCCTCAGGTTGGATGGGGTTACTAGGTTATGGAGATAGGGTGGAGGTGTTGACCTTGCGTGGGGTGCTCGTTCCAATAGTCTGTGTAGACCCGATGGGACGGATGGCCTGTAAATTCTATGAAATCCTTTGTTTTCTCGCCAAGATCCTCACCTCCTTTTGTATATTTAGCGGCAGAACAAGAAGCAATTCCTCAGCTATGGCCCTATCTATAAACCTAGTTATAACTCTATAGGCTATTGACAAAGTATTAGAATGTGGGGTTCAAATACTCAGGTGGATGTTTTTGACCAGCCCAGTCCAGATTGGCCGAATGGACTTTCTGTGCTCTGGACGTCGATGACTCTATGATCCTAACCCTTCTTTTAGGAGTCTCCGCCTCTATTGATCAAGTTAAATATCTTCTGAGGTTTTTCCAATCTTATCACCATGATCTTCCAGTGCAAAGTGTGGACATGTCCCCGCTCCCTTCCTGTACACTTTTTAAATTGTCCCGTTTAGTTTATATTTCCTGTCCTCAGCCCTCCTCCCTCATGCATCACATACACGACAGTGATTTAAATTTACTTTCCCCGTGACTCTCTCTTTCACAGATCAGGGAACATCCTGCTGAAGATTGCTGCTTACCCTGCTCACTGTGTCATTGCTGAGTGTCTGTCATTTGTGAATGTTGAAATTCTTTCCATTGAAGCCTATATCAGTGAATTGTATCTTGAAGAGCAATTTTCCTCATGTGGACCCCGAGTGAACATCAATCTCTCCCCCCTCCTGCCTGAATAACTATCATTCACCGCTTCTCTGTGCTTCCTGTTTCTTAGCCAATATCACATTCTCACTGTCATAGACCCTTTAATCCACGGCTTTGGGACTCGACAACAACTCTAATCAATGACATTTGATCACAATTTCTTCCAGTACATAAATTCATATCAGTTCCCCCATTAATCCCCCAGTTATTTTGAAATATAACTGCAATAACAACATGCGATGTGATTTCCCACGAATGTCGCCGTGTTTCTGGTCAGATAACACCATTTCCTCGCGAAGGAGCAATATTCCTGTTGTCCATTCTGACCTCTAGAAATGTCCTGGTGACTAACATTATAGTGACTGCTCTGTCACTCCAGGGTTTATCCCTCTCTCTCCTTTTATAAACAGAATGGACATTGAAAATGCCCCAGTCCCCTGGAACCACTCAGATATCAATGAGGATTGAATATCAGGGTCAGTGTTTGCACTATTTCCACACTCCATCCCTCAGTCACTGTCACACAGCCAATCCAGACCCGGCTAATCTTCTATTTCATTGTGATAGAAAGAGTATTGGATTGAAAGGGGTTAACTAAGCCTGTTTGTTTAGTAACTGTGATTAATGTCTGTCTCTATGGATCCTAACCGTATCACTGGAGGGTTTGTCTCTGCTATTAATAAGCGATTCCTTTCATTGTGTTATCCCAAACTGTCAGCGGGACCGTCAACTCCAACAGTGCCAGAGATCAGCGGCTCCAGAGAGGCCGAGAGGAGGGAGCAGAATCTGGGAACTACCCACACGAACGTTAAAGCAATGGATCAGAATCTGGGAACAACCCACAGGAACATTGCAGCAAAGGATCAGAATCTGGGAACTACCCACAGGAACGTTACAGCAATGGAGCAGAATCTGGGAACTATCCACAGGAACGTTACAGCAATGGACAGGAGTTTATCCTGGGGTATTTACTATATGTCTCTCCAGTCTTTACCATACCGGATCCGCGGCGCACTGATGATAACGCAAGTGGGTTACTATCCCCTCCTGGCTGTTGTCGGTGTCCCTGGTAAGTCTCCCTGTCCAGTTGTTTATTGTATAAACCACTTTAAGTGTAATATTGCTCTCTTCATTTGCATCTTGGAAAGACTGACTCCACGTTCTTCAGTTCAGAAGTTTGTAAGTTCATAAGGTACAGGAGCAGAATGAGGCCATGTGGTCCATCGCGTCTGCTCCGTCATTCGGTCTTAGCTGATCTCATCCTCGGTTTAACGCCGCCGTCCTGCCTATTATCCAATATTCTCAACCCATTGCCAATTCAACATCTACCTAACTGCTCCTTAAATTTACTCACTGTCCCAGCATGCACCGCACTCTGGGGTAGCGAATTCCACAGATTCACATCCCATTAGGAGAAGTAGATTCTCCTCAGCTCTGATTCACATTTGCTTCCTGTTATCCTGAGATTATGACCTCTCGTTCTAGAATGCCCAGCAAGAGAAAGCTTTCGCTCCATTTCCACTTTACCCACACCTTTAAACATCTTATAAACCACAATTTGATCTCTAATCCTTCTTTACAACTCTCTTGATAAGACAAAGCCCTCATCTCTGCGATCAATCTACTCAACCTCCTGTGAACTGCCTCTAAAGCCACTCCATCTTTCCTCAAATCAGGGGCCAGAACTGTGCAATGCTCCAGGTGCGGTCTGACCAATATCTGGAATAGCTGTAATAACACTTCCTTACCTTGAAGCTCTGTGCCTTTAGCTATAAATATCAACATCGATTCCAGTCACTGAGGTCATTCCTTATCCAGTGGCTCCACTCGCTCTCTGGTTAATATCGGAAGCTGTTCACAATCCCTGCTCTCCCTTTGACAGTAAAATTATTATTGCCAGACGCTGTCTCCATTCCCAATCCCGTTCACTTGCCATCACCAACTCTGCTTCATCTCAGCTGCAGAATAAATCATCATCTGTGTCTTTGTGAAATCCACACTCGACTAATCCAATGGTATTCTGTCACACAATTTCTGATACAAATCTTAATGAAGTGCAGCTGATCTCCAACTCTGCTGCCATATTCTAACCCTCACCCAATCCCAGTCACCTATTATCCCTGTGCTCACTGCTGTAGATTGGTTCCCAGTCTGGGTCCTAACCCTCACCCAATCCCAGTCACCTGTCATCCCTGTGCTCATTGATATAGATTGGTTCCCAGTCTGGCAGCATCTCACTATCTGAATTCTCATTCAATGATTGGAATTCTCCACAGTCTCACTCAATCAAATTAGACCAAGCCCATGTCTATTTTCAATGAACGTGGAAATGAGTTATATCTATTACTTTTACAATTCTGTTGTTGGAATGTGAGTGGAGATGCTCAGGATGGGTTTCTGCAGGTTGTGTTATTGGGAGGTGAGTGGAGATGCTGAGGATGGGTTTCTGCAGGTTGTGTTATGGGAAGGAGAGTGGAGATGCTGAGGATGGGTTTCTGCAGGTTGTGTTATTGGGAGGTGAGTGAAGATGCTGAGGATGGGGTTCTGCAGGTTGTGTTATTGGGAGGTTAGTGGAGATGCTGAGGATTGGTTTCTGCAGGTTGTGTTATTGGGAGGAGAGTGAAGATGCTGAGGATGGGTTTCTGCAGGTTGTGTTTTTGGGAGGTGAGTGAAGATGCGGAGGATGGGTTTGTGCAGGTTGTGTTATTGGAAGGTGAGTGAAGATGCCGAGGATGGTTTTCTGCAGGTTGTGTTGTGAGCTGTTGCAGACATAAAGGGAGAACAGATAATTTGGTCACCCAGCTCTGAACGAGGTCTGGGGACTGTAGTTACCGTGAATCTGGGTCTGGAACATGACCAACAAATGGAACAAAGGCTGCAGAGAGGGAAGAGCCGAACAGATAGAGGAGAATGGTCTTTGTACCAGCATCTTGGGGAATTACAAGAACACTTTACCAACCTACTCCGAACCCAGGGGCAAAGTGTGAGGCAATCTGATATAACAAGGAGCTGGTTACAGAACGGTGTCGCCTCCTTCAGCACGGCCTGGAGCCTGACACCAGGCTGTGGATGGTCCTGTCAAATCTGATATAACAAGGAGCTGGTTACAGAACGGTGTCGCCTCCTTCAGCACGGCCTGGAGCCTGGCACCAGGCTGTGGATGGTCCTGTCAAATCTGATATAACAAGGTGCTGGTTACAGAACGGTGTCGCCTCCTTCAGCACGGCCTGGAGCCTGACACCAGGCTGTGGATGGTCCTGTCAAATCTGATATAACAAGGAGCTGGTTACAGAACGGTGTCGCCTCCTTCAGCACGGACTGGAGCCTGACACCAGGCTGTGGATGGTCCTGTCAAATCTGAAATAACAAGGAGCTGGTTACAGAACGGTGTCGCCTCCTTCAGCACGGCCTGGAGCCTGACACCAGGCTGTGGATGGTCCTGTCAAATCTGATACAACAAGGTGCTGGTTACAGAATGGTGTCACTTCCTTCAGCACGGCCTGGAGCCTGACACCAGGATGTGGATGGTCCTGTCAAATCTGATATAACAAGGTGCTGGTTACAGAACGTTGTCGCCTCCTTCAGCACGGCCGGGAGCCTGATACCAGGCTGTGGATGGTCCTGTCAAATCTGATGTAACAAGGAGCTGGTTACAGAACGGTGTCGCCTCCTTCAGCACGGCCTGGAGCCTGACACCAGGCTGTGGATGGTCCTGTCAAATCTGAAATAACAAGGAGCTGGTTACAGAACAGTGTCGCCTCCTTCAGCACGGCCTGGAGCCTGACGCCAGGCTGTGGATGGTCCTGTCAAATCTGATATAACAAGGAGCTGGTTACAGAACGGTGTCGCCTCCTTCAGCACGGCTTGGAGCCTGACACCAGGCTGTGGATGGTCCTGTCAAATCTGATATAACAAGGTGCTGGTTAGAGAATGGTGTCGCCTCCTTCAGCACGGCCTGGAGCCTCACACCAGGATGTGGATGGTCCTGTCAAATCTGATATAACAAGGTGCTGGTTACAGAACGGTGTCGCCTCCTTCAGCACGGCCTGGAGCCTGACACCAGGATGTGGATGGTCCTGTCAAATCTGATATAACAAGGTGCTGGTTACAGAACGGTGTCGCCTCCTTCAGCACGGCCTGGAGCCTGACACCAGGGTGTGGATGGTCCTGTCAAATCTGATATAACAAGGAGCTGGTTACAGAACTGTGGTCGTTTGTGGCAACACTGCAGGGGCTTATTGTATAACAAGAATGGGGTTAATTGAGAAGAAGTAAATGGTTAACTATATACAGTTACAGAGGTCTCTGAAACAGCACTTTAACTGGGGGCTCCCGGACCACACAGCCTGTCCCCTGCTCCCAGGGATTATTGAGAAGATAATGGTTAACTATGGCCAGCACATAAATCTCTGAAACAGCTTTTTAATTGGAGGCTCCCGAGGCCACACTGCCTGTCCTCTGCTCCCATGGATTATTGAGAACATAAGAACATAAGAACTAGGAGCAGGAGTAGGCCATCTGGCCCCTCAAGCCTGCTCCGCCATTCAATGAGGTCATGGCTGATCTTTTGTGGAAACGGCTCCACGGTCCCACCCGAACACCATCACCCTTAATCCCTTTATTCTTCAAAAAACTATCTATCTTGATCTTAAAAACATTTAATGAAGGAGCCTCATCTGCTTCACTGGGCAAGGAATTCCATAGATTCACAACCCTTTGGGTGAAGAAGTTCCTCCTCAACTCAGTCCTAAATCATCTTCTCCTTATTTTGAGGCTATGCCCCCTAGTTCTGCTGTCACCCGCCAGTGGAAACAATCTGCCTATCTATCCTATCTATTCCTTTCATAATTTTATATGTTTCTATAAGATCTCACCTCATCCTTCTAAATTCCAACGAGGATAGTCCCAGTCTACTCAACTTCTCCTCTTAATCCAACCCCTTCAACTCTGGGATTAACCTCGTGAATCTCCTTTGCACACCCTCCAGTGCCAGTACGTCCTTTCTCAACTAAGGAGACCAAAACTGAACGCAATACTCCAGGCGTTGCCTCACTAACACCTTATACAATTGCAGCATAACCTCTTTAGTCTTAAACTCCATCCCTCTAGCAATGAAGGACAACATTCCATTTGCCTTCTTAATCACCTGTTGCACCTGTAAACCAACATTTTGCGACTCATAGATTATCATAGAATTTACAGTGCAGAAGGAGGCCATTCGGCCCATCGAGTCTGCACCGGCTCTTGGAAAGAGCACCCTACCCAATGTCAACACCGCTACCCTATCTCCATAACCCAGTCACCCCACCCAACACTAAGGGCAATTTTGGAAACTAAGGGCAATTTATCATGGCCAATCCACCTAACCTGCACATCTTTGGGCTGTGGGAGGAAACCGGAACACCCGGACGAAACCCACGCACACACGGGGAGGATGTGCAGACTCCGCACAGACAGTGACCCAAGCAGGAATCGAACCTGGGACCCTAGTGCTGTGAAGCAATTGTGCTATACACAATGCTACTGTGTTGCCCTACACATTGCGGATGTGAGGGGTGTGTGGTGTACTAGGTGACTGACTGTGCTGAGGTACATTGCGTATGTGAGGGGTTTGTGGTTTTCTGGGTGACTGACTGGGCTATGGTAGACGGTGTATGTGAGGGGTGCGTGGTTTACTGGGTGACTGACTGGGCTTTGATACATTGTCTATGTGAGGAGTGTGCGGTTTACTGGGTAACTGACTGGGCTATGGTACTTTGCGTATGTGAGGGATGTGTGGATTGCTGGGTTACTGACTGGGCTATCGTCCATTGCGTATGTGAGGGGTGTGTGGTGTACTGGGTGACTGACTGGGGTATGGCGCATTGCGTCTGTGAAGAGTGTGTAGTTTAATGCCTGACGGGTTGGGATATGGTACATTGCGCATGTGACGGGTGTGTGGGATTGTGTGGCTAACTGAGAGATGGTACATTGCATATGTGAGGGGTGTGTGATTTACTGGGTGACTGACCTTATCTATGGTACATAGCATGTCTGGATGGTGTGTGGTGTATTGTGTGGCTAACTGAGCGATGGTACATTGCATTTGTGAGGGGTGTGTGATTTACTGGGTGACTGACTGTGCTGCAGTACATTGCGTATGTGAGGGGTGCGTGGTTTACAGGGTGACTGACTCCGCACAGACAGTGACCCAAGCCGGAATCGAACCTGGGACCCTGGAGCTGAGAAGCAATTGTGCTATCCACAAGGCTACCGTGCTGCCCCTATGCATTAGCACACCCAGGTCTCTCTGCACAGCAGCATGTTTTAATATTTCATCATTTAAATAATAATCCCTTTTGCTGTTATTCCTCCCAAAATGGATAACCTCACATTTGTCAACATCGGATCCCATCTTCCAGACTGCAGCCCATTCACTGAACCTATCCAAATCCCTCTGCAGATTTGCAGTATCCTCTGCACGTTTTGTTTTACCACTCATCTTAGTGTCGTCTGCACACTTGGACACATTGCCCTTGGTCCCCAACTCCAAATCATCTGTGTAAATTGTGAACAACTGTGGGCCCAACACTGATCCCTGAGGGAGACCACTAGCTACTGATTGCCAACCAGAGAAACACCCATTAATCCCCACTCTTTGCTTTCAATTAATTAACCAATCCTCTATTCATGCTCCTACTTTCCCCTTAATGCCATGCATCTTTATCTTATGCAGCAACCTTTTGTGTGGCACCTTGAGAAAGGCTTTCTGGAAATCGAGATATACCACATCCATTGGCTCCCCTTTATCTACCGCACTGGTAATGTCCTCAAAAAATTCCACTAAATTAGTTAGGCACGACCTGCCCTTTATGCCGCGTCTGCGCAGTGGGACAATTTCCATCCAGATGCCTCGCTATTTCTTCCTTGATGATAGATTCCAGCATCTTCCCGACTACCGAAGTTAAGCTCACTGGCCTATAATTACCCGCTTTCTGCTTACCTCCTTTTTTAAACGGTGGTGTCACGTTTGCTAATTTCCAATTCGCCGGGACCACCCCAGAGTCTAGTGAATTTTGGTAAATTATGACTAGTGCATTGTCAATTTCCCTAGCCATCTCTTTGAGCACTCTGGGATGCATTCCATCAGGGCCAGGAGACTTGTCTACCTTTAGCCCCATTAAATGCCCATCACGACCTCCTTAGTGATGGTAATCCTCTCAATGTCCTCACCTGTCATAGCCTCATTTCCATCAGTCACTGGCATGTTATTGGTGTCTTCCACTGTGAAGACCGACCCAAAGAACCTGTTCAGTTCCTCAGCCATTTCCTCATCTCCCATTATTAAATCTCCCTTCTCATCCTCGAAAGGACCAGTATTTACCTTAGTCACTCTTTTTTGTTTTATTTATTTGTAGAATCTTTTACTATCTGTTTTCATATTCTGAGCAAGTTTACCCTCATAATCTATCTTTCTCAGCAGTGTGAAAAATCGCTTGGAATTTTATCCACTGTTCCTCAACTGTTTCACCAGAACGTATTTGCTCCCAGTCTACCTTAGCTAGTTCTTCTCTCATCCCATTGTAATCTCCTGTGTTTACGCACAAAACACTAGTGTTTGATTTTACCTTCTCATCCTCCATCTGTATTTTAAATTCCACCATATTGTCATCGCTTCTTCCGAGAGGATCCCTAACTATGAGATCATCAATCAATCCTGTCTCATTACACAGGACCAGATCTAGGACCGCTTGTTCCCTCGTAGGTTCCATTACATACTGTTTTGGAAACAATCGCGGATATCTTCGATAAACTCCTCCTCAAGGCTGCCTTGACCGACCTGGTTAAACCAATCGTCATGTAGATTAAAATCCCCCATGATAACTGCTGTACCATTTCCACATGCATCCGTTATTTCTTTGTTTATAGCCTGCCCCACCAAAATGTTACTACTTGGTGGCCTACAGACTACTCCTATATGTGACTTTTTCGCCTTACTATTCCTGATTTCCACCCAAATGGATTCAACCTTATCTTGCATTGCACCGATGTCAGCCCTTACTGTTGCCCGGATGTCATCCTTAAAGAACAGAGCTACACCGCCCCCCATACCATCCACTCTGTCCTTACGAATAGTTTGATTCCCTTGGATATTTAACTCCTAGTCTTGACCATCCTTTAACCATGTTTCAGTAATGGCCACTAAATCATAGTTATTCACGATGATTTGCGCCATCAACACATTTACCTTATTCCGAATACTACGAGCATTCAGGTAAAGTACACTTATGTTGGCTTGTTTACCTCTCTTCTGAATCTTCACACCTCGATCAGTAACCTCTCCTAAGTTATATTTCCTCTTAACTTTTCTCCTAATTTTCCTTGTCGTTGAACCCATAACTTCACGTAACAACCTGCCGCGTCGCTTACCATTAATGTTTTTACTTACCGTTTTATTCCTTTTAGTATTACTGGTCCTATTCACTGAGCTCCCCTCAGTCACTGTACCTTGTACTGTCGCCCTTTTTGATTTTTGACTATGGCTTCTCTGCCTCACATTTTCCCCCTTACTGCCTTTTGTTTCTGTCCCTGTCTTACTACTTTCCAACTTCTGGCATCGGTTCCCATCCCCCTGCCACATTAGTTTAAACTCTCCCCACCAGCTCTAGCAACCCCCCCCCCCCCACCCCCCACCCCGCCCCCTAGGACATCGCTTCCAGTCCTGCCCAGGTGCAGACTTCGGTTTGTACTGGTCCCACCTCCCCCAGAACCGGTTCCAATGCCCCAGGAATTTGAATCCCTCCATCTTGCACCAACTGTCGAACCACGCATTCATCCTATCTATCTTGACAGTCCTACTCTGACTAGCTCGTGGTAGCTATTCCTGAAATTACTAACTTTGAGGTCCTACGTTTTAGTTTAACTCCTAACTCCCTGAATTCAGCTTGTAGGACCTCGTCCCGCATTTTACCTCTATCTTTTATGCCTATGTGCACCACGACAGGTGGCTGTTCACCGCCCCCCCCCCCCAGAGTGTCCTGCAGCCGCTCCGAGACATCTTTGAACCTTGCACCAGGGAGGCAACATACCATCCTGGAGTCTCGATTGCGTCCGCAGAACCGCCTGTATATTCTCCTTACGATTGAGTCCCCTATCAGTATAGCCCTGCCATTCTTCTTCCTGCCCAGCTACGCAGCAGAGCCAGCCACGGTGCCATGAACCTAGCAGCTGCTGCCTTCCCCTGGTGAGCCATCTCCCTCAACAGTATCCAAAGCGGTATATCTGTTTTGCAGGGAGATGACCGCAGGGGACACCTGCACTGCCTTCCTACTCTTGCGCTGTCTCTTGGTCAACCATTCTCTGTCTCCCTCAGTACCTTTCACCTGCGGTGTGTTCAACTCACTAAACGTGTAATCCACGACGTCCTCAGCATCGCGGGTGCTCCAACGTGAGTCCATCCGCAGCTCCAGAGCCGTCAAGCGGTCTAACAGGAGCTGCAACTGGACACACGTCTTGCACGTGAAGGATCCAGGGACAGTGGACGTGTCCCTGAGCTCCCACAGCGCACACGAGGAGTATGCCACGGGTCTGAGATCTCGTGCCATGTCTTAAACCTTAGGTAAATGTACACAACTACAATTCCAAAAAACCAAAGAACAAATCAATTAATTGGACAATGAAAAAGAAAACTACGTACCAGTCACTTACCAGGGGAAAAATGCACCTCCTCCCCACCCAGCTTCGAATTCCCATCTAGATTCAAATTCCCAAACTCACTCTTTGGTGTCTCACTCTGGCTGTATCCTCTCTGGTTAAAAAAAAGAGAAGTAAATGGTTAACTATATAAAAGCACAGAGGTCACTGAAACAGCTTTTTAATTGGGGGCTCCCGAGGCCACACTGCCTGTCCCCTGCTCCCAGGGATTATTGAGCAGTAAATGGTTAACGATATACAGCACAGAGGTCTCTGGCACAGCTTTTTAATTGGGGGCTTACGGAGCCTCACTGCCTGTCCCCTGCTTCCAGGGATTATTGAGCAGTAAATGGTTAACGATATACAGCACAGAGGTCTCTGGCACAGCTTTTTAACTGGGGCTCCCGGAGCCACACTGCCTGTCCCCTGCTCCCAGGGATTATTGAGCAGTAAATGGTTAACTATATACAGCACAGAGGTCTCTGAAACAGCTATTAACTGGGGGCTCCCGGAGCCACACTGCCTGTCCCCTCCTCCCAGGGATTATTGAGCAGTAAATGGTTAACGATATACAGCACAGAGGTCTCTGAAACAGCTTTTTAATTGGGGGCTTACGGAGCCTCACTGCCTGTCCCCTGCTTCCAGGGATTATTGAGCAGTAAATGGTTAACTATATGCAGCACAGAGGTCTCTGAAACAGCTTTTTAAATGGGAGCTCCCGAGGTCACACTGCCTGTTTCCTGCTCCCAGGCATTATTCCCCATTAGTCGGGGTTGACACACTCACACACGATGGGCCCCGAGCGCGTAACGTGGACCACATGGAATCACCCCTGAAATATGCAGCGGCATCAGATTCCTCCCCTTACGTCCCTCAGTAACATATAAACAACTTGAGTCATTTACAGTGAACTGTGTACAAGAAAGATGGAGACATTGAAAAGGGACAGATTAGAACAGTCCTTCACAGGGGTAATCTGAGGCATGGTGGCTCACCCTGGACCCTATCCGGCCCCTTCACCAATGGGATGGTGTTGTTGTCAGCAGAAAGATGTTGCCTCGAGGATTCTACACCACTTCGGGGACTCTCCGTCTCCAGATCCATTGGAGTCAACGCTGAGTTCCACCGGATTGAGCTGAGGAAGGAACTGCGCTCCGAAAG
This sequence comes from Scyliorhinus torazame, assembly GCF_047496885.1. NCBI lineage: Eukaryota > Metazoa > Chordata > Chondrichthyes > Carcharhiniformes > Scyliorhinidae > Scyliorhinus > Scyliorhinus torazame. The sequence goes on from NC_092726.1 coordinate 141,896,329, forward strand.
CTAGTGACTCGAAAAAAAACTTGGTGGACTTTACCCTGGTGTTGTAAGACGTCTTGGTATTCTCTGCGGAACTCTCTGGGTCCCTCGGTTCCGGTTCTGCCGTGTGGCAGTGTTGATGCTAGCTGGCTACAACTGTTCAGACATTGGCTGTGTGACCTCCCTGCTTCTTAAATGGTCAACGTACTTCCTCACTCGTCTGCAGTGAAATTCCACCCTGTCTGACACTGGATCGTCTGTCTGGCAATTCCACCATGTCTGACACTGGACCCTCTGCCTTGTAATTCCACCATGTCTGACACTGGACTGTCTGCATGGCAATTCCACCATGTCTGACACTGGACCGGCTGTTTGGCAACCACCATGCCTGAAACTGGACCGTCTGCCTCGTAATTACACCATGTCTGAAACTGGACTGTCTGCCTGACAATTGTACCATGTCTGACACTGGACTGTCTGCCTGACAATTGTACCATGTCTGACTGGACATCTGCCTGGCAATTCCACCATGTCAGACACTGGACCGTCTGCCTTGTAATTCCACCATGTCTGACACTGGACCGTCTGCCTGTCAATTCCACCATGTCTGACACTGGAGCGTCTGCCTGTCAATTCCACCATGTCTGACACTGGCCCGTCTGCCTGGCAATTCCACCATGTCTGACACTGGACCGTCTGCCTGTCAATTCCACCATTTCTGACACTGGACCGTCTGCGTGGACAATCCACCATGTCTGACACTGGACCGTCTGCCTGGCAATTCCACCATGCCTGACACTGGACCGTCTGCCTTGTAATTCCACCATTTCTGACACAGGACCGTCTGCGTGGGAATTCCACCATGTCTGACACTGGACCGTCTGCCTGGAAATTCCACCATGTCTGAAACTGGACCATCTGCCTGGCAATGCCACCATGTCTGACACTGGACCGTCTGCCTCGTAATTCCACCATGTCTGACATTGGACCGTCTGCCTTGTAATTCCACCATTTCTGACACAGGACCGTCTGCGTGGGAATTCCACCATGTCTGAAGCTGGACCGTCTGCCTGGCAATGCCACCATGTCTGACACTGGACCGTCTGCCTTGTAATTCCACCATGTCTGACATTGAACCGTCTGCCTGGCAAACCCACCATGTCTGACACTGGACCATGTGCCTGGCAATTCCACCATGTCCGACACTGGACAGTCCGCCTGGCAATTCCACAATGTCAAACCACTGGACTTTCTGCCTGGCAATTCCACCATGTCTGAAACTGGACCGTCTGCATTGTAATTGCACCATTTCTGACACTGGACACTGGCAATTCCACCATGTCTGACACTGGACCGCCTGCCTTGTAATTCCGCCATGTCTGACACTGGACCGTCTGCCTGGCAATTCCACCATGTCTGACACTGCACCGTCCGCCTGTCAATTTCACCGTGTCTGACACTGGATCCTCTGCCTGACAATTGTACCATGTCTGACTGGACGTCTGCCTGGCAATTTCACCATGTCAGACACTGGACGGTCTGCCTTGTAATTCCACCATGTCTGAGACTTGCCCGTCTGCCTGGCAATTCCACCAAGTCTGACACTGGACCGTCTGCCTGTCAATTCCACCATGTCTGACACTGGAGCGTCTGCCTGTCAATTCCACCATGTCTGACACTGGACCGTCTGCCTGGCAATTCCACCATGTCTGACACTGGACCGTCTGACTCTCAATTCCACCATGTCTGACACTGGACCGTCTGCCTGGCAATTTCACCATGCCTGACACAGGACCGTCTGCCTTGTAATTCCACCATTTCTGACACAGGACCGTCTGCGTGGGAATTCCACCATGTCTGAAACTGGACCGTCTGCCTGGCAATGCCACCATGTCTGACACTGGACCGTCTGCCTTGTAATTCCACCATGTCTGACTTTGGACCGTCTGCCTGGCAATCCCACCATGTCTGACACTGGACCATGTGCCTGGCAATTCCACCATGTCTGACACTGGACAGTCCGCCTGGCAATTCCACCATGTCAAACACTGGACTCTCTGCCTGGCAATTCCACCATGTCTGAAACTGGACCGTCTGCATTGTAATTGCACCATGTCTGACACTGGACCGCCTGCTTGGCAATTCCACCATGTCTGACACTGGACCGTCTGCCTGGCAATTCCACCATGTCTGATATTGGACCGCCTGCCTTGTTATTCCACCATGTCTGACACTGGACCGTCTGCCTGGCAATTCCACCATGCCTGACACTGGACCGTCTGCCTGGCAATTCCACCATTTCTGACACAGGACCGTCTGCGTGGGAATTCCACCATGTCTGAAACTGGACCGTCTGCCTGGCAATGCCACCATGTCTGACACTGGACCGTCTGCCTTGTAATTCCACCATGTCTGACATTGAACCGTCTGCCTGGCAAACCCACCATGTCTGACACTGGACCATGTGCCTGGCAATTCCATCATGTCTGACACTGGACCGTCTGCCTGGCAATTCCACCAGGTCTGACACTGGACCGTCAGCCTTGTAATTCCAGCATGTCTGAGACTGGACATCTGCCTAGCAATTCAACCATTTCTGATACTGGACCGTCCGCCTGGCAATTCCACGATGTCTAACACGAGACCGACTGCCTGGCAATTACACCATGTCTGAAACTGGACCGTCTGCCTGGAAATTCCACTATGTCTGACACTGGACCGTCTGCCTGGCAATTCCACCATGTCTGAAACTGGACCGTCTGCCTGGAAATTACACTATGTCTGGCACTGGACCGTGTGCTTGGCAATTCCACCATGCCTGAAACTGGACCGTCTGCCTCGTAATTACACCATGTCTGACACTGGACCGTCTGCCTGGCAATTTCACCATGCCTGACACTGGACCGTCTGCCTTGTAATTCCACCATTTCTGACACAGGACCGTCTGCCTGGCAATTTCACCATGCCTGACACTGGACCGTCTGCCTTGTAATTCCACCATTTCTGACACAGGACCGTCTGCGTGGGAATTCCACCATGTCTGAAACTGGACCGTTTGCCTGGCAATGCCACCATGTCTGACACTGGACCGTCTGCCTTGTAATTCCACCATGTCTGACTTTTGACCGTCTGCCTGGCAATCCCACCATGTCTGACACTGGACCATGTGCCTGGCAATTCCACCATGTCTGACACTGGACAGTCCGCCTGGCAATTCCACCATGTCAAACACTGGACTCTCTGCCTGGCAATTCCACCATGTCTGAAACTGGACAGTCTGCATTGTAATTGCACCATGTCTGACACTGGACCGCCTGCTTGGCAATTCCACCATGTCTGACACTGGACCGTCTGCCTGGCAATTCCACCATGTCTGACACTGGACCGTCTGCCTGGCAATTCCACCATGCCTGACACTGGACCGTCTGCCTGGCAATTCCACCATTTCTGACACAGGACCGTCTGCGTGGGAATTCCACCATGTCTGAAACTGGACCGTCTGCCTGGCAATTCCACCATTTCTGACACAGGACCGTCTGCGTGGCAATGCCACCATGTCTGACACTGGACCGTCTGCCTGGCAAACCCACCATGTCTGACACTGGACCATGTGCCTGGCAATTCCACCATGTCTGACACTGGACCGTCTGCCTGGCAATTCCACCAGGTCTGACACTGGACCGTCAGCCTTGTAATTCCAGCATGTCTGAGACTGGACATCTCCCTAGCAATTCAACCATTTCTGATACTGGACCGTCCGCCTGGCAATTCCACGATGTCTAACACGAGACCGACTGCCTGGCAATTCCACCATGTCTGACACTGGACAGACCGCCTGGCAATTCCACGATGCCTGACACGGGACTGTCTGTCTGGCAATTCCAGCATGTCTAACACTGGACTGTCTGCCTGGCAATTCCACCATGTCTGAAACTGGACCGTCTGCATTGTAATTGCACCATGTCTGACACTGAACACTGGCAATTCCACCATGTCTGACACTGGACCGCCTGCCTTGTAATTCCACCATGTCTGACACTGGACCACCTGCCTTGTAATTCCACCATGTCTGAAACTGGACTGTCTGCCTGACAATTGCACCATGTCAGACACTGGACCGTCTGCCTGGAAATTCCACCATGTCTGACACTGGACCGTCTGCTTGGCAATTCCACCATGTCTGTGACTGGACCGTCTGCCTGGCAAGTCCACAATGACTGACACTGGACCGTCTGCCTTGTAATTCCATCATGACTGACTGTGGACCATCTGCCTGGCAATTCCACCATGTCTGACACTGGACCGTCTGTCTGGTAATTCCACCATGTCTGACACTGGGCCGTCTGCCTGGCAATTCCACCATGTCTGACACTGGACCGTCTGTCTTGAAATTCCACGATGTCTGACACTGGACTGTCTGCCTGGCAATTCCACAATGCCTGAAACTAGACCGTCTGCCTCGTAATTACACCATGTCTGAAACTGGTCTGTCTGCCTGACAATTGTACCATGTCTGACACTGGACTGTCTGCCTGACAATTGCACCATGTCTGAAACTGGACGTCTGCCTGGCAATTCCACCATGTCAGACACTGGACCGTCTGCCTTGTAATTCCATCATGTCTGACACTGGAGCGTCTGCCTGTCAATTCCACAATGTCTGACACTGGACCGTCTGCCTGGCAATTCCACCATGTCTGACACTGGCACGTCTGCCTGTCAATTCCACCATATCTGAGACTAGACCGTCTGCCTGGTAATTCCGCCATGTCTGACATTGGACCGTCTGCCTGGCAATTCCACCATGTCTGACACTGGACCGTCTGCCTGTCAATTCCACCATGTCTGAGACTGGACCGTCTGCCTAGTAATTCCGCCATGTCTGACATTGGACCGTCTGCCTGGCAATTAAACCATGTCTGAAACTGGACCGTCAACCTGGAAATTCCACTATGTCTGACACTGGACCGTCTGCCTGGCAATTCCACCATGTCTGAAACTGGACCGTCTGCCTGGAAATTACACTATGTCTGGCACTGGACCGTCTGCTTGGCAATTCCACCATGCCTGAAACTGGACCGTCTGCCTCGTAATTACACCATGTCTGACACTGGACCGTCTGCCTGGCAATTCCACCATGCCTGACACTGGACCGTCTGCCTTGTAATTCCACCATTTCTGACACAGGACCGTCTGCCTGGCAATTTCACCATGCCTGACACTGGACCGTCTGCCTTGTAATTCCACCATTTCTGACACAGGACCGTCTGCGTGGGAATTCCACCATGTCTGAAACTGGACCGTTTGCCTGGCAATGCCACCATGTCTGACACTGGACCGTCTGCCTTGTAATTCCACCATGTCTGACTTTTGACCGTCTGCCTGGCAATCCCACCATGTCTGACACTGGACCATGTGCCTGGCAATTCCACCATGTCTGACACTGGACAGTCCGCCTGGCAATTCCACCATGTCAAACACTGGACTCTCTGCCTGGCAATTCCACCATGTCTGAAACTGGACAGTCTGCATTGTAATTGCACCATGTCTGACACTGGACCGCCTGCTTGGCAATTCCACCATGTCTGACACTGGACCGTCTGCCTGGCAATTCCACCATGTCTGACACTGGACCGTCTGCCTGGCAATTCCACCATGCCTGACACTGGACCGTCTGCCTGGCAATTCCACCATTTCTGACACAGGACCGTCTGCGTGGGAATTCCACCATGTCTGAAACTGGACCGTCTGCCTGGCAATTCCACCATTTCTGACACAGGACCGTCTGCGTGGCAATGCCACCATGTCTGACACTGGACCGTCTGCCTGGCAAACCCACCATGTCTGACACTGGACCATGTGCCTGGCAATTCCACCATGTCTGACACTGGACCGTCTGCCTGGCAATTCCACCAGGTCTGACACTGGACCGTCAGACTTGTAATTCCAGCATGTCTGAGACTGGACATCTGCCTAGCAATTCCACCATTTCTGATACTGGACCGTCCGCCTGGCAATTCCACGATGTCTAACACGAGACCGACTGCCTGGCAATTCCGCCATGTCTGACACTGGACCGTCTGCCTGGCAATTCCACCATGTCTGACACTGGACCGTCAGCCTTGTAATTCCAGCATGTCTGACACTAGACAGTCTGCCTTGTAATTCCACCATGTCTGACAATGGACCGTCTGCCTGTCAATTCCCCCATTTCTGACACTGGACCGTCTGCGTGGATAATCCACCATGTCTGACACTGGACCGTCTGCCTGGCAATTCCACCATGCCTGACACTGGACCGTCTGCCTGGCAATTCCACCATTTCTGACACAGGACCGTCTGCGTGGGAATTCCACCATGTCTGAAACTGGACCGTCTGCCTGGCAATTCCACCATTTCTGACACAGGACCGTCTGCGTGGCAATGCCACCATGTCTGACACTGGACCGTCTGCCTGGCAAACCCACCATGTCTGACACTGGACCATGTGCCTGGCAATTCCACCATGTCTGACACTGGACCGTCTGCCTGGCAATTCCACCAGGTCTGACACTGGACCGTCAGACTTGTAATTCCAGCATGTCTGAGACTGGACATCTGCCTAGCAATTCCACCATTTCTGATACTGGACCGTCCGCCTGGCAATTCCACGATGTCTAACACGAGACCGACTGCCTGGCAATTCGGCCATGTCTGACACTGGACCGTCTGCCTGGCAATTCCACCAGGTCTGACACTGGACCGTCAGCCTTGTAATTCCAGCATGTCTGAGACTGGACATCTGCCTGGCAATTCCACCATGTCTGACACTGGACAGACCGCCTGGCAATTCCACGATGCCTGACACGGGACTGTCTGTCTTGCAATTCCAGCATGTCTAACACTGGACTGTCTGCCTGGCAATTCCACCATGTCTGAAACTGGACCGTCTGCATTGTAATTGCACCATGTCTGACACTGAACACTGGCAATTCCACCATGTCTGACACTGGACCGCCTGCCTTGTAATTCCACCATGTCTGACACTGGACCGCCTGCCTTGTAATTCCACCATGTCTGAAACTGGACTGTCTGCCTGACAATTGCACCATGTCAGACACTGGACCGTCTGCCTGGTAATTCCACCATGTCTGACACTGGACCGTCTGCTTGGCAATTCCACCATGCCTGAAACTAGACCGTCTGCCTCGTAATTACACCATGTCTGAAACTGGACTGTCTGCCTGACAATTGTACCATGTCAGACACTGGACCGTCTGCCTGACAATTCCACCATGTCTGTGACTGGACCGTCTGCCTGGCAAGTCCACAATGACTGACACTGGACCGTCTGCCTTGTAATTCCATCATGGCTGACTGTGGACCATCTGCCTGGCAATTCCACCATGTCTGACACTGGACCGTCTGTCTGGTAATTCCACCATGTCTGACACTGGGCCGTCTGCCTGGCAATTCCACCATGTCAGACACTGGACCGTCTGTCTTGAAATTCCACGATGTCTGACACTGGACTGTCTGCCTGGCAATTCCACAATGCCTGAAACTAGACCGTCTGCCTCGTAATTACACCATGTCTGAAACTGGACTGTCTGCCTGACAATTGTACCATGTCTGACACTGGACTGTCTGCCTGACAATTGCACCATGTCTGACACTGGACGTCTGCCTGGCAATTCCACCATGTCAGACACTGGACCGTCTGCCTTGTAATTCCATCATGTCTGTCACTGGACCGTCTGCCTTGTAATTCCACCATGTCTGACACTGGACCGTCTGCCTGTCAATTCCCCCATTTCTGACACTGGACCGTCCGCGTGGATAATCCACCATGTCTGACACTGGACCGTCTGCCTGGCAATTCCACCATGCCTGACACTGGACCGTCTGCCTGGCAATTCCACCATTTCTGACACAGGACAGTCTGCGTGGGAATTCCACCATGTCTGAAACTGGACCGTCTGCCTGGCAATTCCACCATTTCTGACACAGGACCGTCTGCGTGGCAATGCCACCATGTCTGACACTGGACCGTCTGCCTGGCAAACCCACCATGTCTGACACTTGACCATGTGCCTGGCAATTCCACCATGTCTGACACTGGACCGGCTGCCTGGCAATTCCACCAGGTCTGACACTGGACCGTCAGCCTTGTAATTCCAGCATGTCTGAGACTGGACATCTGCCTAGCAATTCAACCATTTCTGATACTGGACCGTCCGCCTGGCAATTCCACGATGTCTAACACGAGACCGACTGCCTGGCAATTCCACCATGTCTGACACTGGACAGACCGCCTGGCAATTCCACGATGCCTGACACGGGACTGTCTGTCTTGCAATTCCAGCATGTCTAACACTGGACTCTCTGCCTGGCAATTCCACCATGTCTGAAACTGGACCGTCTGCATTGTAATTGCACCATGTCTGACACTGAACACTGGCAATTCCACCATGTCTGACACTGGACCGCCTGCCTTGTAATTCCACCATGTCTGACACTGGACCGCCTGCCTTGTAATTCCACCATGTCTGAAACTGGACTGTCTGCCTGACAATTGCACCATGTCAGACACTGGACCGTCTGCCTGGAAATTCCACCATGTCTGACACTGGACCGTCTGCTTGGCAATTCCACCATGCCTGAAACTAGACCGTCTGCCTCGTAATTACACCATGTCTGAAACTGGACTGTCTGCCTGACAATTGTACCATGTCAGGCACTGGACCGTCTGCCTGACAATTCCACCATGTCTGTGACTGGACCGTCTGCCTGGCAAGTCCACAATGACTGACACTGGACCGTCTGCCTTGTAATTCCATCATGGCTGACTGTGGACCATCTGCCTGGCAATTCCAGCATGTCTGACACTGGACCGTCTGTCTGGTAATTCCACCATGTCTGACACTGGGCCGTCTGCCTGGCAATTCCACCATGTCTGACACTGGACCGTCTGTCTTGAAATTCCACGATGTCTGACACTGGACTGTCTGCCTGGCAATTCCACAATGCCTGAAACTAGACCGCCTGCCTCGTAATTACACCATGTCTGAAACTGGACTGTCTGCCTGACAATTGTACCATGTCTGACACTGGACTGTCTGCCTGACAATTGCACCATGTCTGACACTGGACGTCTGCCTGGCAATTCCACCATGTCAGACACTGGACCGCCTGCCTTGTAATTCCATCATGTCTGACACTGGACCGTCTGCCTGTCAGTTCCACCATGTCTGACACTGGAGCGTCTGCCTGTCAATTCCACAATGTCTGACACTGGACCGTCTGCCTGGCAATTCCACCATGTCTGACACTGGCACGTCTGCCTGTCAATTCCACCATATCTGAGACTGGACCGTCTGCCTGGTAATTCCGCCATGTCTGACATTGGACCGTCTGCCTGGCAATTCCACCATGTCTGACACTGGACCGTCTGCCTGTCAATTCCACCATGTCTGAGACTGGACCGTCTGCCTAGTAATTCCGCCATGTCTGACATTGGACCGTCTGCCTGGCAATTCCACCATGTCTGAAACTGGACCGTCTGCCTGGAAATTCCACTATGTCTGACACTGGACCGTCTGCCTGGCAATTCCACCATTTCTGAAACTGGACCGTCTGCCTGGAAATTACACTATATCTGGCACTGGACCGTCTGCTTGGCAATTCCACCATGCCTGAAACTGGGCCGTCTGCTTCGTAATTACACCATGTCTGAAACTGGACTGTCTGCCTGACAATTGTACCATGTCTGACACTGGACTGTCTGCCTGACAATTGTACCATGTCTGACACTGGACGTCTGCCTGGCAATTCCACCATGTCAGACACTGGACCGTCTGCCTTGTAATTCCACCATGTCTGACACTGGACCGTCAGCCTTGCAATTCAACCATGTTTGACAATGGACCGTCTGCCTGTCAATTCCACTATGCCTGCCACTGGAGCGTCTGCGTGTCAATTCCACGATGTCTGAAACTGGACCGTCTGCATTGTAATTGTACCATGTCTGACACTGGACACTGGCAATTCCACCATGTCTGACACTGGACCGCCTGCCTTGTAATTCCGCCATGTCTGACACTGGACCGTCTGCCTGGCAATTCCAACATGTCTGACACTGCACCGTCCGCCTGTCAATTTCACCATGTCTGACACTGGATCCTCTGCCTGGCAATTCCACCATGTCTGACACTGGACCGTCTGCCTAGAAATTTCACCGTGTCTGACACTGGACCGCCTGCCTTGTAATTCCATCATGTCTGACTATGGACCATCTGCCTCGCAATTCCAGCATGTCTGACAGTGGACCGTCTGCCTGACAATTCCTCCATGTCTGACTCTGGACAGTTACCTTATCATTACACCATGTCTGACACTGGACCGTCTGCCTGGCAATTCCAGCATGTCTGACACTGGACTGTCTGCCTGGCAATTCCACCATGTCTGACACTGCACCGTCTGGCTGGAAATTCCACTATGACTGACACTGGACAGTCTGCACGGCAATTCCACCATTTCTGACACTGGACCGTCTGCCTCGTAATTCTACCATGTCTGAAACCGGACACTCTGCCTGACAATTGTACAATGTCTGACACTGGACTGTCTACCTGACAATTGTTCCATGTCTGACACTGGACGCCTGCCTGGCAATTCCACCATGTCTGACACTGGGCTCTTGCATGCCAATTCCACCATGTCTGACACTAGATCGTCTGCCTGTCAATTCCACCATGTCTGATACTAGATCGTCTACCTGGTAATTCCAACAAGTCTGACACTGGGCGAACTGACTTGTATTTCAAAAATGTCTGAAACTGGACCGTCTGCCTTCTAATTCCACCGTGTCAAATACTGGACAGTCTGCCTGGCAATTCCACCAAGTCTGACCCTGGGCCAACTGCCTAGAAATTTCACCGTGTCTGACACTGGACCGCCTGCCTTGTAATTCCATCATGTCTGACTATGGACCATCTGCCTCGCAATTCCAGCATGTCTGACAGTGGACCGTCTGCCTGACAATTCCTCCATGTCTGACTCTGGACAGTTACCTTATCATAACTCCATGTCTGACACTGGACCGTCTGCCTGACAATTCCAGCATGTCTGACACTGGACTGTCTGCCTGGCAATTCCACCATGTCTGGCACTGCACCGTCTGGCTGGAAATTCCACTATGACTGACACTGGACAGTCTGCATGGCAATTCCACCATTTCTGACACTGGACCGTCTGCCTCGTAATTCTACCATGTCTGAAACCGGACACTCTGCCTGACAATTGTACAATGTCTGACACTGGACTGTCTACCTGACAATTGTTCCATGTCTGACACTGGACGTCTGCCTGGCAATTCCACCATGTCTGACACTGGGCTCTTGCATGCCAATTCCACCATGTCTGACACTAGATCGTCTGCCTGTCAATTCCACCATGTCTGATACTAGATCGTCTGCCTGGTAATTCCAACAAGTCTGACACTGGGCCAACTGACTGGTATTTCAAAAGTGTCTGAAACTGGACCGTCTGCCTTCTAATTCCACCGTGTCAAATACTGGACAGTCTGCCTGGCAATTCCACCAAGTCTGACACTGGGCCAACTGCCTTGTAATTCCACCATGTCTGACACAGGACCGTCTGCCACGCATTTTCCACCATGTCTGACACTGGACCGTCTGTGCGGCAATTCCACCATGTCTGACACTGGACCGTCTGCTTGTCAATTCCACCATGTCTGACACTGGACCGTCTGCCTTGTAATTCCACTATGTCTGACACTGGACCGTCTGCCTTGTAATTCCACCATGTCTGACACTGGGCCGTCTGCCTGGCAATTCCACCATGTCTGACACATGGACCGCCTGCCTTGTAATTCCACCGTGTCTGTCACTGGACCGTCTGCCTGACAATTCCACCATGTCTGAAACTGGACCATCTGCCTGGCAATTCCACCCTGTCTGACACTGGACCGTCTGCCTGGCAATTCCACAATGTCTGACACTGGACCGTCTGCCTGGCAATTCCACCATGTCTGAAACTGGACCATCTGCCTGGCAATTCCACCCTGTCTGACACTGGACCGTCTGCCTTGTAATTCCACCATGCCTGACACTGGACCGTCTGCCTGGCAATTCCACCATGTCTGAAACTGGACCATCTGCCTGGCAATTCCACCATGTCTGAAACTGGACCATCTGCCTGGCAATTCCACCCTGACTGACACTGGACCGTCTGCCTGGCAATTCCACAATGTCTGACACTGGACCGTCTGCATTGTAATTCCATCATGTCTGACACTGGACCGTCTGCCTGGCAATTCCACCATGTCTGACACTGGACCGTCTGCTTGGCAATTCCACCATGTCTGAAACTGGACCATCTGCCTGGCAATTCCACAATGTCTGACACTGGACCGTCTGCATTGTAATTCCACCATGTCTGACATTGGACCGTCTGCTTGGCAATTCCACCATGTCTGAAACTGGACCATCTGCCTGGCAATTCCACAATGTCTGACACTGGACCGTCTGCATTGTAATTCCACCATGTCTGCCACTGGACCGTCTGCCTGGCAATTCCACCATGTCAGATACTGGACAGTCTGCCTGGCAATTCCACCATGTCTGACACTGGACCGCCTGACTTGTAATTCCACCTTTTCTGACTATGGACCATCTGCCTCGCAATTCCAGCATGTCTGACAGTGGACCTTCTGCCTTGTAATTCCACCATGTTGCACAGTGGACCGTCTGCCTGACAATTCCACCATGTCTGACACTGGACAGTTACCTTATCATTACACCATGTCTGACATTGGACCGTCTGACTGGCAATTCCAACATTTCTGACACTGGACCGTCTGCAAAGACAATTCCACCATGTCTGACACTGGACCGTCTGCCTGTCAATTCCACCATGTCTGACACTGGACCGTCTGCCTGTCAATTCCACCATGTCTGACACTGGACCGCCTGCCTGTCAATTCCACCATGTCTGTCACTGGAACGTCTGCCTTGTCATTCCACCATATCTAACACTGGACAGTCTGCCTTCTAATTCCACCATGTCAGACACTGGACATTCTGCCTGGTAATTCCTCCAAGTCTGAAACTGGACCAACTGCCTTGTAGTTCAAAAATGTCTGACACTGGACCGTATACCCGGCAGTTCCAACATGTCTGACACTGGACCGTCTGCCTTGTAATTCCACCATGTCTGACACTGGACAGTCTGCCAGGCATTTTCCACCATGTCTGACACTGGACCGTCTGCCTGTCAATTCCATCATGTCTGACACGGGACCGTCTGTCTTCTAATTCCACCATGTCTGACACAGGACCGTCTGCCTGGCAATTCCACCATGTCTGACACTGGACCGTCTGTCTTGTAATTCCACCATTTCTGACACTGGACCGTCTGCGTGGCAATTCCACCATGTCTGACACTGGACGGTCTGCCTGGCAATTCCACCATGTCTGACACTGGACCGTCTGCTTGGCAATTCCACCATGTCTGACACTGGACCGTCTGCCTTGTAATTCCACCATGTCTGACACTGGGCCGTCTGCCTGGCAATTACACCATGTCTGACACTGGGCCGTCTGCCTGACAATTCCACCATGTCTGACACTGGACAGTCTGCCTTTTAATTGCAAAATGTCTGACACTGGGCCGTCTGTCTGACAATTCCACCATGTCTGACACTGGACCGTCTGCCTTGTAATTCCACCATATCTGACACTGGACCGTCTGCCTGGCAATTCCACCATGTCTGACACTGGACAGTTACTTTATCATTACACCATGCCTGACACTGGACCGTCTGCCTGGCAATTCCACCATGTCTGACACTGGACCGTCTGCCTGTTAATTCCTCCATGTCTGACAGTGGACCGACTGGCTTGTAATTCCACCATGTTGGACAGTGGACCGTCTGCCTGACAATTCCACCATGTCTGACACTGGACAGTTACCTTATCATTACACCATGTCTGACACTGGACCGTCTGCCTGGCAATTCCACCATGTCTGACACTGAACCGTCTGACTGGCAATTCCACCATGTCTGACACTGGACCGTCTGCCTGGCAATTCCACCATGTCTGACACTGAACCGTCTGACTGGCAATTCCACCATGTCTGACACTGGACCGTCTGCCTGTTAATTCCTCCATGTCTGACAGTGGACCGCCTGCCTTGTAATTCCACCATGTCTGACAATGGACCGTCTGCCTGGCGATTCCACCAAGTCTGACACTGGGCCAACTGACTTGTATTTCAAAAATGTCTGAAACTGGACCGTCTGCCTTCTAATTTCACCGTGTCGAATACTGGACAGTCTGCCTGGCAATTCCACCAAGTCTGACACTGGACCGTCTGCCTTGTAATTCCACCATGTCTGACACTGGACCGTCTGCCTGGCAATTCCACCATGTCTGACACTGGACCGTCTGCATTGTAATTCCAACATGTCTGACACTGGACCTCCTGCCTTGTAATTCCACCGTGTCTGACACTGGACCGCCTGACTTGTAATTCCATCATGTCTGAATATGGACCATCTGCCTCGCAATTCCAGCATGTCTGACAGTGGACCGTCTGCCTTGTAATTCCACCATGTTGCACAGTGGACCGTCTGCCTGACAATTCCACCATGTCTGACACTGGACAGTTACCTTATCATTACACCATGTCTGACATTGGACCGTCTGACTGGCAATTCCAACATTTCTGACACTGGACCGTCTGCAAAGACAATTCCACCATGTCTGACACTGGACCGTCTGCCTGTCAATTCCACCATGTCTGACTGTGGACCATCTGCCTCGCAATTCCAGCATGTCTGACACTGGACCGTCTGCCTTGTAATTCCACCATGTTGGACAGTGGACCGTCTGCCTGACAATTCCACCACGTCTGACACTGGACAGTTACCTTATCAATACACCATGTCTTACACTGGACCGTCTGCCTGTCAATTCCACCATGTCTGACACTGGGCCGTCTGCCTGGCAATTCCACCATATCTGGCACTGGACAGTCTGCCTTGTAATTCCACCGTGTCTGACACTGGACAGTCTGCCTGGCAATCCCACCATGTCTGTCACTGGACAGTCTGCCTTTTAATTGCACCATGTCTAACACTGGGCCGTCTGTGTTTCAATTCCACCCTGTCTGACACTCGACGGATCCTGGCAACTCAACCATTTCTTACGATGGATGGCTGCTGGCAATTCCACCATGCCTGACCCTGTACCGTCTGCCTGTCAATTCCACCATGTCTGAAACTGGACCGTCTGCCTTGGAATTCCACCGTGTCTGACACTGGACCGTCTGCCTGGCAATTCCACCATGTCTGACACTGGACCGTCTGCATTGTAATTCCACCATGTCTGATACTGACACTGGCAATTCCACCATGTCTGACACTGGGCTCTTGCCTGCCAATTCCACCATGTCTGACACTGGACCGTCTGCCTGGTAATTCCAACAAGTCTGACACTGGGCCGTCTGTCTGGCAATTCCAACAAGTCTGACACTGGGCCGTCTGCCTTGTAATTCCATCATGTCTGACTATGGACCATCTGCCTCGCAATTCCAGCATGTCTGACAGTGGACCGTCTGCCTTGTAATTCCACCGTGTCAAATACTGGACAGTCTGCCTGGCAATTCCACCATGTCTGACACTGGACCGTCTGCCTTTTAATTCCACCATGTCTGACACTGGGTCGTCTGCCTGGCAATTCCACCATGTCTGACACTGGACCGCCTGCCTTGTAATTCCACGATGTCTGACACTGGGCCGTCTGCCTGGCAATTACACCATGTCTGACACTGGGCCGTCTGCCTGACAATTCCACCATGTCTGACACTGGACAGTCTGCCTTTTAATTGCAAAATGTCTGACACTGGGCCGTCTGTCTGACAATTCCACCATGTCTGACACTGGACCGTCTGCCTTGTAATTCCACCATGTCTGACATTGGACCGTCTGACTGGCAATTCCAACATTTCTGACACTGGACCGTCTGCAAAGACAATTCCACCATCTCTGACACTGGACCGTCTGCCTGTCAATTCCACCATGTCTGACACTGGACCGTCTGCCTGTCAATTCCACCATGTCTGACACTGGACCGCCTGCCTGTCAATTCCACCATGTCTGCCACTGGAACGTCTGCCTTGTCATTCCACCATATCTAACACTGGACAGTCTGCCTTCTAATTCCACCGTGTCTGACACTGGACATTCTGCCTGATAATTCCTCCAAGTCTGAAACTGGACCAACTGCCTTGTAGTTCAAAAATGTCTGACACTGGACCGTATACCCGGCAGTTCCAACATGTCTGACACTGGACCGTCTGCCTTGTAATTCCACCATGTCTGACACTGGACAGTCTGCCAGGCATTTTCCACCATGTCTGACACTGGACCGTCTGCCTGTCAATTCCATCATGTCTGACACGGGACCGTCTGTCTTCTAATTCCACCATGTCTGACACAGGACCGTCTGCCTCGCAATTCCACCATGTCTGACACTGGACCGTCTGTCTTGTAATTCCACCATTTCTGACACTGGACCGTCTGCGTGGCAATTCCACCATGTCTGACACTGGACGGTCTGCCTGGCAATTCCACCATGTCTGACACTGGACCGTCTGCTTGGCAATTCCACCATGTCTGACACTGGACCGTCTGCCTTGTAATTCCACCATGTCTGACACTGGGCCGTCTGCCTGGCAATTACACCATGTCTGACACTGGGCCGTCTGCCTGACAATTCCACCATGTCTGACACTGGACAGTCTGCCTTTTAATTGCAAAATGTCTGACACTGGGCCGTCTGTCTGACAATTCCACCATGTCTGACACTGGACCGTCTGCCTTGTAATTCCACCATATCTGACACTGGACCGTCTGCCTGGCAATTCCACCATGTCTGACACTGGACAGTTACCTTATCATTACGCCATGCCTGACACTGGACCGTCTGCCTCGCAATTCCACCATGTCTGACACTGAACCGTCTGACTGGCAATTCCACCATGTCTGATACTGGACCGTCTGCCTGGCAATTCCACCATGTCTGACACTGGACCGTCTGCCTGTTAATTCCTCCATGTCTGACAGTGGACCGTCTGGCTTGTAATTCCACCATGTTGGACAGTGGACCGTCTGCCTGACAATTCCACCATGTCTGACACTGGACAGTTACCTTATCATTACACCATGTCTGACACTGGACCGTCTGCCTGGCAATTCCACCATGTCTGACACTGAACCGTCTGACTGGCAATTCCACCATGTCTGACACTGGACCGTCTGCCTAGCAATTCCACCATGTCTGACACTGAACCGTCTGACTGGCAATTCCACCATGTCTGACACTGGACCGTCTGCCTGTTAATTCCTCCATGTCTGACAGTGGACCGCCTGCCTTGTAATTCCACCATGTCTGACAATGGACCGTCTGCCTGGCGATTCCACCAAGTCTGACACTGGGCCAACTGACTTGTATTTCAAAAATGTCTGAAACTGGACCGTCTGCCTTCTAATTCCACCGTGTCGAATACTGGACAGTCTGCCTGGCAATTCCACCAAGTCTGACACTGGGCCAACTGTTTTGTAATTCCACCATGTCTGACACAGGACCATCTGCCTGGCAATTCCACCATGTCTGACACTGGACCGCCTGCCTTGTAATTCCACCATGTCTGACACTGGACCGTCTGCCTGACAATTCCACCATGTCTGACACTGGGCCGTCTGCCTGACAATTCCACCATGTCTGACACTGGACAGTCTGACTTTTAATTGCAAAATGTCTGACACTGGGCCGTCTGTCTTTCAATTCCACCATGTCTGACACTGGACCGTCTGCCTTGTAATTCCACCATGTCTGACACTGGACCGTCTGCCTGGCAATTCCACCATGTCTGAAACTGGACCGACTGTCTTTCAATTCCACCATGTCTGACACTGGACCGTCTGCCTTGTAATTCCACCATGTCTGACACTGGACCGTCTGCCTGGCAATTCCACCATGTCTGACACTGGACCGTCTGCATTGTAATTCCAACATGTCTGACACTGGACCGCCTGCCTTGTAATTCCACCGTGTCTTACACTGGACCGCCTGACTTGTAATTCCATCATGTCTGAATATGGACCATCTGCCTCGCAATTCCAGCATGTCTGACAGTGGACCGTCTGCCTTGTAATTCCACCATGTTGCACAGTGGACCGTCTGCCTGACAATTCCACCATGTCTGACACTGATCAGTTACCTTATCATTACACCATGTCTGACATTGGACCGTCTGACTGGCAATTCCAACATTTCTGACACTGGACCGTCTGCAAAGACAATTCCACCATGTCTGACACTGGACCGTCTGCCTGTCAATTCCACCATGTCTGACTGTGGACCATCTGCCTCGCAATTCCAGCATGTCTGTCACTGGACCGTCTGCCTTGTAATTCCACCATGTTGGACAGTGGACCGTCTGCCTGACAATTCCACCACGTCTGACACTGGACAGTTACCTTATCAATACACCATGTCTTACACTGGACCGTCTGCCTGTCTATTCCACCATGTCTGACACTGGGCCGTCTGCCTGGCAATTCCACCATATCTGGCACTGGACAGTCTGCCTTGTAATTCCACCGTGTCAGGCACTGTACAGTCTGCCTGGCAATCCCACCATGTCTGTCACTGGACAGTCTGCCTTTTTAATTGCACCATGTCTAACACTGGGCCGTCTGTCTTTCAATTCCACCATGTCTGACACTCGACGGATCCTGGCAACTCAACCATTTCTTACGATGGATGGCTGTTGGCAATTCCACCATGCCTGACCCTGTACCGTCTGCCTGTCAATTACACCATGTCTGACACTGGGCCGTCTGCCTGACAATTCCACCATGTCTGACACTGGACAGTCTGCCTTTTAATTGCAAAATGTCTGACACTGGGCCGTCTGTCTGACAATTCCACCATGTCTGACACTGGACCGTCTGCCTTGTAATTCCACCATGTCTGACATTGGACCGTCTGACTGGCAATTCCAACATTTCTGACACTGGACCGTCTGCAAAGACAATTCCACCATCTCTGACACTGGACCGTCTGCCTGTCAATTCCACCATGTCTGACACTGGACCGTCTGCCTGTCAATTCCACCATGTCTGACACTGGACCGCCTGCCTGTCAATTCCACCATGTCTGTCACTGGAACGTCTGCCTTGTCATTCCACCATATCTAACACTGGACAGTCTGCCTTCTAATTCCACCGTGTCAGACACTGGACATCCTGCCTGGTAATTCCTCCAAGTCTGAAACTGGACCAACTGCCTTGTAGTTCAAAAATGTCTGACACTGGACCGCATACCCGGCAGTTCCAACATGTCTGACACTGGACCGTCTGCCTTGTAATT
Source organism: Scyliorhinus torazame (assembly GCF_047496885.1). NCBI lineage: Eukaryota > Metazoa > Chordata > Chondrichthyes > Carcharhiniformes > Scyliorhinidae > Scyliorhinus > Scyliorhinus torazame. The sequence goes on from NC_092726.1 coordinate 141,915,747, forward strand.
CCACCATGTCTGACACTGGACAGTCTGCCAGGCATTTTCCACCATGTCTGACACTGGACCGTCTGCCTGTCAATTCCATCATGTCTGACACGGGACCGTCTGTCTTCTAATTCCACCATGTCTGACACAGGACCGTCTGCCTCGCAATTCCACCATGTCTGACACTGGACCGTCTGTCTTGTAATTCCACCATTTCTGACACTGGACCGTCTGCGTGGCAATTCCACCATGTCTGACACTGGACGGTCTGCCTGGCAATTCCACCATGTCTGACACTGGACCGTCTGCTTGGCAATTCCACCATGTCTGACACTGGACCGTCTGCCTTGTAATTCCACCATGTCTGACACTGGGCCGTCTGCCTGGCAATTACACCATGTCTGACACTGGGCCGTCTGCCTGACAATTCCACCATGTCTGACACTGGACAGTCTGCCTTTTAATTGCAAAATGTCTGACACTGGGCCGTCTGTCTGACAATTCCACCATGTCTGACACTGGACCGTCTGCCTTGTAATTCCACCATATCTGACACTGGACCGTCTGCCTGGCAATTCCACCATGTCTGACACTGGACAGTTAAATTATCATTACGCCATGCCTGACACTGGACCGTCTGCCTGGCAATTCCACCATGTCTGACACTGAACCGTCTGACTGGCAATTCCACCATGTCTGATACTGGACCGTCTGCCTGGCAATTCCACCATGTCTGACACTGGACCGTCTGCCTGTTAATTCCTCCATGTCTGACAGTGGACCGTCTGGCTTGTAATTCCACCATGTTGGACAGTGGACCGTCTGCCTGACAATTTCACCATGTCTGACACTGGACAGTTACCTTATCATTACACCATGTCTGACACTGGACCGTCTGCCTGGCAATTCCACCATGTCTGACACTGAGCCGTCTGACTGGCAATTCCACCATGTCTGACACTGGACCGTCTGCCTAGCAATTCCACCATGTCTGACACTGAACCGTCTGACTGGCAATTCCACCATGTCTGACACTGGACCGTCTGCCTGTTAATTCCTCCATGTCTGACAGTGGACCGCCTGCCTTGTAATTCCACCATGTCTGACAATGGACCGTCTGCCTGGCGATTCCACCAAGTCTGACACTGGGCCAACTGACTTGTATTTCAAAAATGTCTGAAACTGGACCGTCTGCCTTCTAATTCCACCGTGTCGAATACTGGACAGTCTGCCTGGCAATTCCACCAAGTCTGACACTGGGCCAACTGTTTTGTAATTCCACCATGTCTGACACAGGACCATCTGCCTGGCAATTCCACCATGTCTGACACTGGACCGCCTGCCTTGTAATTCCACCATGTCTGACACTGGACCGTCTGCCTGACAATTCCACCATGTCTGACACTGGGCCGTCTGCCTGACAATTCCACCATGTCTGACACTGGACAGTCTGACTTTTAATTGCAAAATGTCTGACACTGGGCCGTCTGTCTTTCAATTCCACCATGTCTGACACTGGACCGTCTGCCTTGTAATTCCACCATGTCTGACACTGGACCGTCTGCCTGGCAATTCCACCATGTCTGAAACTGGACCGACTGTCTTTCAATTCCACCATGTCTGACACTGGACCGTCTGCCTTGTAATTCCACCATGTCTGACACTGGACCGTCTGCCTGGCAATTCCACCATGTCTGACACTGGACCGTCTGCATTGTAATTCCAACATGTCTGACACTGGACCGCCTGCCTTGTAATTCCACCGTGTCTTACACTGGACCGCCTGACTTGTAATTCCATCATGTCTGAATATGGACCATCTGCCTCGCAATTCCAGCATGTCTGACAGTGGACCGTCTGCCTTGTAATTCCACCATGTTGCACAGTGGACCGTCTGCCTGACAATTCTACCATGTCTGACACTGGACAGTTACCTTATCATTACACCATGTCTGACATTGGACCGTCTGACTGGCAATTCCAACATTTCTGACACTGGACCGTCTGCAAAGACAATTCCACCATGTCTGACACTGGACCGTCTGCCTGTCAATTCCACCATGTCTGACTGTGGACCATCTGCCTCGCAATTCCAGCATGTCTGTCACTGGACCGTCTGCCTTGTAATTCCACCATGTTGGACAGTGGACCGTCTGCCTGACAATTCCACCACGTCTGACACTGGACAGTTACCTTATCAATACACCATGTCTTACACTGGACCGTCTGCCTGTCAATTCCACCATGTCTGACACTGGGCCGTCTGCCTGGCAATTCCACCATATCTGGCACTGGACAGTCTGCCTTGTAATTCCACCGTGTCAGGCACTGTACAGTCTGCCTGGCAATCCCACCATGTCTGTCACTGGACAGTCTGCCTTTTTAATTGCACCATGTCTAACACTGGGCCGTCTGTCTTTCAATTCCACCATGTCTGACACTCGACGGATCCTGGCAACTCAACCATTTCTTACGATGGATGGCTGCTGGCAATTCCACCATGCCTGACCCTGTACCGTCTGCCTGTCAATTCCACCATGTCTGAAACTGGACCGTCTGCCTTGGAATTCCACCGTGTCTGACACTGGACCGTCTGCCTGGCAATTCCACCATGTCTGACACTGGACCGTCTGCATTGTAATTCCACCATGTCTGATACTGACACTGGCAATTCCACCATGTCTGACACTGGGCTCTTGCCTGCCAATTCCACCATGTCTGACACTGGACCGTCTGCCTGGTAATTCCAACAAGTCTGACACTGGGCCGTCTGTCTGGCAATTCCAACAAGTCTGACACTGGGCCGTCTGCCTTGTAATTCCATCATGTCTGACTATGGACCATCTGCCTCGCAATTCCAGCATGTCTGACAGTGGACCGTCTGCCTTGTAATTCCACCGTGTCAAATACTGGACAGTCTGCCTGGCAATTCCACCATGTCTGACACTGGACCGTCTGCCTTTTAATTGCAAAATGTCTGACACTGGGCCGTCTGCCTTTCAATTCCACCATGTCTGACACTGGGCCGTCTGCCTGGCAATTCCACCATGTCTGACACTGGACCGCCTGCCTTGTAATTCCACCATGTCTGACACTGGGCCGTCTGCCTGGCAAGTACACCATGTCTGACACTGGGCCGTCTGCCTGACAATTCCACCATGTCTGACACTGTACAGTCTGCCTTTTAATTGCAAAATGTCTGACACTGGGCCGTCTGTCTGACAATTCCACCATGTCTGACACTGGACCGTCTGCCTTGTAATTCCACCATGTCTGACACTGGACCGTCTGCCTGGCAATTCCACCATGTCTGTCACTGGGCCGTCTGCCTGGCAATTCCACCATGTCTGACACTGGACCGTCTGCTTTGTAATTCCACCATGTCTGACACTGAGCCGTCTGCCTGGCAATTCCACCATGTCTGAGACTGGACCGTCTGGCTTGTAATTGCACCATGTCTGACACTGGGCCGTCTGCCTGGCAATTCCACCATGTCTGAGACTGGACCGTCTGGCTTGTAATTCCACCATGTCTGACACTGGGCCGTCTGCCTGGCAATTCCACCATGTCTGACACTGGACCGTCTGCCTTGTAATTCCACCATGTCTGACACTGGGCCGTCTGCCTTGTAATTCCACCATGTCTGACACTGGGCCGTCTGCCTGGCAATTCAACCATGTCTGACACTGGACCGCCTGCCTTGTAATTCCACCATGTCTGACACTGGACCGTCTGACTGACAATTCCACCATGTCTGACACTGGACAGTCTGCCTTTTAATTGCACTATGTCTAATACTGGGCCGTCTGTCTTTCAATTCCACCATGTGTGACACTCGACGGATCCTGGCAACTCAACCATTTCTTACGATGGACTGTCTGCTGGCAATTCCACCATGCCTGACCCTGTACCGTCTGCCTGTCAATTCCACCATGTCTGACACTGGACCGTCTGCTTTGTAATTCCACCATGTCTGACACTGGACCCTCTGCCTTGTAATTCCACAATGTTTGACACTGGACCGCCTGCCTTGTAATTCCACAATGTCTGACACTGGACCGCCTGCCTTGTAGTTCCACCAAGTCTGACATTGGACCGCCTGCCTTGTAATTCCAGCATGTCTGAAACTGGACCGTCTGCCAGGCAATTCCACAATGTCTGACACTGGACCGCCTGACTTGTAATTCCATCATGTCTGACTATGGACCATCTGCCTCGCAATTCCAGCATGTCTGACAGTGGACCGTCTGCCTTGTAATTCCACGATGTTGCACAGTGGACCGTCTGCCTGACAATTCCACCATGTCTGACACTGGACCGCCTGCCTGTCAATTCCATCATGTCTGTCGCTGGGCTCTTGCCTGGCAATTCCACCATGTCTGACACTGGAACGTCTGCATTGTAATTCCACCATGTCTGATACTGACACTGGCAATTCCACCATGTCTGACACTGGGCTCTTGCCTGCCAATTCCACCATGTCTGACATTGGACCGCCTGCCTTGTAATTCCACTATGTCTGACACTGGACCGTCTGCCTGGCAATTCCACAATTTCTGACACTGGACCGCCTGACTTGTAATTCCAACTTGTCTGACTATGGACCATCTGCCTCGCAATTCCAGCATGTCTGACAGTGGACCGTCTGCCTTGTAATTCCACCATGTTGCACAGTGGACCGTCTGCCTGACAATTCCACCATGTCTGACACTGGACCGTCTGCAAAGACAATTCCACCATGTCTGACACTGGACCGTCTGCCTGCAATTCCACCATGTCTGACACTGGACCGCCTGCCTGTCAATTCCACCACGTCTGTCACTGGGCTCTTGCCTGGCAATTCCACCATGTCTGACACTGGACCGTCTGCCTGTCAATTCCACCATGTCTGACACTGGACGGCCTGCCTGTCAATTCCACCACGTCTGTCACTGGGCTCTTGCCTGGCAATTCCACCCTGTCTGACACTGGAACGACTGCCTTGTCATTCCACCATATCTAACACTGGACAGTCTGCCTTCTAATTCCACCGCGTCAGACACTTCTGCCTGGTAATTCCTCCAAGTCTGAAACTGGACCAACTGCCTTGTAGTTCAAAAATGTCTGACACTGGACCGTATACCCGGCAATTCCAACATGTCTGACACTGGACCGTCTGTCTTCTCATTCCACCATGTCTGACACAGAACTGTCTGCCTGGCAATTCCACCATTTCTGACACTGGACCGTCTGCTTGGCAATTCCACTATGTCTGACACTGGACCGTCTGCCTGGCAATTCCACCCTATCTGACACTGGACAGTCTGCCTTCTAATTCCACCGTGTCAGACACTGGACATTCTGCCTGTTAATTCCGCCAAGTCTGAAACTGGACCAACTGTCTTGTATTTCAAAAATGTCTGACACTGGACCGTATACCCGGCAATTCCAACATGTCTGACACTGGACCGTCTGCCTTGTAATTCCACCATGTTTGACACTGGACCGTCTGCCTTCTAATTCCACCATGTCTGACACTGGACCGCCTGCCTTGTAATTCCACCATGTCTGACACTGGACCGTCTGCCAGGCATTTTCCACCATGTCTGACACTGGACCTTCTGCCTGACAATTCCACCATGTCTGACTCTGGACCGCCTGCCTGTCAATTCCACCATGCCTGTCGCTGGGCTCTTTCCTGGCAATTCCACCATGTCTGACACTGGAACGTCTTCCTTGTCATTCCAACATATCTGGCACTGGACAGTCTGCCTTCTAATTCCACCGTGTCAGACACTGGACAGTCTGCCTGGCAATTCCTCCAAGTCTGACACTAGACCAACAGCCTTGTATTTCAAAAATGTCTGACACTGGACCATCTGCCCGGCAATTCCAACATGTCTGACACTGGACCGTCTGCCTTGTAATTACACCATGTATCACACTGGACCGTCTGCCAGGCATTTTCCACCATGTCTGACACTGGACCATCTGCCCGGCAATTCAACCATGTCTGACACTGGACCGTCTGTCTGGCAAGTCCACAATGTCTGACACTGGACCGTCTGCCTTGTAATTCAATCATGTCTGACACTGAACCGTCTGCCTGACAATTCTACCATGTCTGACACTGGGCCGTCTGTCTTGCAATTCCACCATGTCGGACACTGGACCGTCTGCCTGGCAATTCCACCATGTCAGTGATTGTAATGTATGCCTGGCAAGTCCACAATGTCTGACACTGGACCGCCTGCCTTGTAATTCCATCATGTCTGACTATGGACCATCTGCATCGCAATTCCAGCATGTCTGACAGTGGACCGTCTGCCTTGTAATTCCACCATGTTGGACAGTGGACCGTCTGCCTGACAATTCCACCATGTCTGACACTGGACAGTTACCTTATCATTACAGCATGTCTGACACTGGACCTTCTGCCTGGCAATTCCACCATGTCTGACACTGGACCGTCTGACTGGCAATTCCACCATGTCTGACACTGGACCGTCTGCCTGTCAATTCATCCATGTCTGATAATGGACCGCCTGCCTGTCAATTCCACCATGTCTGTCACTGGGCTCTTGCCTGGCAATTCCACCCTGTCTGACACTGGACCGTCTGACTGGCAATTCCAACATGTCTGACACTGGACCGTCTGCCTCGTAATTCCACCATGTCTGACACTGGACTCTCTGCCTGACAATTGTACAATGTCTGACACTGGACTGTCTACCTGACAATTGTACCATGTCTGACACTGGACGTCTGCCTGGCAATTCCACCATGTCAGACACTGGACCGTCTGCCTTGTAATTCCACCATGTCTGGCACAGGACCGTCTGGCTGTCAATTCCACCATGTCTGAAACTGGACTGTCTGCTTGGAATTTCCATCATGTCTGACACTGGAACGTCTGCCTGGTATTCCACCATGTCTGACACTGGACCGTCAGCCTGGCACTTCAACCATGTCTGACACTGGACCGTCTGCCTGGCAATTCCACCATGTCTGACACTGGGCCGTCTGTCTGGCAATTCCACCATGTCAGATACTGGACAGTCTGCCTGGCAATTCCACCGATACTGACACTGGACCGTCTGCCTTGTAATTCCACGATGTCTGACACGGGAAAGTCTGCCCGGCAATTCCAACATGTCTGACGCTGCACTGTCTGCCTGGATATACCGCTATTCTAACACTGGACTTTCTCCCTGGCAATTCCACCATGTCTTACACTGGACCGTCTGCCTGGCAATTCCACCAGGTCCGACACTGGACCATTTGCCGGGCAATTCCACCATGGCTGACACTGGACGGTAACTGCAATTCAACCATTTCTGAGGATGGACCGTCTGCCTGGCAATTGCAGCATGTCTGATACAGGACCGTCTTCCTTGTAATTCCACCATGTTTGACACTGGTCAGACTGCCTGGCAACTCTACCATGTCTCACTCTGGACCGTCTGCCTGGCAATTCCACCATGTCTGACACTGGACCGTCTGCCTGGCAATTCCACCATGTCTGACACTGCACCGTCCGCCTGTCAATTTCACCATGTCTGACACTGGATCCTCTGCCTGGCAATTCCACCATGTCTGACACTGGACCGTCTGCCTGGCAATTCCACCATGTCTGACACAGGACCGTCTGCCTGGCAATTCCACCATGTCTGATACTGGACCGTCTGCCTGGCAATTACACCATGTCTGACACAGGACCATCTCCGTTGCAATTCCACCATGTCTGACATTGGACCGACTGCCGAGCAATTCCACCATGTCTGACACTGTACCGTCTGCCTTGTAATTCCACCATGTCTGAGACTGGACCATCTGCCTAGCAATTCGATCATGTCTGACACTGGACCGTCTGCCTGGCAATTCCACAATGTCTGGTACGGGACCGACTGTCTGGCAATTCCACCATGTCTAAAACTGGACTGTCTGCCTGGCAATTCATTGCAGATCCTGGTCAAAATTCCCATCTCTGTGTGGCCAGGGTGTGCTCTGTATAACCCCTGCAGCTCCTGGTCAACATTCCCTTCTCTGTGTGGCCAGGGTGTGCTCTGTATAACCCCTGCTCCTGGTCAACATTCTTATCTCTGTGTGGCCAGAGTGTGCTCTGTATAACCCCTGCAGCTCCTGGTCAACATTCCCATCTCTGTGTGGCCAGATTGTGCACCGTATACCCCCTGCAGCAGTGGCTGCCTCGCTGGGGTTTGAATCCCCTCCCGGCAGGCCAGAGGAAGACTCTGTCCTCACAACGCAGTTCATGGTTTCTGATGAGGTGGGGCCTTAGCTGGTCTGAATTGTCTGGATGCCATCCGGTGAGGATCATTCGCTTGTCCCTGGAAAGGACCGGATCGCGGTGAGTCCAGTTCTTTATCTGGACGAACGAGCCCAGGGGGTGGCTGTATAGGCTCCCAGCCGGACAATCTCCTGCTGGGCGGATTTGGATGTCAAACATTTGGGAGCTGGAGCCCACTCTGGACATCGGTGTTTGTGATGTGCATCCCCGGCTGCTGCTGGGCAATGGAGCTGGAGGCCGCCAACACCAATCCACCGCCGGACCCTGACTGAGGCAATTGTGGGAATTGGCTTGTCTTCACCCAGGAGCCCCAGCAGTGACTGAGAGACTGCTGGATGGTTAAAGCGCGGCCCTGCATGTACTGGTGGAATTTATTCACAGCATTATTTACAGCGAGGCCGTCTTCTGTAAATCTGTGCACACTTCCATTCGGAGTCGCTGACAGTTCGGGGAACAAAGGCACTCGGTCTCTCTGAGTCATCCTCCATCCCATGAGACAGGACCACACCTATTCAATAAGGCGAAGTGCCGCAGGACAGGCTGATCAGTTTACTGGGATCAAAGTGCACATACAGGCTGGGTGACTGTCGGGCCTGCTGGACGTGGTGTAAATCATGTTCTTGTGGTTCTTTCCAATGCCTGAACTGGTGTTTATTCAACAGGAGCTGTCGGGCAGCCAATGTGCGGGTCAGATTGCGGATGAACTGACCACAGCAGTTTCCAATCCCTAAAACCATTTTATTTATGCCACAGTATTTGGTAAGAAGTCTTACAACATCAGGTTAAAGTCCATCTGGTTTGTTTCGATGTCACTAGCTTTCGGAGCGCTGCTCCTTCCTCAGGTGAATTCATCGAAACAAACCTGTTGGACTTTAACCCGGTGTTGTAAGTCTTCTTACAGTGCTCACCCCAGTCCAACGCCGGCATCTCCACATCGTGGCTACCATCGACACATTATTGGGTGGCAGCTCTTCCTTTTGGTCCCTCTCCTTGTCCTCAGACTGTGCAGGCCTTTTGAGGCTACTTTGAATCCTAAGTGTGTGACCTCACTGGCCTGGAAACTACACTTTGCGCACTTCAATCCGATGCCAGCATCTTTGAATCATCTTACTGTCTCTTCTGAATTGACCAAGTGTTTTTCTGTGTTGTTCCTCTCACTGAAACATCATCGAGGTAGACTACAGCCTTTGGGACGCGTTGGAACAGTGTTTCCATTGTGCCTTGAAACATTGCGCAGGTCGAACAGATTCCCAAAGTTAATCCGAAGGATTAAAAAGGCTGTTGTGTGTATTAATTGCATCATTATTCCCGGAATCCTCGTCCTGTTCCAATAGTAAAGAAGCGTGACTTAAGACAAACTATGTAAACCTGAGGGCCACCACCAACGCCGCACAAAGATCTTTTGTCTGGGGAATTGGACACTTTGTAATTTGGGCAGCTGGTTAATTCGAATCTTATTGTGCCCACAGATTCTGACAAAGTGATCAGGCTTCAACACAGGGACGTTGGGGACTGCCCACTCAGAAAACGGAACACGTTTTCATTCTGCAACACCCAGGTCCCCACTGCCCGCCTCCTGCTCCCAGCGAACAGCGCTTTTCCCCCATTGGTTGTCGGGAATAGATAGGATAGATGCGGGCAGGTTGTTTCCACTGGCGGGTGAAAGCAGAACTAGGGGGGGGGGCATAACCTCAAAATAAGGGGAAGTAGATTAAGGACTGAGTTTTGGAGGAACTTCTTCACCCAAAGGGTTGTGAATCTATGGAATTCCCTGCCCAGTGAAGCAGTTGAGGCTCCTTCATTAAATGTTTTTAAGATATAGATAGTTTTTTGAAGAATAAAGGGATTAAGGGTTATGGTGTTCGGGCCGGAGAGTGGAGCTGAGTCCACAAAAGATCAGCCATGATCTCATTGAATGGTGGAGCAGGCTCGTGGGGCCAGATGGCCTACTCCTGCTCCTCGTTCTTATGTTCTTATGTTGTGATTCGCGTGCTCACATACAATAGGTCCCGAATTGGTCACGTGGACCGTGAGGGGCCGAAAGAGAAAATGCTAGAAAATCTCAGCAAGTCTGGCAGCATCTGTCGGGAGAGAAAAGATGGAGCGTTTTGAGTCCGATGACTCTTTGTCAAAGCTAACAGACAGAGAAAGTGAGAAGTATCTGTACTGTAGAGTGACAATGAAAGATGCGTCATAGCCACAGAAACCCCGGGAAACCGGGTGCTAATGGCCACAGAAACCAAGGGGAAAGAGTGCTAATGGCAGTCCCCAGAGAGAACAAAAGGTGTGAAAGGTCAAACTGCGGGGAAACTAACATCAGAGGGTGAACTGTAGATGTGGGGGAGGGGGCGGGGAAGCAAAGAGGACACGGTGAAGGAAAGGTGGATAAGATTTGGTGGGTGGGGGGGGGGGGGGTGGATTAAATGAATATTAGGAAAGAAAGAAGTGGTAAAAGACAGTTAAAATGAAATGAAAACAAATGGGTCGAGGTGGGGCTGATCATCTGAAGTTGTTGAATGCAATGTTGAGACCGGAAAGCTGTAGCGTGCCGAACCGGAAGATAAGATGTTGTTCCTCCAGTTTGCGTTGAGCTTCACTGGAACATTGCAGAAGGCCAAGAACAGACATGTGGGCACAGGAGCAGGGTCTTGTAAAATGGCAAGCAACAGAGACGTCAGGGTCCTGAATGCGCACAGATCGAAGGTGCTCAGCAAAGCGACCACCCAGTCTGCGTTTCGTCTCTCCGAGAGAGAAGACCACATTGGGAGCAGCGCACGCAGTAGAACAAATTGGAAGAGATGCAAGTGAAACGGTGCTTCACCTGGAATGAGTGTTTTGGGCATGGGATGTTAAGCATGGAAGAGCTAAAGGTGCAGGTGTTACACCTTGTGCGATTGAATGGGAAGGCGCCATGGTTGATGGGAGAGGTGAGCGGGCTCTGATTCCAGGAGCCACATTGCCTCAGAAACTATCATTGATTGTTGTAATCATCAATATAGTTTACTGATGTCCTTTCGGGAACGACGTCTGCCATCCTTACCCAGTCTGACCTCGGTGTGACTCCATACCCACAGTAATGCCCCTTCATACCACCACCATCATGAGGGTACAATCATTATTTTTGTGCTTAACAGTGTGTATGTATGACTTGGTTAGCTGTTCTTCATCCAATATTGCCAACACCACCGACTGTGTGCAATGGCATGGAGGGTCAAACAGTATAAATGTTTAGAATTATAGATTATCATAGAATTTACAGTGCAGAAGGAGGGCATTCGGCACATGGAGTCTGCACCTGCTCTTGGAAAGAGCACCCTACCCAAGGTCAACACATCCACCCTGTCCCCATAACCCAGTAGCCCCACCCAACACTAAGGGCAATTCTGGACACTGGGGGCAATTTATCATGGCCAATCCACCAAACCGGCACATCTTTGGACTGTGGGAGGAAACCGGAGCACCCGGAGAAAACACACGCACACATGGGGAGAATGAGCAGACTCCGCACAGACAGTGACCCAAGCCGGAATCGAACTTGGGACCCTGGAGCTGTGAAGCAATTGTGCTAACCACTGTGCTACCGTGCAGCCCTGCATGGTTCAGATGTTACACTTTAGATGTCAGTTTAAGTAGGAGGACACAGGAAGTCTTTGTACTGACCTTACAAAGGGAAGTGGTTCCGATTCTGCGGGATATTAATGTCCAGCGCACGGCTTCGCCAACATGGCGGCAGTGTGGCAAGGCGGTAAATAACTTCACTTGGGTGGTCAATGTGAGCGAAATCATCGACACATCTCATCTCACACTCAGTAAACAACACACCCCTCACATACGCAAAGTACCATAGCCCAGTCAGTCACCCAACAAACCACATACCCCTCACATACGCAATGTACCATAGCCCAGCCATTCACCCAATAAATCACACACCCTTCACATACGCAATGTTCCATTGCCCAAGCAGCCACCCAGAAAACCACAGCAGCCTTCACAGGCTCAATGTACCATAGCCTTGGAAGCCAACCAGCAAACCATACACCCTTCAGATACGCAATGTCCAGTCAGTCACTCAGTAAATCACACACCCCTCACATAAGCAATGTAATGCAGCCCAGACAGCCACACAGAAAACAATACACCACACACCCTTCACATAATCAATGTACCACAGTCCAATCAGTCACCCAACAAACCACACACACCTCACATACGCAATGTACCACGGCCCAGTCAGTCACTCAGTAACCCACACACCCCTTACATACGCAATGTACCATAGCCCAGTACCCAGTAAACAACACACACCTCACAAACGCAATATGCCATAGCCTAGTCAGTCACCCAGTATATCACACACCCCTCACACACGCAATGTACCATAGCCCAATCAGTCACCCAGTAAAGTACACCCCCCTTACACACGCAATGTGCCACAGCCCAGTCAGTCACCCAGTACACCACACACCCCTCACATATGCAATGTACCATCGCTCAGTTAGCCACTCAATTCACCACACACCCATTACACACGCAATGAACCATAGCCCATTCAGCCACACAATTGACCACACACGCCTCACACACGCAATGTACCTTACCGAGTCAGTCACCCAGCAAATCAAACACCCCTCACAAACGCAATGTACCATCGCTCAGTTAGCCACACAATACACCACACACCAGCCACACATGCTATGTAACATAGCCAAGTCAGTCACCCAGTAAACCACACACACTTCACATACGCAATGTACCATTGCCCAGGCAGCCACCCAGAAAACCACACCAGCCCTCACAGGCTCAATGTACCATAGCCCAGGAAGCCAACCAGCAAACCATACACCCTTCACAGACGCAATGTGCCAGTCAGTCACTCAGTAAATCACACACCCCTCACATAAGCAATATAACACAGCCCAGTCAGCTACACAATACACCACACACCCCTCACATACGCAATGTACCATAGCCCAGAAAGCCACACAATACAGCACACACCCCTCACATACGCAAAGTCCCATTGCCCAGTCAGTCACTCAGTAAACCACACTCTCCTCACATAAGCAATGTACCGCAGCCAAGACAGCCACACAGAAAACACCACACCACTCACATACGCAATGTACCATAGCCCAGTCAGTCATCCAGCAAACCACACACACCTCACATACTCAATGTAACACAGCCCAGTCAGTCACTCAGTAAATCACACAGCCCTCACATACGCAATGTACCATAGCCCAGTCAGTCAACCAGTAAACCACACACACCTCACACACGCAATATGCCATAGCCCAGTCAGTCACCCAGTACACCACACACCCCTCACATATGCAATTTACCATCGCTCAGTTAGGCACACAATTCACCACGCAACCATGACAGACGCAATGAACCATAGCCCAGTCAGCCAAACAATAGACCACACACCCCTAACACACGCAATGTACCTTACTGAGTCAGTCACCCTGTAAACCACGCACCCCTCACAGACGCAATGTACCATCGCTCAGTTAGCCACACAATACACCACACACCAGCCAGACATGCTATGAACCATAGCCAAGTCAGTCACCCAGTAAAACACACACCCCTCACATATGCAATGTACCATCGCTCAGTAAGCCACACAATACAGCACACACCCCTCACATACGCAAAGTCCCATTGCCCAGTCAGTCACTCAGGAAACCTCACACACATCACATACGCAATGTACCACAGCACAGTCAGTCACCCATGAACCACAAACCCCTCGCATATGCAATGTACCATCGCTCAGTTAGCCACACAATACCACACACCCCTCACATGCGCAAGGGACCATATCCCAATCCGTCAGGCATTAAACCACACACGCTTCACGGACGCAATGTGCCATACCCCAGTCAGTCACCCAGTACACCACATACCCCTCACATACGCAATGGACGAAAGCCCAATCAGTCACCCAGTACACCATACACCCCTCACATATGCAATGACCATCGCTCAGTTAGCCACACAATACACCACTCACCACCCACACATGCTATGTACCATAGCCCAGTCAGTCACCCAGTAAACCACACAACCTTCACATACGCAAAGTACCATTGCCCAGGCAGCCACCCAGAAAACCACACCAGCCCTCACAGGCTCAATGTACCATAGCCCTGGAAGCCAACCAGCAAACCATACACCCTTCACATACGCAATGTACCAGTCAATCACTCGGTAAATCACACACCCCTCACATAAGCAATATACCACAGCCCAGTCAGTCACACAATACACCACTCACCCCTCACATACGCAATGTAGCATAGCTCAGTAGCCACACAATACAGCACGCACCCCTCACATACGCAAAGTCCCATTGCCCAGTCAGTCACTCAGTAAACCACACTCCCCTCACATAAGCAATGTACCGCAGCCAAGACAGCCACACAGAAAACAACACTCCACTCACATACGCAATGTACCATAGCGCAGTCAGTCATCCAGCAAACCACACACCCCTCACATACGCAATGTACCATAGCACAGTCAGTCACCCATTAAACCACACACACCCCTCACGCACGCAATGTACCACAGCCCAGTCAGTCACCCAGTAAACCACACACCCCTTACACACGCAATGTGCCACAGCCCAGTCAGTCACCCAGTAAACCACACACCCCTCACATATGCAATGTGCCACAGCCCAGTCAGTCACCCAGTACACCACACACCCATCACATATGCAATGTACCATCGTTCAGTTAGCCACACAATTCACCACACACCCATTACAGACGCAATGAACCATAGCCCAGTCAGCCACACAATAGACCACACACCCCTCACACACACAATGTACCTTACCGAGTCAGTCACCCTGTAAACCACGCACCCCTCACATACGCAATGTACTGCAGCACATTCAGTCACCCAGTAAACCACACACCCCTCACACACGCAATGTGCCACAGCCCAGTCAGTCACCCAGTATACCACACACGCCTCACACAACACAATGTACCTTACCGAGTCAGTCACCCTGTAAACCACACACCCCTCACAGACGCAATGTACTGCAGCACAGTCAGACACCCAGTAAATCACACACCCCTCACAAACGCAATGTACCATCGCTCAGTTAGCCACTCAATACACCACTCACCACCCACACATGCTATGTACCATAGCCCAGTCAGTCACCCAGTAAACCACACACCCCTCACATACGCAATGTACCATAGCCCAGTCAGTCACCCAGTAAACCACACAACCTTCACATACGCAATGTACCATAGCCCAGTCAGTCACCCAGTAAACCACACACCTCTCACATACGCAATGTACCACAGCCCAGACAGTCACCCAGTAAACCACACACCCTTCACATACGCAAAGTACCATTGCCCAGGCAGCCACCCAGAAAACCACACCAGCCCTCACAGGCTCAATGTACCATAGCCCAGGAAGCCAACCAGCAAACCATACACCCTTCACATACGCAATGTGCCAGTCAATCACTCGGTAAATCACACACCCCTCACATAAGCAATATACCACAGCCCAGTCAGCCACACAATACACCACTCACCCCTCACATACGCAATGTAGCATAGCTCAGTAGCCACAAAATACAGCACACACACCTCACATACGCAAAGTCCCATTGCCCAGTCAGTCACTCAGTAAACCACACTCCCCTCACATAAGCAATGTACCGCAGCCAAGACAGCCACACAGAAAACAACACTCCACTCACATACGCAATGTACCATAGCGCAGTCAGTCACCCAGTAAACCACACACACCCCACACGCACGCAATTTACCACAGCCAGTCAGTAACCTAGGAAACCGCACAGACCTCACATACACAATGTGCCATTGCCCAGTCAGCCAGACAATACACCACACACCCCTCACATACACAGTGTACCATAGCCCAGTCAGTCACCCTGGAAACCACAAACCCCTCACATACGCAATGTACCTCAGCACAGTCAGTCACCTAGTACACCACACACCCCTCACATACGCAATGTGTAGGGCAGCACGGTAGTATTGTGAATAGCACAATTGCTTCACAGCACCAGGGTCGCAGGTTCGATTCCTGCTTGGGTCACTGTCTGTGCGGAGTCTGCACATCCTCCCCGTGTGTGCGTGGGTTTCCTCCGGGTGCTCCGGTTTCCTCCCACAGTCCAAAGATGTGCAGGTTAGGTGGATTGGCCATGATAAATTGCCCTTAGTGTCCAAAATTGCCCTTAGTGTTGGGTGGGGTTACTGGGTTAAGGGGATAGGGTGGAGGTGTTGACGTTGGGTTGGGTGCTCTTTCCATGAGCCAGTGCAGACTCGATGGGACGAATGGCCTCCTTCTGCGTTGTAAATTTTATGATAATGTGCCATTGTCCAGTCAGTCACCCAGAAAACCACACACCCCTTACATACGCAATGTACCATTGCCCAGTTCGCCACACAATACACACACACCCCTCACATAAGCAATGGAACATCGACCAGTCAGTCACCCGGTACACCACACACCCCTCGCATGCGCAATGTACTGTAGCCCAGTCTGTCAGCCAGAACAAAACACAAACCCCTCACACACGCCATGAACCATAGCCCAGACAGTCACCCAGTACACCACACATCCCTCACATACGCAATGTACCATTGCCCTGTCAGTCACCCAGTAAACCACAGACCCCTCACACACGCAATGAACCATAGCCCAGTAAGTCACCCAGTAAATCACTCACACACGCAACGAACCATAGTCACATAGACTGAGTTTGCTTGGCCCAGTCAGTCACCCAGTAAACCATACACCCCTGACATACGCAATGTACGATCGCCCAATTAGTCACTCAGTAAACCACTCACCTCTCACGTGCGGAATGTACCATAGCACAGTCAGTCACCCAGGAAAGTACACACCCCTCACATACGCAATGTCCCGGAGCCCAGCGAGCCACACAATAAACCTAACACACCTGACATATGCAATGAACCATTGCCCAGTCAGTCATCCAGTAAACCACATACCCCTCACCTACGCAATGTACGATTGCACAGTTAGAGACAATAACGCACACACCACTCACATACGCAATGTATCATCGCCCATTCAGTCATCCTGTACGCCCCCCCCATCAAATGCGCAATGTAAGATCGTCCAATTAGTCACCCATTACGCCACACACCCCTCACATACACAATGGACCATAGACCAGTCAGTCACACAATACACCACACACCCCTCACATACGCATTGTACGATCCCACAATTAGTCAGCCGATACACAACACACCCCTCACATACGCAATGTACCATAGCGCAGACAGTCACCCAGTAAACCACACACCCCTCACATACGCAATGTGCCATTGCCCTGTCAGTCAGCCAGTACACCGCACACCCCTCATATACGCAATGTACCATAGTCCAGTCAGTCACCCAGTAAACCACACACCCCTCACATACGCAATGTACCATAGCGCAGACAGTCACCCAGTAAACCACACACCCCTCACATACGCAATGTGCCATTGCCCTGTCAGTCAGCCAGTACACCGCACACCCCTCATATACGCAATGTACCATAGTCCAGTCAGTCACCCAGTAAACCACACACCCCTCACATACTCAATGTACCATTGACCATAGGCTGGTTAACCACACAATACACCACACACCTCTCACATACGCATTGTACGATCCCACATTTAGTCAGCCAATACACCACATACCCCTCACATACGCAAGGTACCATAGCGCAGACAGTCACCCAGTACACCACGCACCCCACACTTACAAAATGTACCAAAGCCCTGTCAGTCACCCAGTAAACCGCACACTCCTCACATACACAATGTGCCAAAGCCCCGTCAGTCACCCAGTAAACCACACACCCCTCACATACGCAATGTACCGTAGCCCAGTCAGTCACCCAGCAAACCACACACCCCTCACATACGCAATGTACCATTACCCTGTCAGTCAGCCAGTACACCGCACACCCCTCACATACGCAATGCACCATAGTCCAGTCAGTCACCCAGTAAACCACACACCCCTCACATACTCACTGTACCATTACCCTGTCAGTCAGCCAGTACACCGCACACCCCTCACATACGCAATGCACCATAGTCCAGTCAGTCACCCAGTAAACCACACACCCCTCTAATACCCAATGTACATTGACCATAGGCTGGTTAACCACACAATACACCACACACCCCTCACATCCGCATTGTACGATCCCACAATTATTCAGCCGATACACCACATACCCATCACATACGCAATGTACCATAGCGCAGTAAGGCTATAGTTCGAGTAGATTAGATTGTTCCGTTTTTGTCCAATGTGTGCAGGAGGGTTTCCTCACACAGTATGTAGATAGGCCAACGAGAGGCGAGGCCATATTGGATTTGGTACTGGGTAATGAACCAGTACAGGTGTTAGATTTGGAGGTAGGTGAGCACTTTGCTGATAATGACCACAATTCGATTACGTTTACTTTAGTGATGGAAAGGGATAGGTATATACCGCCGGGCAAGAATTATATCTGGGGGAAAGGCAATTATGATGCGATGAGGCAAGACTTAGGATGCATCGGATGGAGAGGAAAACTGCGGGAGATGGGCACAATGGAAATGTGGAGCTTGTGGAAGGAACAGCTACTGAGTGTCCTTGATAAGTATGTACCTGTCAGGCAGGGAGGAAGTGGTCGAGTGAGGTAACCATGGTTTACTAAAGCAGTCGAAACACTTGTCAAGAGGAAGAAGGAGACTTATGTAAAGATGAGACATGAAGGTGCAGTTAGGGCGTTCGAGAGTTGCAAGTTAGCTAGGAAGGACCTAAAGAGAGAGCTAAGAAGAGCCAGGAGGGGACATGAGAAGTCTTTGGCAGGTAGGATCAAGGATAACACTAAAGCTTTCTATAGATATGTGAGAAATAAAAGAATGACAAGGGTAAGAGTAGGGCCAGTCAAGGACAGGAGTGGGAAGTTGTGCTTGGAGTCCAAGGAGATAGAAGAGGTGCTAAATGAATATTTTTCGTCAGTATTCTCACAGGAAACAGACAGTGATGTCGAGGAGAATACCGAGATACAGGCTACTAGACTAGAAGGACTTGAGGTTCATAAGGAGGAGGTGTTAGCAATTCTGGAAAGTGTGACAATAGATAAGTCACCTGGGCCAGTTGGGATTTATCCTAGGATTCTCTGGGATACTAGGTAGGAGATTGCTGAGCCTTTGGCCTTGATCTTTATCTAATCTTTGTCTACAGGAATAGTCCCAGAAGACTGGAGGACAGCAAATGTTGTCCCCTCGTTCAAGAAGGGGAGCAGAGATAACCCCGGTAACTATAGACCAGTGAGCCTTACTTCTGTTGTGGGAAAAATATTGGAAAGGTTTATAAGAGATAGGATGTATAATCATCTGGAAAGGAATAATTTGATTAGAGATAGTCAACACGGTTTTGTGAAGGGTAGGTCGTGCCTCACAAAACTTATAGAGTTCTTTGAGAAGGTGACCAAACAGGTGGATGAGGGTAAAGCAGTTGATGTGGTGTATATGGATTTCAGTAAAGCGTTTGATAACGTTCGCCATGGTAGGCTACTGCAGAAAATACGGAGGCATGGGATTCAGGGTGATTTTGCAGTTTGGATCAGAAATTGGCTAGCTGGAAGAAGACAAAGGGTGGTGGTTGATGGGAAATGTTCAGACTGGAGTCCAGTTACTAGTGGTGTACCACAAGGATCTGTTTTGGGGCCACTGCTGTTTGTCATTTTTATAAATGACCTGGAGGAGGGCGTGGAAGGATGGGTGAGTAAATTTGCAGATGACACTAAAGTCGGTGGAGTTGTGGACAGTGCGGAAGGATGTTACAAGTTACAGAGGAACACAGATAAGCTGAAGCGCCTGGCTGAGAGGTGGCAAATGGAGTTTAATGCAGAAAAGTGTCAGGTGATTCATTTTGGAAGGAATAACAAAAAGACTGAGTTCTGGTCTAATGGTAAGATTCATGGCAGTGTGGATGAGCAGAGAGATCTCGGTGTCCATGTACATAGATCCTGAAAGCTGCCACCCAGGTTGAGAGGGTCGTTAAGAAGGCGTACGGTGTGTTAGCTTTTATTGGTAGAGGGATTGAGTTTAGGAGCCATGAGGTCATGTTGCAGCTATACAACACTCTACTGCGACCGCATTTGGAGTATTGCGTGCAATTCTGGTCGCCGCATTATAGGAAAGATGTGGAAGCATTGGAAAGGGTGCAGAGGAGATTTATCAGAATGTTGCCTTATATGGAGGGAAGATCTTATGAGGAAAGGCTGAGGGACCTGATGCTGTTTTCGTTAGAGAGAAGAAGGTTAAGAGGTGACTTGATGATCAGAGGATTGGATAGGGTGGACAGTGACAGCCTTTTTCCTATGATGGTGATGTCGAGCACGAGGGAACATATCTTTAAATTGAGGGGAGATAGATATAGGACAGATGTCAGAGGTAGGTTCTTTACTCAGAGAATAGTACGGGTGTTGAGTGCCCTGCCTGCAACAGTAGTGGACTCGCCAAACCAAAGGGCATTCAAACGGTCATTGGATAGAAATATGGACAATAAGGGAATAGTGTAGATGGGCTTTAGCGTGGTTTCACAGGTCGGCGCAACATCGAGGGCCGAAGGGCCTGTACTGCGCTGTAATGTTCTATGTTCTATGTTTAAACCTCACACACCTAGCACACGCAATGTACCATAGCCCAGTCTTTCACCCAGTAAACCACACACCTCTCACATACGCAATGTACCACAGCCCAGTCAGTCACCCAGTAAACCACTCACCCCTGACATACGCAATGTACCAAAGCCCAGTCAGCCACCCAGCAAAACACACACACCTCACATACGCAACTTACCACAGCCCAGTCAGTCACACTGCAAACCACTCATCCCTCACTTACGCAATGATCCATAGCCCAGTCAGCCATCCAGGAAGCCACAAACCCATCAGATACGCAATGAACCATAGCCCAGTCAGACACACATTACACGACACACCGCTCACATGCGCAATGTACCATAGCACATTTAGGCACACAATACACCTCACACGCCTCGCATACGCAATGTACGATAGCCCAGTCACTCGCCCAGTAAACCACACACCCTTCACATACGGAATGTACCACAGCCCAACCAGTCATGCAATGAACCACATACCCCTCACATACGCAACGGACCATTGCGCAGTCAGTCACCCAGTAAACAACGCATCCCTAACATCGCAATGTACCATATCCGAGCCAGTCACCCGGTAAACGACACACCCCTCACATAGGCAATGTACCATAGCCCAATCAGTCACCCAGTACACCAACACCCCTCACATACGCAACGTACCCTCGCCCTTAGGCACACAATACATCACACACCCCTCAAATATGCTATATACAATAGCCTAGTTGTCCACACATTACACCACATACCCCTCACATACTCAAAGTACCATGGCCCTGCAGACACCCAGCAAACCAGACACCTGCCACATACTCAATGTACCATTGCCCAGTCAGCTACACAATACAGTACACACCCTTCACATACGTAATGTACCAAAGCCCAGTCAGTCACCCATTAAGCCACACACCTCTCACCTATGCAATGGACCATAGCCCAGTCAGTCACCCAGTAAACCGCACACCTCTCACATACGCAAAGTACCATAGCCCAGTCAGTCACCCAGAGCGCCACACACCCCTCACATACGCAATGTACCATATCACATTCAGTCACCCAGTAAACCACACACCCCTTACATACGCAATGTGCCATAGCCCAGTCAGCCACACAATTCACCACACACCCCTGACATGCGCAATGTACAATACCCCAGATAGTCACCTGGTATAACACACCTTCATATACGCATTGTACAATAGCCCAGTGAGTCATAGAACATAGAACATAGACAATACAGCACAGAACAGGCCCTTCGGCCCACGATGTTGTGCCGAACCTTTGTCCCAGATTAATCATAGATTATCATTGAATTTACAGTGCAGAAGGTGGCCATTCGGCCCTTTGAGTCTGCACCGGCTCTTGGAAAGAGCACCCTACCAAAACTCAACACCTCCAACCAACACCAAGGGCAATTTGGACATTAAGGGCAATTTATCCTTGGCCAATTCACCTAACCCGCACATATTTGGACTGTGGGAGGAAACCGGAGCACCCGGAGGAAACCCACGCAGACACGGGGAGGACGTGCAGACTCCGCACAGACAATGACCCAAGCTGGAATCGAACCTGGGACCATGGAGCTGTGAAGCAATTGTGCTATCCACAATGCTACCGTGCTGCCCTTAAGAACAAATAAATCTACACTATATCATTTTACCTTAATCCATGTTCCTATCCAATAGCTGCTTGAAGGTCCCTAATGTTTCCAACTCAACTACTTCCACAGGCAGTGCATTCCATGCCCCCACTACTCTCTGGGTAAAGAACCTACCTCTGATATCCCTCCTATACCTTCCACCTTTCACCTTAAATATATGTCCCCTTGTAATGGATTGTTCCACCCGGGGAAAAAGTCTCTGACTGTCTACTCTGTCTATTCCCTTGATCATCTTGTAAACCTCTATCAAGTCGCTCCTCATCCTTCTCCGCTCTAATGAGAAAAGGCCTAGCGCCCTCAACCTTTCCTCGTAAGACCTACTCTCCATTCCAGGCATCATCCTGGTAAATCTTCTTTGCACCTTTTCCAGAGCTTCCACGTCCTTCCTAAAATGAGGCGACCAGAACTGTACACAGTACTCCAAATGTGGCCTTACCAAAGTTTTGTACAGCTGCATCATCACCTCACGGCTCTTAAATTCAATCCCTCCGTTAATGAACGCGAGCACACCATAGGCCTTCTTCACAGCTCTATCCACTTGAGTGGCAACTTTCAAAGATGTATGGACATAGACCCCAAGATCTCTCTGCTCCTCCACATTGCCAAGAACTCTACCGTTAACCCTGTATTCCGCATTTATATTTGTCCTTCCAAAATGGACAACCTCACACTTTTCAGGGTTAAACTCCATCTGCCACTTCTCAGCCCAGCTCTGCATCCTATCTATGTCTCTTTGCAGCCGACACCAGCCGTCCTTACTATCCACAATTCCACCAATCTTCGTATCGGCTGCAAATTTACTGACCCACCCTACAACTCCCTCACCCAAGTCATTAATGAAAATCTCTAACAGCAGATGACCCAGAACTGATCCCTGCGGTACGCCACTGGTAACTGGGATCCAGGCTGAATATTTGCCATCCACCACCACTCTCTGACTTCTATCGGTTAGCCAGTTCGTTATTCAACTGGCCAAATTTCCCACTATCCCATGCCTCCTTACATTCTGCATAAGCCTATCATGGGGAACTTTATTAAATGCCTTACTAAAATCCATGTACACTACATCCACTGCTTTACCTTCATCCACATGCTTGGTCACCTCCTCAAAGAATTCAATAAGACTTGTAAGGCAAGACCTACCCCTCACAAATCCGTGCTGACCCTAGCCCAGTCAGTCACCCAGTAAACCACACGCCCCTCACATACGCAATGTACCATAGCCCAGTCAGTCACCCAGCAAACCACACACCCCTCACACACATAATGTACCATAACCCGGTTAACCACACAATACACCACACACCCTACGCATACGCAATATACGATCCCACAATCAGTCACCCAATACACCACACACCCCTGACATATGGAATGTACCATAGCCCAGACACTCACCTAGTAAACCACTCACCGTCACATACGCAATGTACCATAGCCCAGGCAATCATGCAGTAAACCACACACCCCTCACACACGCTATGTACCATAGTCTTGTCAGTCACTCAGTAAACCACTCACCCCTCAGGTACGCAATGTACCATAGCCCAGTCAGCCACCCAGCAAAAGACACACACCTCACATACGCAACGTACCATAGCACCATCAGTCAATCTGCAAACCACGCACCCCTCACGCACGCAATGTACCATAGGCCAGTTAGTCACACAATACACCACACTTCCCTCACATCCTCAAAGTACCCTAGCCCAGTCAGTCACCCAGTAAACCACATGCCCCTCACATACGCAATGTACCATAGCCCAGTTAGCCGCACAATACACCACACACCCCTCACATACGCAATGTACCATAGCCCAGTCAGTCACGCAGTAAACCACACGCCCCTCGCATACGCAATGTACGATCGCCTAATGAGTCACTCAGAACACCACACACCTATCAGAACGCAATGTACCATAGCCCAGTCAGTCACCCAGTAAACAACACACCCCTCAGACACGCAATGTACCATAGCAAGGTTAACCACAAAATACATCACATATCCCTCACATACGAAATGTACCCTAGCCAAGTCAGTCACCATTACACCAAAACAATTCTCACATACGAAATGTACCATAGCCCAGTCAGTCACCAGTACACCAAAACAATTCTCACATACGCAATGTACCATAGCCCAGTCAGTAACCAGTACTCCACAACACATGTCACAAATGTAATGTACCATAGCCGAGTCAGCCACCCAGCAAAACACACACCACTCACATACGCAACGTACGATAGCACAGTCAGTCACCATGCAAATCACGCACCGCTCACACAAGCAATGTACCATAGGCCAGTTAGTCAAACACTAAACCACAAACACCTCGCATACGCAATGCACCATAGCCCAGTCAGTCACCCAGTAAACCACACACCCTTCACATACGCAATGTACCAGAGCCTAGTCAGTCACACAATACACCACACACCCCTTACATACGCAATGTACCATAGACCACTCAGCAACACAGCATAACTCACACACCTCACATACGCAAAGTTCCATAGCCCTGTTAGCCACACAATACAACAAACCCCTCACATTAGCAATAAACCCGAGCCCAGGCAGTCACTCAGTAAACCACACCCCCCTAACATACGCAATGTACCATCGGCCATTCAGTCACCCAGTAAACCACATTTCTCACTGACGCAATGTACCATAGCCAAGTTAGTCACCCAGAAAGCCACACGCCACTCACATACGCAATGTACCATAGCCCAGTCAGTTGCCCAGTGAACCCCACACCTCTCACGTACGCAATGTACCACAGCCCAGTCAGTCATCCGTTAAACCACACAGCGCTCACATGTGCAATGCACCATAGCTAAGTCAGCTACACAATACACCACTCACCTCTCACATATGCAATGCACCATAGCACAGTCAGTCACTCAGTAACCACACACCCTTCACATACGCAATGTACGATCCCACAACCAGTCACCCAGTACACCACGCACCACTCACATACGTCATGTTCCATAGGCCAGGCAGTCATTCTGAAAACCACGCACCCCTCACATACGCAATGTACCATAGCCCATCCAGTAACCAGTAAATCACACGCCCCTCACATACGCAATGTACCATAGCCCAGTTAGCCACACAATACGCCGCACCCCTCACAACCGCAATGTACCCTAGCACAGTCAGTCACTCAGTAAACCACACCCCCCTCACATTTGCAATGTACCATGGCACCGTCAGCCACCCAGTAAACCACACACCTCTCACAGACGGAATGTACCATTGCCCAGTCAGTCACCCAGTAAACCACACACCCCTCAGATATGCAATGTATCATTGCCCACTCAGTCACCGAGTAAACCACACACCCCTCACACATGCAATGTACCATAGCACGGTTAACCACACATTACACCACACACCCCTCACATAATATGCATTGTACCATAGCCCAGTCTGTCACCCAGTACACCACACACCCCTCACACAGGCAATGTGCAATAGCCCAGTCAGTCACCCAGTAAGCACACCGCTCACATACGCAATGTACCATCGCCCATTAAGCCATCCAGCAAAATATACACCCCTCACATACGCAATGTACCATATCCCGGTTAACCACACAATACACCACAGACAACTGACATACCCAATATACCATTGACCAGTCAGTCACCAAGTAAACCACACACCCCTCACAAACGCACTATACCGTAGCCCAGTCAGTCACCCAATGCAACACACACTACTCACATACACATGGTACCATAGCCCAGTCAGTCACCCCGAAAACAACACACCCCTTACATACGCAATGTACCATCGCCCAGTCAATCACCCTGTACACCACAGCACCTCTCACATATGCAATGGACCATAGCCCAATTAGTCACCCAACAAACCGCACACCCATCACATGCGCAATGTACGATTGCCCAATCTGTCACCCATTACACCACACACCCCTCACATACACAATGTACCACAGCCCAGTCAGTCACCCAGATCACCACAACACCTCTCATATATGCAATGTACCATAGCCCAGTCAGCCATACAATTCACCACACTCCCCTCACATGGGCAGCTCGGTAGCATTGTGGATAGCAGAATTGCTTCAAAGCTCCAGGGTCCCAGATTCGATTCCGGATTGGGTCACTGTTTGTACGGAGTCTGCACATCCTCCCCTTGTGTGCGTGTTTTTTTCTCCTTGTGCTCCGGTTTCTATCACAGTCCAAAGATGTGCAGGTTAGGTGGATTGGCCATGATAAACTGCCCTTAGTGTCCAAAAGTGCCCTTAGTGTTGGTTGGGGTTACTGGGTAATGGAGATAGGGTGGAGGTGTTGACCTTGTGTAGGGTGCTCTTTCGAAGAGCCGGAGCAGATTCGATGGGCCGAATGGCCTCCTTCTGCACTGTAAATTCTACGTAAATATGAAATGCACCATATCCTAGTCAGTCACTCAATCAACCCACACCCCTCACACACTCAATGTACCATAGCCCAGTCAGTCACCCAGTAAACCACACACCCCTCACATGCTGAATGTACCTTAGCCCAGTCAGTCAACCAGCAAACCACACACCCATAAGACCATAAGACATAGGAGCGAAAGTAAGGCCATTCGGCCCATCGAGTCCACTCCACCATTCAACCATGGCTGATTTCAACTCCATTTTCCCGCTCTCTCTCCATAGCCCTTAATTCCTCGAGAAATCAAGAATTTATCAAATTCTGTCTTAAAGAATCTCAACCTCCACCGCCCTCTGTGGCAAAGAATTCCACAGACCCACCACTCTCTGGCTGAAGAAATGTCTCCTCATCTATGTTCTAAAGTGACTCCCTTTTATTCTAAGGCTGTGCCCCCGGGTCCGAGTCTCCCCTGCTAATGGAAACAACTTCCCTACATCCACCCTATCTAAGCCATTCATTATCTTGTAAGTTTCTATTAGATCTCCCCTCAACCTCCTAAACTCCAATGAATATGATCCCAGGATCCTCAGACGTTCATCGTATGTTAGGCCTACCATTCCTGGGATCATCCGTGTAAATCTCCGCTGGACCCGCTCCAGTGCCAGTATGTCCTTCCTGAGGTGTGGGGCCCAAAATTGCTCACAGTATTCTAAATGGGGCCTAACTAATGCTTTATAAAGCTTCAGAAGTACATCCCTGCTTTTATATTCCATGCCTCTTGAGATGAATGACAACATTGCATTTGCTTTCTTAATTACGGACTCAACCTGCCAGTTTACCTTTAGAGAATCCTGGACTAGGACTCCCAAGTCCCTTTGCACTTCAGCATTATGAATTTTGTCACCGTTTAGAAAATAGTCCATGCCACTATTCTTTTTTCCAAAGTGCAAGACCTCGCACTTGCCCACGTTGAATTTCATCAGCCATTTCTTGGACCACTCTCCTAAACTGTCTAAATCGTTCTGCAGCCTCCCCACCTCCTCCATACTACCTGCCCCTCCACCTATCTTTGTATCATCGGCAAACTTAGCCAGAATGCCCCCAGTCCCGTCATCTAGATCGTTAATATATAAAGAGAACAGCTGTGGCCCAACAGTGAACCCTGCGGGACACCACTCGTCACCGGTTGCCATTCCGAAAAAGAACCTTTTATCCCAACTCTCTGCCTTCTGCCTGACAGCCAATCGTCAATCCATGTTAGTACCTTGCCTCGAATACCATGGGCCCTTATTTTACTCAGCAGTCTCCCGTGGGGCACCTTATCAAAGGCCTTTTAGAAGTCAAGATAGATAACATCCATTAGCTCTCCTTGGTCTAACCTATTTATTATCTCTTCAAAGAACTCTAACAGGTTTGCCAGGCACGACGTCCCTTTACTAAATCCATGTTGACTTGTCCTAATCCGACCCTGTACTTACAAGAATTTAGAAATCTCATCCTTAACAATGGATTCTAGAATCTTGCCAACAACCGAGGTTAGGCTAATTGGCCTATAATTTTCCACCTTTTTCCTTGTTCCCTTCTTGAACAGGGGGGTTACAACAGCGATTTTCCAATCCTCTGGGACTTTCCCTGACTCCAGTGACTTTGGAAAGATCATAAATAACGCCTCCACTATTTCTTCGGCTGACTCCTTTAGAACTCTGGGATGTAGCCCATCTGGGCCCGGAGATTTATCAATTTTTAGACCTCTTAGTTTATCTAGCACTTTCTCCTTTGTGATGGCTACCATACTCAACTCTGCCCCCTGACTTTCCGTAATTGTTGGGATATTACTCATACCTTCTACTGTGAAGACTGACGCAAAGTACTTATTCAGTTCCTCAGCTATTTCCTTGCCTCCCATCACAAAATTACCAGTGTCATTTTGGAGCGACCCAATGTCAACTTTTGCCTCCCGTTTGTTTTTCAAGTATTTAAAGAAAATTTTACTATCATTCCTAATGTTACTGGCTAGCCTATCTTCATATTTGATCCTATCTTTCCTTATTTCTCTCTTTGTTATCCTCTGTTTGTTTTTGTAGCCTTCCCAATCTTCTGACTTCCCACTACTCTTTGCCACATTATAGGCTTTCTCTTTTGCTTTGATGCATTCCCTAACTTCCTTTGTCAGCCATGGCTGCCTAATCCCCCCCTCTGTTAACCTTTCTTTTATTTGGGATGAACCTCTGTATTGTGTCCTCAATTATTCCCAGAAACTCCTGCCATTGCTGTTCTACTGTCTTTCCCACTAGGCTCTGCTCCCAGTCGATTTTCGTCAGTTCCTCCCTCATGCCCCTGTAGTTACCTATTTTTAACTGTAACATCTTTACATCTGATTCTACCTTCTTTCTTTCAAATTGGAGATTGAATTCTACCATATTATGATCACTGCCTCCTAAGTGCTCCCTTACTTTAAGATCTTTAATCAAGTCTGGCTCATTACATAACACTAAGTGCAGAATGGCCTGTTCCCTACTGGGCTCCATCACAAGCTGTTCCAAAAAGCCCTCCTGTAAACATTCAATTAATTCCCATTACTTGGGTCCACTGGCAGCATTATTTACCCAGTCCACCTGCATATTGAACTCCCCCATGATCACTGTGACCTAGCCTTTCTGACATGCACTTTCTATTTCGTGGTGCATTTTCTGCCCCCTGTCCCAAAACTGATGCCAGTGTCCCATGAAAAGGAACCCCTCTTTCCCACAACACTCTTTCAGCCACGTGTTAACTTCCCTTATTCTTGCCTCCCTATGCCAATTTGCACGTGGCTCGAGCAGTAATCCGGAGATTATGACCCTTGAGGACCTGTTATTTAATTTGAATCCTAGCTCTTTATAATCTGTAAACATGTCCTCTTTCCTAGACTTGCCTATGTTGTTGGTACCAACATGGACCACAACAACTGGATCCTCCCCCTCCCTCTCCAGTATCCTTTCAGGCCGGTCAGAGATGTCCCGCACCCTAGCACCGGGCAGGCAACATACCATGCGGGACTCTTTATCCTGCTCACAAAGGATACTATCTATCCCCCAGATAATAGAATCCCCTACAACTACAACTTGTCTATTTACTCCCTCCCCTTGAATGGCCTGCTGAACCATGGTGCCTTGGTCAGCTGACTCATACTTCCTGCAGCCCTGTTCGCCATCCACACAGGGAGCAAGTGCTTCATACCTGTTGGACAGAGTCAAGGGCTGAGGCTCCTGAGTTCCTG
Source organism: Scyliorhinus torazame (assembly GCF_047496885.1). NCBI lineage: Eukaryota > Metazoa > Chordata > Chondrichthyes > Carcharhiniformes > Scyliorhinidae > Scyliorhinus > Scyliorhinus torazame. The sequence goes on from NC_092726.1 coordinate 141,946,044, forward strand.
ACTGCTGGTTCCCTTTACCAGCCTGACTTGCAGTCACACCCTGCTGTCCCTGGCCACTGGCAGGATTTAAACTACTTACTCTGACAGGCGTGACTGCCTCCTGAAACACAGTGTCCAGGTACGTCTCCCCCTCCCGGATGTGCCTCAGTGTTTGAAGCTCAGACTCCAGCTCATCAACTCTGAGCCGGAGCTCTTCGAGCAGCCAACACTTACTGCAGATGTGGTCGCTGAAGTTCGCAATGGGATCTGCCAGCTCCCACATCAAGCAGCTCAAGCACATCACCTGACCACCCCTCACATACGCAATATACCACCGCCCAGTCAGTCACCCAATACACCACACACCCCTCACATGCTCAACGTACCATAGGCCAGTCAGTCACCCAGTACACCACACACCCTTCACATACGCAATGTACCATAGCCCAGTCAGTCACACAATATACCACACTCCCCTCACATCCGCAATGTACCCTAGCCTAGTCAGTCACCCAGTAAACCAGACGACCCTCACATACGCAATGTACCATAGCCCAGTTAGCCGCACAATACACCACACACCCCTCATATACGCAATGTACCATAGTCCAGTCAGTCACGCAGTAAACCACACGCCCCTCGCATGCGCAATGTACGATCGCCTAATAAGTCACCCAGAACACCACACACCTCTCAGATACGCAATGTACCATAGCCCAGTCAGTCACCCTGTAAACCACACACCCCTCACACACGCAAAGTACCATAGCAAGGTTAACAACAAAATACACCACACACCCCTCACATACGCAATTAACCATCCCACAATCAATCACCCAATGCATCACACACCCCTCACATATGAAATGTACCATAGCCCAGTCAGTCACAAAGTAATCCACTCACGCCACACATACGCAATGTACCATAGCCGAGTCAGCCACCCAGCAAAACACACACCCCTCACATACGCAACGTACGATAGCACAGTCAGTCACCATGCAAATCACGCACCCCTCGCAAACGTAATGTACCATAGCCCAGTCAGTCACCCAGTAAACCACACACCCTTCACATACGCAATATACCAGAGCCAAGTCAGTGACACAATACACCACACACCCCTTACATACGCAATGTACCATAAAACACTCAGCCACACAGCATAACTCACACACATCACATACGCAAAGTACCATAGCCCTGTTGGCCACACAATACAACAAACCCCTCACATTAGCAATATACCCTCGCGCAGGCAGTCACTCAGTAAACCACACACCTCTCACAGACGCAATGTACCATAGCCCAGTCAGTCACACAATACATCACACACCCCTCACATACGCAATGTACCATAGCCCAGTCAGTCACCCAGCAAACCACACACCTCTCACATACGCAATGTACCATAGCCCAGTCAGTCACCCAGTAAGACACACGCCACACACATACGCAATGAACCATCGCCCAGTCAGTTGCACAGTGAACCACGACACCTCTCACAAATGCAATGTACCATAGCCCAAACAGTCACTCAGTAAACCACTCACTCCTCACATACGCAATGTACCATAGGCCAGTTAGTCAAACACTTCACCACAAACCACTCAAATACGCAATGAACCAGAGCCATGTCAGTCACACAATACACCACACACCCATCACATACGCAATGTACCCCAGCCCGGTCAGTCACTCAGTAAACCACACACCTCTCACATATGCAATGTACTATAGCCCAGGCAGCCACACAATACAACACACACCCCTCACATATGCAATGTACCACAGCCCAGTCAGTCACTCAGTAACCACGCAACGTTCACATACGCAATGTACCATAGCCCAGTTAGCCACACAATAAACCACACACCCCTCACATACACCATGTACCACAGCCCAGTCACTCAGCCAGTAAACCACACACCACTCACATACGCAATGTACCACAGCCCCGTCAGTCACTCAGTAAACCACACACCCCTCACACATATGCAATGTACTATAGCCCAGGCAGCCACACAATACAACACACACCCCTCACATACACCATTTACCACAGCCCAGTCACTCAGCCAGTAAACCACACACCACTCACATACGAAATGTACCGTAGTCCAGTCAGTCACCAAAAACAGCACTCACACCTCACATACGCAATGTACCATAGGCCAGTCAGTCTCTCAGTAAACCACGCACCCCTCACATACGCAATGTACAATAGCCCAGTCAGTCACCAGTAAACCACACACCCCTCACATCCGCAATGTACTCTAGCACAGTCAGTCACTCAGTGAACCACACACCCCTCACATTCGCAAAGTACCATGGCACCGTCAGTCACCCAGTAAACCACTCACCTCTCACAGACGGAATGTACCATAGCACGGTTAACCACACATTACACCACACACCCCTCACATAATATGTATTGTACCATAGCCCAGTCAGTCACCCAGTACACCACACACCCCTCACACAGGCAATGTGCAATAGCCCAGCCAGTCACCCAGTAAGCACACCGCTCACATACGCAATGTACCATATCCCGGTTAACCACACAATACACCACACACAACTGACATACCCAATATACCATTGACCAGTCAGTCACCAAGTAAACCACACCCCTCACAAACGCACTGTACCGTAGCCCAGTCAGTCACCCAATGCAACACACACTACTCACATACACATGGTACCATAGCCCAGCCAGTCACCCCGAAAACCACACACCCCTTACATACGCAATGTACCATCGCCCAGTCAATCACCCTATACACCACAGCACCTCTCACATATGCAGTGAACCATAGCCCAGTCAATCACCCAACAAACCGCACACCCAACACATACGCAATGCACGATCGCTCAATCTGTCACCCATTACACCACACACCCCTCACATACACAATGTACCATAGCCCAGTCAGTCACCCAATGCAACACAGACTACTCACATACACATGGTACCATAGCCCAGTCAGTTACCCTGTACACCACAGCACCTCTCACATATGCAGTGAACCATAGCCCAGTCAATCACCCAACAAACCGCACACCCAACACATACGCAATGCACGATCGCTCAATCTGTCACCCATTACACCACACACCCCTCATATACACAATGTACCACAGCCCAGTCAGTCAATCGGAACGCCACAACTCCTCTCACGTATGCAATGTACCATAGCCCAGTCAGCCACACAATACACCACACTCCCCTCACATGGGCAGCACGGTAGCATTGTGGATAGCACACTTGCTTCACTGCTCCAGGGTCCCAGCTTCGAATCCGGCTTTGGTCACTGTCTGTGCGGAGTCTGCACGTCCTCCCCTTGTGTGCGTGGGTTTTTTCCGGCTGCTTCGGTTTCCTCCCACAGTCCAAAGATGTGCAGGTTAGGTGGATTGTGCATGATAAGCTGCCCTTAGTGTCCAAAATTGCCCTTAATGGTGGGTGGGGTAACTGGGTTATGGGGATAGGGTGGAGGTGTTGACCTTGGATAGAGCGCTCTTTTCAAGAGCCGGTGCAGACTCGAAGGGCCGAATGGACTCCTTCCACACTGTAAATTCTATGTAAATATGAAATGCACCATATCCTAGTCAGTCACTCATTAAACCCACACCCCTCACATACGCAATGTACCATAGCCCAGTCAGCCATCCAGTACACCACACACCCGTCACTCACGCCATGTACCATAGCCTGTTTAACCACACAATACACTACCACACCACTGACATACCCAATGTACCATAGCCCAGTCAGTCACACAGCAAACCACACACCCCACAAATACGCAATGTACCATAGCCCAATCAGTCACCCAGCAATTCACACACCTCTCACATATGCAACATGCCATAGTCCTGTCAATCGCCAAACTAAACTCACAAACCCCTCACATAATCAATGTACCAAATCCCAGTCAGTCACGCATCAAGCCACACACCCCTCACACACGCAATGTAAAGTAGCCACGTTAGCCACAGAATACACCACACACTCCTCACATGCGTAATGTACCATAGCCCAGGCAGTCACCAGGCAAATGAAACATCGCTCACACACTAAATATAGGGGCTGGTTTCGCACAGGGCTAAAGAGCTGGCTTTAAATGCAGACAAAGGCAGGGCAGCAGCACCATTCAAATCCCCTTCCATGTTCCTCGAACAGGCGGGGGAATGTGGCGACTAGGGGATTTTCACAGTAACTTCACTTGAAGCCTACTTCTGACAATAAACGATTTTCATGTACCATAGCACAAACAGTCACCCAGTACACCACACATCCCTCAGATACACAATGCACCATAGGACATTCACTCACCCAGCAAACCACACACCCCTCACATACACAATGAACCATAGCCCAGTCAGTCTCCCAGTAAACCACACAATCCTCACATGCACAGTGTGCCACATCCCAGACGGTCAACCAATCCACCACACTCCCCTCAAATACGCAATGTGTCATAGCCCAGTCAGTCACCTCGTACACCACACACCCCTCACATACGCAATGTACCATAGCCCAGGCAGTCACCCAGCAAACCACACACCCCTCACATACGCAATGTGTCATAGCCCAGGCAGTCACCCAGCAAACCACACACCCCTCACATACGCAATGAACCATAGCCCTGTCAGTCACCCAGCAAACACACACACCTCACATACGCAATGTGCCATAATACAGTCAGTAACCCAGTAAACCACAGAACCCTCACTTACGCAATGTGCTATAGCCTAATCAGTCACAAATACACCACACACGTCTCACAATCGCCAGGTACATAGCTCAGTCACCCAGAAAATCACGCACAGCTCACGTAAGCAATATAGTGGCTGGTTTCGCACAGGGCTAAAGACCTGGCTTTTAAAGCAGGCCATGGCAGGACAGAAGCAAGGTTCAATTCCCCTTCCAGACTTTCCGAACAGGTGAATGAATTTGGCGACTATGGGATTTTCACAGAAACTTCATTTGAAGCCTACTTGTGACAATAAACGATTTTCAAGGACCATCCCCCAGTCAGTCACCCAGTACACCACACACCCATCAAATACGCAGTGTACCATAGCCCAGTCAGTAACACAGTGTAATACATACCCCTCGCATATAGATTGTACTATAGCCCAGTCAGTCACCCAGCAAACCACCCACCTCACACACACGCAATGTACTATAGCACAATTGTTCACCGGTGCACAACACACCTCTCTCATACTCAATGTACCACAGCCCAGTCAGTCACCCAGCAAACCACACACCTCACACACACGCAATGTACTATAGCACAATTGTTCACCGGTGCACAACACACCTCTCTCATACTCAATGTACCACAGCCCAGTCAGTCACCCAGCAAACCACACACCTCACACACACGCAATGTACTATAGCACAATTGTTCACCGGTGCACAACACACCTCTCTCATACTCAATGTACCACAGCCCAGTCAGTCACTCAGTAAGCCGCAGACCCCTCACAAACGCAATGTACCAGAGCCCATTTAGCCACACAATACAGCACAAAACCCTCACATACACATGTACCATAGCAGAGTCAGTCAATCAGTAAACGACACACCCATCACATTTGCAATGTACCATAGCCAAGAAAAACACCCAGTACACCACACAACCTTCCCGTACGTAATGTGCCATTGCCCATTTAGCCATACAATACCTCACAGACCCCTCTCATACACAATGTACCATAGCCCACTCAGTCACTCAGTAAAGCACACACCCCTCACATACGCAATGTACCATAGCCTAGCTAGCCACACAATACACCACACACCGCTGACATACGCAATGTAAAACAGCCCACTCTGTCACCCAGTAAACCATACACCCTTCACATACGCAATGTACCATAGCCCATTTAGCCTCACATTACCTCACAGTCCCGTCACATACGCAATGTTCCATAGCCCAGATAGCCACACAATACACCACACACCCCTCACATAGGCCGTGTACCATAGCCCAGTCAGTCACCCAGCAAACCACACACCTCTCATATTTGCAATATGTCATAGACCAGTAAATCGTCCAGCAAACAACACACCCCTCATGTACGCAATGTACCATAGCCCAGTCAGTCACTCAGTAAACCCACTCCCCTCACATACGCAATGTAGCATAGCCCAGTCAGTCACCCAGCAAACCACTCACCTCGCACATACGCAATGTACCATAGCCCAGTCAGTCACTCAGTAAACCACACGCCCCTCACATACGCAATGTACCATAGCCCAGTCAGTCACTCAGTAAACCACACGCCCCTCACATACGCAATGTACCATAGTCCAGATAGGCAAAAAAAAATTACACCCCCTCACATGCGCAATGTACCATACCCAGACTGTCACCCAGTCAACCACACATCCCTAATAGAAGCAATGTACCATCTCCCAGTCAGTCACCCAGCAAACCACACACCCCTCACATAAGCAATGTAGCAAATCACAGTCAGTCACGCATCAATCCACACATCCCTCACATACGCAATGTACCATAGCCCAGTCAGTCACCCAGTAAACCACACGCCCCTCACATACGCAATGTACCATAGTCCAGATAGGCAAAAAAAAATCACACCCCCTCACATGCGCAATGTACCATACCCAGACTGTCACCCAGTCAACCACACATCCCTAACAGAAGCAATGTACCATCGCCCAGTCAGTCACCCAGCAAACCACACACCCCTCACATACGCAATGTAGCAAATCACAGTCAGTCACGCATCAATCCACACATCCCTCACATACGCAATGTAAAATAGCCCCCTTAGCCACAGACTACAATACACACTCCTCACATGCGCAATATACCATAGCCCAGGCAGTCACCCAGCAAATGAGACATTCCTCACACGCGCAATATAGGGTCAGGTTTCGCACAGGGCTAAAGAGCTGGCTTTTAAAGCAGACCAAGACAGGGCAGCAGCACGATTCAATTCCCCTTCCAGGCTCCTCGAACAGGCGGCGGAATGTGGCGTCGAGTGGTTTTTCACAGTAACTTCATTTAAAGCCTACTTGTGACAATAAACGAATTTCATGTACCATAGCCTAGTCAGTCACCCAGTATACCACAGACCCCTCACATGCGCAGTGTACCATAGCTCAGTCAGTCACCCAGTACACAACACACCCCTCACATACACAATACACCACAGCCCAGACAGTCACCCAGTACACCACACACCCCTCACATCTGCAACGTGTCATGGCCCAGTCAGTCACCCGGTAAACCATACACCCCTCACAATCAGTGAACCATAGCCTAGTCAGTCACCCAGTACACCACACACCCTTCACATACGCAATGTACTATAACCCAATTAGTCACCCGGTAAACCATACATCCCTCAAATACGCAATGTACCATAGCGCAGTCAGTCACCCAGTGAACCACATACCACTCACATACAAAGAACTAAGAAAATTACAGCACAAGAACAGGCCCTTCGGCCCTCCCAGCCTGCGCCGATCCAGATCCTCTATCTAAACTTGCTCTATATTTCCCAACGATCTACTTCCCTCTGTTTCCCGCCCTTTCATATATCTGTTTAGATGCATCTTAAATTATGCTATCGTGCCCGCCTCTACCACGTCCGCTGGCAACGCGCTCCAGTCACCCACCACCCTCTTCGTAAAAAACATTCCACCCACATCTCCCTTGAACTTTCCCCCTCTCACCTTGAAATTGTTAACCTTTGTAATTGACACCCCCACTCTTGGAAAAAGTTTGTTGCTATCCAACCTGTCCATATCTCTCATAATATTTAGACCTCAATCACGTCCCCCCCTCCACCTCCATCTTTCCAACGAAAACAATCCTAATCTACTCAAACTTTCTTCACAGCTAGCACCCTCCATACCAGGCAACATCCTGGTGAACATCCTCTGCACCCTCTCTAAGCATCCACATCCTTCTGGTAATGTGGCGACCAGAACTGGACGCAATATTCCAAATATGACCTAACTTCAGTCCTATACAAGTGTAACATGACCTGCTGACTCTTGTACTCAATAGCCCGTTCGATGAAGGCAAGTTTGCTGTATGCCTTATTGACCACTCTATGGACCTGCATTGCCACCTTCAGGGTACAATGGACCTCAACTCCCAGATCTCGCTGTACGTCAATTTTCCCAGGACTCTTCCATTGACCGTAAAGTCCGCTCTTGAATTAGATCTTCCAAAATGCATCACCTTGCATTTGGCTGGATTGAACTCGATCTGCCATTTCTCTGCCCAACTCTCCAATCTATCTACCTGTTGCTGTATTCTCTGACAGTCCTCCTCGCTATCCGCAAATCCACCAATCTTTGTATCATCTGCAAACCTGCTAATCACACCACCTATGCCGTCGTCCAGATCATTTATGTATATCACAAACAACAGTGGTCCGAGAACGGATCGCTGTGTAACACCACTAGTCACCCTTCTCCATTATGCGACACTCCCTTCCACTACTACTCTCTGTCTCCTGTTGCCCAGCCAGTTCTTTATCCATCTAGCTAGACACCCTGAACCCCATGCGACTTCACCTTTTCCATCAACCTGCCATGGGAAACGTTATCAAGCGCCTTATTGGAGTCCATGTATATGACATCTAAAGCCCTTCCCTCATCAATTAACTTTGCCACTTCCTCAAATCATTCTATTAGGTTTGTAAGACATGACCTTCCCTGCACAAAACCGTGCTGCCTATCACTGATAAGTCTATTTTCTTCCAAATGTGAATAGACCCGATTCCTCAGTGTCTTCTTCAACAGTTTGCCTACCACTAACGTCAAGCTCACAGGTTTATTATTTCCAGTGGGCCAATCCTTTCTCTGGTTACCTTCTTGCTCCTTATATAGGAATAAAAGGCTTTGGGATTTTCCTTAACCCTGTTAGCCAAAGGTATTTCATGACCCCTTTTAGCCCTCTTGATTGCGGGTTTGAGATTTGTCCTACTTTCCCGATATTCCTCCAAAGCTTCATCAGTTTTTAAGTCGCCTAGATCGTATGTATGCTTCCTTTTTCATCTGAGCTAGTCTCACAATTCCACCCGTCAACCATGGTTCTCTAACCTTGCCACTTCTATCTCTCATTTTCACAGGGACAAGGTGTCCTGCACTCTAATCAACTTTTCCTTAAAAGACTCTCACATTTCAAATGTGGGTTTACCCTTAAACAGCTGCACCCAATCCACATTCCGTAGCACCTGCCGAATTTTGGTATACTTGGCCTTTCCCCAATTTAGCACTCTTCCTTTAGGACCATTCTCGTCTTTGTCCATGAGTATTCTAAAACTTACGGAATTGTGATCGCTCTTCCCAAATTAATCACCGACTGAAACTTTAACCACCTGGCCGGGATCATTCCCCAATACCAGGTCCAGAATGGCCCCTTCCCGAGTTGGACTATTTACATACTGCTCTAAAAAAACTCTCCTGGATGATCCTTACAAATTCTGCTCCATCTACGCCTCCAACACTGCATGAGTCCCATTCAATGTTGGGAAGTTAAAATCTCCCATCACGATCACCATATTGCTCCTACATTTTTCGATAATCTGTCTACATATTTGTACCTCTACTTCACGCTCGCTTTTGGGAGGCCTGTAGTAAAGCCCCAACAATGTTACTGCACCCTTCCTATTTCTTAGCTCTACCCATATTGCTCGAATCCTCCATCGTGCCCTCCTTAATCACAGCTGTGATATCATCTCTGACCAGTAATCCCACTCCTCAATCCCTTTTACCTCCCTCTCAATCCCTCCTGTGTTATGGGAACGACGTTATCAGAACCCCAAAATGTTTCGTGGAGTTCAACCAACCTCTCCCTTTAATGTATTGTTGCTTTTGAAGCACACGGCTTTGTCTCCCGGTGTGGTATTACAATTATGGACACGTGGGTTTTTAAATACAAAACAATGTTTATTCCATGAATTGAACTTAATCTTTTTAAATAAACATTGGATCCCGTAACACCCCTTACTTCAAAGATAACCCCGAAAATAATACAACACTAAATAACGCCTCAAAATGTTCCTTCAAACCTCCAAAAGACTTAACACCTTTAAACAGAAACACATCAGGTTAAAGGCATTACTATTGTGTGTTTAAATGACCCAAACGATTCAGAGATAGTCTTTCTTGGCAGAGATCACCGCAGATCCTGCTCGCTGCAAACACAGACACACCCAAGCTCTTTTCCTCAAAACTGAAACTAAACACTGCAAAATGGCTGAGCTCCACCCACACTCTGACACCACTTGAGTAATATGAGCTGCTCCATTTCTTAAAGGTACATTGCTTAAACATCCGTTTCTTAAAGGTACTCTCAGATGGCACATTCCCCCCAAGAAAATAAAAATAAACCTTCAACTTCAAGATGGTTAAATTTTTCACTTTTGCACCATCTACTAAGAAATGTACACAGGAAATATACTTCTTCGTTTCACAAAAAAAAACACACGCAAACAGGTATAATAATATCGTCCATCTTTCCCGTTCTTCTTCCTCCAACCGTAATCCTTCTCGATTGACAATCTCTTTCAACAAGAAAGTCAATGCACGATCCATCCATTCCTCCACGCCTCGGCAATTCTCTTTAAAATTAGATACTTCAGTTCACTCTGATCACAGAGTCCCTACAATTCTCCAATCCAGGAGCATCGGTTAGCATAGCTTTCAGGCAGTCACATGCCTGTTGAAAGTCCACTGCCCATTGACATTTTGACGTTTCTTTAGCAAGTCCCTCAGTGGAGTAATCACGCCACAAAACTTTTGCACAAAGGTTTGATCAAATTCACTCATGCTAAGAAATCGCATTATTCCCCTTCGTCTTGAGGGTATCGGAAACTCCTCAAGGAAAGTGATTCGTGCTACTCCAAATTCACTTTCGGCTAGGTTCAATACCAAACCCGCCTCCTGAAGTCGATCGAAGAACGCCATACGATGTTTTAAATGTTCGTTCCACGTCTGGAAGTTGGAAATAAAAGCAGATTGTCCCAGTTTCTCCATGCAATCCTTCAAACGTGGGACACGGTAAGAGTCCCTTATTGTAACTGCATTCACCTTTCTATAGTCCACACACAACCGTTGGGTACCGTCTGGTTTAGGGACAATCACTATGGGTGAGCTCCATTGGCTGCAACCCACTTCAATTATGCCATTTTTCAGCATAATCTCAATCTCTCTGGTAACCTGTGCCAATTTTAAAGTATTAAGTCTATACGAATGTTGTTTGATAGGAACAGCATTTCCCACATCTACATCATGTATAGCCATTTTAGTACTTCCCAATTTATCTCTACAAACTTGCCCATGTGATATCAATAACTCTTTCAGGCCAGTTCATTTTTCCTCTGAAAGGTAACTTAACAATTCATCCCAATTTTTAAGAACATCCTCACTTTTCAATTTCATTTGAGGTATGTCAAATTCAAAGTCATCTGGATGTGGTTCGTCACTTTGAGTTAGAATCATTAAAATTTCATTTTTCTCTCCTTCCCTTTCAAAGTGTACCTTTTAAGCATATTCACATGACACACTCGGTGAGTCTTCCTTCTATATGGTGTTTTTACCACTTAATTCCCTTTCAAGCTGATACGGTCCACAAAACCTATATTTGAAAGGCTCACCTACCACTGGTAACAACACTAAAACGTTATCCCCACTGACAAAACTACGAACTTTGGTGTTCTTGTCTGCTACCCGTTTCATCACTTTTTGTGCAACTTTCAAATGTTGTCCTGCCAATTCACCTGCTCTATTTAATCGTTCCCTAAAATTTCACACGGAATCCAATAGTTTAATTTCTGATTTCTCACCCACCAATTTTTCCTTAATCAATTTAAGTGGTCCTCTTACCTCAAGACCAAAAATTAGTTCAAAAGGACTACATTTGGTAAACTCATTAGGTGCATCCCTAATTGCAAACAATACGAATGGAATTCCTTTATCCCTATCCCCTGGATAATCTTGACAATACGCCATCAACATTGTTTTAATGTCTGATGCTATCTTTCTAACGCTCCCTGCGATTCTGGATGGTACGCAGTTGATTTAAATTGTTTTATTCCTAAGCTATCCATAACTTCTTTGAATAACTTTGAAGTAAAATTCGATCCTTGATCCGATTGAATTTCTGTGGGTAGTTCATATCTAGTAAATAATTCAAGTAACTCCTCCACAATCCTTTTTGCTGTAATATTAGGTAATGGAATGGCCTCTGGAAACCTAGTAGACACATTAATTTTAAACAAAAGATATTGATTGCCACTTTTTGTTTCAGGAAGTGGTCCTAAACAATCCAGTAGGACCCTTGCAAAAAGTTCCTCAAATGCTGGGATGGGTATTAAGGGCGCTGGTTTTATCACTGCTTGAGGTTTCCCTATCACTTGACATGTGTCACTTGATTGACAAGTTTTCCTGATTCCCAAATGACCTCCCACTGGTACCTCATGTGCAACTCGCAACACCTCCTTTCTATACCCTACCGGCAATACTACTTGATGAACTTCTGCCCACTATTCATCCGCCTGCATATGTACAGGCCTCCATTTTCTCATCAAGACATCACTTTTACGGCAATGACACTCTGGTATACTTTCAGATTCCTCTTCCGTATATTCTTTCTGATATATCCGTTTTATTTCTACAACTTTCTTTTGTAACTCCGCCTTTTTTCCTGAACTAAAAATATCCGCCTCATCCTCCATCTGTCCTTGTTCGTTTTCAACCATCTGATCAAAAATCGTTTCTGATAATTGCACTTCAACTTCATCTTCACTCTTTGATTTCTCCCCTTGTCTTAACCTGTGACTTTGTGACACAATCTAAAAAAATCCCATGATATTCGTCCTTTAACACTTCAGTTGTCTGATTTTCCACTGGCTTATCAACCACAGTAGGCATCACTCCCACCTGCGATCCAGCTGTATCATTACCCAAGATAAACTGTATTCCTGGACAAGATAGTTTCTCTATTCCTCCTGCTACCACTTCACCACTCTTCACTGGACTTTCCAACCTTACCTTATATAATGGAACGCTACTCCTCTCACCCTGAATTCTACATATCACCTCCTTTTCAGACAACATTCTTCCCAAACTACATAATTCCTCATTTCTTACCATTAAAGATTGACTAGCCCCTGTATCTCCTAAAATTGTGACTTCTTTACCTGCTCCTCCTGATGCACATGACTAAACTTTACCCACATAAGTCAATTATTTAAAGACACCTGGCACCTTCTTAACAATTAGTTCTTGAACAGGCTGAACAATCGTTTGCACCTCCTTCGCTTCCCTTGAGATTTCCTTTACCACTCCAACAGATACCACTGGCTTATCCTGTTTTACCACATCAACCTTCACAGTGCTTTTCTTCAACTACTAACACTGTGACTTTACATGGCCTCGTTTATTTCAAAACCATTGTCTGTAAGCTTCAGGCACTAGCTCATATACACTTAAGCTGGATTTCTTCACCTCCTCATACGTTCCAGATACCTCCTCCGGTAGTCATGCAAACACTTCACAAGCTCTATCTACCAGCTTTGTTTGAATCAGTAACACCCACATGTCCTGTGGCCATTTCATTTGTTTAGCTACCTTCTGAAATGAAATGAAAAAGGCTTCCACTTCCTTCTCGTCAAACTCTGGCAATGCTTGGATATATTTAAATAGATTCCCACCAAGCCTTCGACTATGACGCTCCTTCTCACTATCCTCATCACTATCATCCAACTGTACGTTTCCCCTTTATGTCTGCCAATTTTAATTGACTTTCATGTTTCATGGCCATTTTCTGAAGTTCAAACTCCCTCTCTTTATCTTTTTCCCTGACCTCTATCTCCCTTTCTTGTTATTTTTGTTCTTCTAGGGCTATTCGTTGTTTGCTCCTTTATCATAGAATCATATAAGTTTACAGCATGGAAACAGGCCCTTCGCCCAACCAGTCCATGCCGTCCAGCTTTTACCATTAAGCTAGTCCCAGTTGCCCGCACTTGGTCCATAACCCTCTATACCCATCTTACCCATGTAACTATCTAAATGCTTTTTAAAAGACACAATTGTACCCGCCTCTACTACTACCTCTGGCAGCACATTCCAGACACTCACTACCCTCTCAGTGAAGAAATTGCCCCTCTGGGCCCTACTGAATCTCTCCCCTCTCACCTTAAACCTATGCCCTCTAGTTTTAGACTCCCCTAGCTTTGGGAAACTATGTTGACTATCTACCTTATCTATGACCCTCATTATTTTATAGACCTCTATAAGATCACCCCTAAGCCTCCTACGCTCCAGGGAAAAAAGTCCCAGTCTATCCAGCCTCTCCTTATAACTCAAACCATCAAGTCCCGGCAACATCCTAGTAAATCTTTTCTGCACTCTTTCTAGTTTAATAATATCCTTTCTATAATCGGGTGACCAGAACTGCACACAGTATTCCAAGTGTGGCCGTACCAATGTCTTGTACAACTTCAACAAGACGTCCCAACTCCTGTATTCAATGTTCTGACCAATGAAACCAAGCATGCCGAATACCTTCTTCACCACACTGTCCACCTGCGACTCCACCTTCAAGGAGCTATGAACCTGTACTCCTAGATTTCTTTGTTCTATAACTCTCCCCAACGCCATACCATTAACTGAGTAGGTCCTGGCCTGATTCGATCTGCCAAAATGCATCACCTCACATTTATCTAAATTAAACTCCATCTGCCATTCGTCGGCTCACTGGCCTAATTGATCAAGATCCCGTTGCAATCCTAGATAACCTTCTTCACTATCCACTGTGCCACCAATCTTGGTGTCATCTGCAAACTTACTAACCATGCCTCCTAAATTCTCATCCAAATCACTAATATAAATCACAAATAACAGTGGACCCAGCACCGATCCCTGAGGCACACCACAGGCCTCCAGTTTGAAAAACAACCCTCTACAACCACCCTCTGTCTTCTGTCGTCCAGCAAATTTTGAATCCAATTGGCAACCTCACCCTGGATCCCATGAGGTTTAACCTTCTGCAACAATCTACCATGCGGTACCTTGTCAAAGGCTTTGCTAAAGTCCATGTAGACAACGTCTACTGCACTGCCCTCATCTACCTTCTTGGTCACCCCCTCAAAAAACTCAATCAAATTTGTGAGACATGATTTTCCACGCACAAAGCCATGCTGACTGCCCCGAATCAGTCCTTGCCTCTCTAAATGCTTGTAGATCCTTACTCTCAGAATACCTTCTAGCAACTTACCTACTACAGACGTTAGGCTCACCGGTCTGTAGTTCCCAGGCTCTTCCCTGCTGCCCTTTTAAACAAGGGCACAGCATTCGCTACTCTCCAATCTTCAGGCACCTCACCTGTGGCTGCCGATGATTCAAATATCTCTGTTAGGGGACCCGCAATTTCCTCCCTAGCCTCCCACGACATCCTGGGATACATTTCATCAGGTCCCGGGGATTTATCTACCTTGTTGCGCTTTAAGACTTCCAGCACCTCCTCCTCTGTAATATGCACACTTCTCAGTACATCACTATTTATTTCCCTGAGTGTCCTAACATCCATGCTTTTCTCCACCGTGAATACCGATGAGAAATATTCATTCAGGATCTCACCCAACTCTTGTGGCTCTGCACATCGATGTCCTTGTTGATCCTTAAGAGGCCCTACTCTGTCCATAGTTACTCTTTTTCCCTTTATGTGTCTGGAGAAGCTCTTTGGATTCTCCTTTGCATTATTTGCCAAAGCAATTTCATGTCCCCTTATTGCCCTCCTGATTTCCCTCTTAACTCTATTTCGACAATCTCTATACTCTTCAAGGGATCCACTTGATCCCAGTTGTTTATGTACGTCATATTCCTCCTTCTTCTTTTTGACCAGAGTCTCAATATCTCGAGTCATCCAGGGTCCCCTACTTCTACCAGCCTTGCCCTTCACTCTAAAGGGAATGTGCTTACCCTGAACCCTGGTTAACACATTTTTAAAAGCCTCCCATTTACCAGCCGTCCCTTTGCCTGCCAACAGTCTCCCCCAATCTACCTCTGAAAGTTCCTGTCTGATACCATCAAAATTGGCCTTGCCCCAATTAAGAATTTTAACTCTTGGTCCAGACCTATCATTCTCCATAGCTATCTTAAAACTAATGGAGTTATGGTCACTTGTCCCAAAGTGATCCCTCACTAACACTTCTGTCACTTGCCCTTCCTTATTTCCCAATACGAGGTCAAGTTTTGCCCCCTCTCTAGTCGGTCCATCCACATGCTGAATGAGAAATTCCTCCTGAATACAGTCAACAAATTTCCAAGCCCCTACTGCTATGGCAGTCCCAGTCAATGTTGGGAAAGTTAAAGTCCCCTACTATTACCACCCTATTTTTCTTGCAGCTATCTGTAATCTCCTTACATATTTGCTCCTCAATTTCCCGCTGACTATTTGGGGGCCTGTAGTACAGTCCTATCAAGGTGATCTCTCCCTTCTTATTTTTCAGTTCCACCCATATAGACTCAGTGGGCGAACCCTCGGATATATCCCCTCTAAGTACTGCCATGATGTTCTCCCCAATCAGAAACGCCACTCCCCCTCCTCTCTTACCTCCTGTTCTATCCTTTCTATACCATCTGTACCCAGGAACATTGAGCTGCCAGTCCTGCCCCTCCCTTAGCCATGTTTCAGTCATCGCTATAATATCCCAGTCCCATGTGCCCATCCATGCCCTGAGTTCATCCGCTTTGCCCGTCAGTCCCCTTGCATTGAAATAAATGCAGTTTAATGTAGACTTTCCTTGCTCTCTGCCCTGCTTTCTCTAGTCATGCTTTACACACTCTCCCTTCCCGCCTTTTGTTTCCGTCCCGACTGACTTCCTACATCGGTTCCCATCCCCCTGCCACATTAGTTTAAACCCTCCCAAACTGCACTAGCAAACACACCCCCGAGAACATTGGTTCCGGTCCCACTCAGATGCAGACCGTCCAATTTGTACAGGTCCCACCTCCCCCAGAACCGGTTCCAATGTCCCAGGAATTTGAAACCCTCCCTCCTGCACCATCTCTCAAGCCACGTATTCATCCTAGCTATCCTGTCATTCCTACTCTGTCTATCACGTGGCACTGGTAGCAATCCTGAGATTACTACCTTTGAGGTCCTACTTTTTAGTTTAACTCCTAACTCCCTAAATTCAGTTTGTAGGACCTCATCCCGTTTTTTACCTATATCGTTGGTGCCTATATGCACCACGACAGCTGGCTGTTCACCCTCTCCCTCCAGAATGCCCTGCAGCCGCTCCGAGACATCCTTGACCCTTGCACCAGGGAGGCAACATACCAACCTGGATTCTCGTTTGCGTCCGCAGAAACGCCTGTCTATTCCCCTCCCAATTGGATCCCCTATCACTATAGCTCTGCCACTCTTTTTCCCGCCCTTCTGTGCAGCAGAGCCAGCCACGGTGCCATGAACCTGGCTGCTGACAGGTTCTCTCTCCTTTGCATTTTCCTCTCTCTCTGTCGTTCTTTTACCTCTCTCTCTCTCTTTATTTCTTTTTCCTCTCTCTCTCTCTCTCTCTCTCTCTTTCTCACTATTTCGTATTCAAGCCGCTTTAATTCTTTCTCATTTTCCATTTGTTGAATTTGCAACTGCATTTTTGCCGTTTCCAATGAGTCAAACTCTATCTCAGGCAACTTTAAATGCTTAACCACCGCCATAATTACCTCATCTTTTCGCACTTTGTCAGGTAATGTTAACTACAATGTTTTTGCCAAATCTAACAGTCTGCTTTTCGTCTCTGTCTGTAAGGTACTGCGCATCACATTCTCCACCCCCAAACACTTCTGAGCCTCTGAAAGAGCCATTGTTCACAACACTCTCCCCACATAAATTAAAATACAACACAGGAAAAGCAGTAATCCTTCACTGTCTTTAAGTTCACAAAACCTAATCCAATAGATAGACTTTTATCCCCCTCGAGCCCACAATTGTTATGGGAGAGGTGTTTCCAGAACCCCAAAATGTATCGTGGAGTTCAACCAACCTCTCCCTTTAATATATTGTTGCTTTTGAAGCACACGGCTTGGTCTACAGGTGTGGTATTACAATTATGGATACGTGGGTTTTTAAATACAAAACAATGCTTATTCCATGAATTCAACTTAACCTTTTAAAATAAACATTGGATCCCGTAACACCCCTTACTTCAAAGATAGCCCCGAAAATAATACAACACTAAATAATCCCTCAAAATGTTCCGTCAAACCTCCAAAAGACTTAACACCTTTAAACAGAAACACATCAGGTTCAAAACATTACTATTATGAGATAAAATCACACAAATGATTCAGAGATAGTCTTTCTTGGCAGAGATCACCGCTGATCCAGCTCACCGCAAAACACAGACACACCCAAGCTCTTTTCCTCAAAACTGAAACTTAAAACTGCAAAGTGGCTGAGCTAAAGCCCAGCTCTACCCACATTCTGACATCACTTCAGTAATATGAGCTGCTCCATTTCTTAAAGGTACATTGCTTAAACATCCATTTCTAAAAGGTACTCTCACATGACACCTGAAGCATTGATATCCTGGGATATTTAGTTGCCGATCTTGCCCTTCCCTTAACCAAGTCGCAGTGATAACAATAACAGCATATTGCCAGGAGCGAATCCAAGCACTAAATTCATCTGCCTTACCTGCTACACTTCTCGCATTAAGACAAAAGCACCTCGGACCACCTGTCCCCTTGCGTTCATCATCACTTCCCTGTCTACTCTTCCCCTTAGTCACAGAGTTTCTTATCTAGTACCTTAATGGCTTTAGTTGCTGCCTCTTTACTGACCTCTAACTTCCTAATCTGGTTCCCGTCCCCCTGCCACATTAGTGCAAAACCTCCCCAACAGTGTTAGCAAAAGCACCCACTGGGACATTGGTTCCAGTCCTGCCCAGGTGTAGACCATCCGATTTGTAATTGTCCCACCGCCCCCACACCCGGTTCCAATGTCCCAAAAATCCGAACCCCTCCCTCCTGCACCATCTCTCAAGCCACGTATTCATTCTGACTATTCTTGAATTTCTACTCTGACTGCCTCGTGGCACTGGTAGCAATCCTGAGATACTACCTTTGAAGTCTTACTTTTTAACTTATCTGCTAACTCCCGAAATTCTGATTGTAGGACGTCATCCCGTTTTTTACCAATATCGTTCGTGCCTATATGCACCACACAACTTGCTGTTCATCCGCTCCCTTCAGTATGTCTTGCAGCCGATCTGAGACATCCCTGACCCGTGCACCCGGGAGACAACATACCATTCGGGTGTCTCGTTTACGACCACAGAAACGCCTGTCTACACCCCTGACGACTGAATCCCCTATGACTATAGACCTGCCAGTCTTTTTCCCGCCCTTCCGTGCAGCAGAGCCAGCCACGGTGCCGTGAGTCTGGCTACTACTGCCTTCACCTGGTGAGTCATCTCCCCCAACAGTGTCCAAAACGGTATGCCTGTTTTGGAGGGAGATGACGGCAAGGGACACCTGCACTGCCTTCCTGCTCTTTCTCTGCCTTTTAGTCACCCATTCCCTTTCTCCCTCAGCAATCCTAATCTGTGGTGTTACCAACTCACTAAACGTGCTATCCACGACCTCCT
The DNA here is from genome assembly GCF_047496885.1 of Scyliorhinus torazame. Taxonomy (NCBI): domain Eukaryota; kingdom Metazoa; phylum Chordata; class Chondrichthyes; order Carcharhiniformes; family Scyliorhinidae; genus Scyliorhinus; species Scyliorhinus torazame. The sequence continues at coordinate 141,965,679 of NC_092726.1, forward strand.
CAGCATCGCGGATGCTCCAAAGTGAGTCCATCCGCAGCTCCTGGGCCCTCATGCGGTCTAACAGGAGCTGCAGCTGGACACACTTCCCGCACATGAAGGACTCAGGGACATCGGCCGCGTCCCTGAACTCCCACATTGGGCACGGGGAGCATTATACGGGTCTGGGATCTCCTGCCATTTTCACACTTTACCTTTAAATACTCACCACTCGACGCTGTAGCGCCGCCCAGTCCAACAACTGAATACCCGCCGAGAAGTCTCGAATCCGCGAAGCAGCTAGTTTAAATACTACCGCTCGACTCTGCTGCGCCGCCCGCTCCAACAGCTGAATTCCAGGCGGAAAGGCAATGGTACACCATGTCCCATAGCCCGGTTAGCCACACAATTCACCACACACCCCTCACATGCGCAACGTACAATAGCCCAGTCAGTCACCCATCAAACCACACACCACTCACATATGCAACGTACCATCGCCAGGTCAGTCACCGCGCACACGACACACCCCTCACATACGCAGTGTAACATAGCCCAGTCAGTCACCCACTACACCACACACCGCCCACATACGCATTCTACCATAGCCCAATCAGTCACGCACTGCACCACATAGACTTCACAGTGCTCACTCTCCACAGCCTCATCAGGCACCCAGCAAACGACACACCCCTCACAGTACTCATTGTACCACAGCCCCATTAGGCACCTAGCACACCACACACCACTGACAGTACACAATACACCACACCCCCATCAGGCACCCAGCACACCGCACACCACTGGCAGTACACAATGTACCACAGTCCCATCAGGCACCCAGCACACCGCACAACACTGACAGTGCACAATGTATCACACCCCCATCAGGCACCCAGCACACCACACACCACTGACAGTACACAATGTACCAGTCCCCCATCAGGCACCCAGCACACCACACACCACTGGCAGTACACAATGTACCACAGCCCCATCAGAAACCCAGCACACCACACACCACTGACAGTACACAATGTACCACACCCCCATCAGGCACCCAGAACAACGCACACCACTGAACGCACACAATTTACCACACCCCCATCAGGCACCCAACACACCATACACCACTGACAGTACACAATGTACCACATCCCCAGCACACAGCACAACACTGACAGTACACAGTGTACCACACCCCCATCAGGCACCCAGGAAACCACACACCACTGACTGTACAAAATGTACCACAGCTCCATCAGGCACCCAGCACACCACACACCACTGACGGTACACAATGTACCACACCCCAATCAAATACCCAGCTCAAAACACGCCACTGACTGTACACAATGTACCACACCCCCAATCAGACACCCAGCACACCGCACACCACTGACAGCACACAATGTACCACGCCCCCATCAGGCACCCAGCACACCGCACACCACTGATAGTACACAATTTACCACAGCCCCATCAAGCACCAAGCAGACCACACACCACTGACAGTACACAATGTACCACACCCCCATCAGGCACCCAGCACACCACACACCACTGACGGTACACAATGTACCACACCCCCATCAAACACCCAGCTCGAAACACGCCACTGACTGTACACAATGTACCACACCCCCATCAGACACACAGCACACCGCACACCACTGACAGCACACAATGTACCATGCCCCCATCAGGCACCCAGCACACCACACACCTCTGACAGTACACAATGTACCACAGCCCCATCAAGCACCCAGCAGACCACACACCACTGACAGTACACAATGTACCACACCCCCATCAGGCACCCAGCACACCACACACCACTGACAGTGCGCAATGTACCACAGCCCCATCAAACACCCAGCTCACCGCACACCACTGACAGTACACAATGTACCACAGCCCCATCAGGCACCCAGCACACAACACACCACTGACATTACACAATGTAGCACACCACCATCAGGCACCCAGCACACCACACACCACTGACAGTACACAATGTACCACACCCCCATCAGACACCCAGCACACCGCACACCACTGACAGTACACAATGTACCACAGCACCATCAGACACTCAGCACACCGCACACCACTGACAGTACACAATGTACCACAACCCCATCAGACACCCAGCACACCGCACACCACTGACAGTACACAGTGTACCACACCCCCGTCAGACACCCAGCACACCGCACACCACTGACAGTACACAATGTACCACACCCCCATTAGACACCCACCACACTTCACTCTCCACAGCCTCATCGGGCACCCAGCAAACGCCACACCCCTCACAGTACTCATTGTACCACAGCCCTATTAGGCACCCAGCACACCACACACCACTGACAGTACACAATGCACCACACCCCCATCAGGCACCCAGCACACCGCACACCACTGGCAGTACACAATGTACCACAGTCCCATCAGGCACCCAGCACACCGCACAGCACTGACAGTGCACAATGTATCACACGCCCATCAGGCACCCAGCACACCACACACCACTGACAGTACACAATGTACCAGTCCCCCATCAGGCACCCAGCACACCACACACCACTGACAGTACACAATGTACCACAGCCCCATCAGACACCCAGCACACCACACACCACTGACAGTACACAATGTACCACACCCCCATCAGGCACCCAGAACACCGCACACCACTGAAAGCACACAATTTACCACACCCCCATCAGGCACCCAACACACCGTACACCACTGACAGTACACAATGTACCACACCCCCATCAGGCACACAGCACACAACACTACCCTCACACTACACAATGTACCACACCCCCATCAGGGACCCAGCACACAACACACCACTGACAGTACACAATGCACCACACCCCTATCAGGCACCCAGCACACCACACCTCACTGACAGGACACAATGTACCACAGCCCCATCAGACACCCAGCACACCGCTTATCACTGACGGGACACAATGTACCACAGCCCCATCAGACTCCCAGCACACCGCACACCACTGACAGTACACAATGCACCACACGCCGATCAGGCACCCAGAACACCACACACCACAGAGAGTGCACAATGTACCAAACCCCCATCAGGCATCCAGCTCACCGCCCACCACTGACAGTACACAATGTACCACACCCCCAGCACACCGCACAACACTGACAGTACACAATGTACCACACCCCCATCAGGCACGCAGCACACCACACACCACTGTCAGTACACAGTGTACCACACCCCCATCAGGCACCCAGGAAACCACACACCACTGACTGTACACAATGTACCACAGCTCCATCAGGCACCCAGCACACCACACACCACTGACGGTACACAATGTACCACACCCCCATCAAACACCCAGCTCGAAACAGGCCACTGACTGTACACAATGTACCACAGCTCCATCAGACACCCAGCAAACCGCACACCACTGACAGTACACAGTGTACCACACCCTCGTCAGACACCCAGCACACCGCACACCACTGACAGTACACAGTGTACCACACCCTCGTCAGACACCCAGCACACCACACACCACTGACGGTACACAATGTACCACACCCCCATCAAACACCCAGCTCGAAACACGCCACTGATTGTACACAATGAACCATACCCCCATCAGACACCCAGCACACCGCACACCACTGACAGCACACAATGTACCACGCCCCCATCAGGCGCCCAGCACACCACACACCACTGACAGGACACAATGTACCACAGCCCCATCAAGCACCCAGCAGACCACACACCACTGACAGTACACAATGTACCACACCCCCATCAGGCACCCAGCACCCCACACACCACTGACAGTACACAATGTACCACAGCCCCATCAAGCAGCCAGCACACCACACACCACTGACAGTACACAATGTACCACAAGCCCAGCACACCGCACAACACTGACAGTACTCAATGTACCACACCCCCATCAGGCACGCAGCACACCACACACCACTGTCAGTACACAGTGTACCACACCCCCATCAGGCACCCAGGAAACCACACACCACTGACTGTACACAATGTACCACAGCTCCATCAGGCACCCAGCACACCACACACCACTGACGGTACACAATGTACCACACCCCCATCAAACACCCAGCTCGAAACACGCCACTGACTGTACACCATGTACCACACCCCCATCAGACACCCAGCACACCGCACACCATTGACAGCACACAATGTACCACGCCCCCATCAGGCACCCAGCACACCGCACACCACTGATAGTACACAATGTACCACAGCCCCATCAAGCACCCAGCAGACCACACACCACTGACAGTACACAATGTACCACAGCCCCATCAAGCACCCAGCAGACCACACACCACTTACAGTACACAATGTACCACACCCCCATCAATTACCCAGCTCGAAACACGCCACTGACTGTACACAATGTACCACACCCCCATCAGACACCCAGCACACCGCACACCACTGACAGCACACAATGTACCACACCCCCATCGGACACCCAGCACACCGGACACCACTGACAGTACACAATGTACCACGCCCCCATCAGGCACCCAGCACACCACACACCACTGAAAGTACACAATGTACCACAGCCCCATCAAGCACCCAGCAGACCACACACCACTGACAGTACACAATGTACCACACCCCCATCAGGCACCCAGCACACCACACACCACTGACAGTACACAATGTACCACAGCCCCATCAAGCAGCCAGCACACCACACACCACTGACAGTACACAATGTACCACACCCCCATCATACACCGAGCTCACCGCACACCACTGACAGTACACAATGTACCACACCCCCATTAGGCACCCAGCACACAACACACCACTGACATTACACAATGTACCACACCACCATCAGGCACCCAGCACACCACACACCACTGACAGTACACAATGTACCACAGCACCATCAGACACCCAGCACACCGCACACCACTGACAGTACACAATGTACCACAACCCCATCAGACACCCAGCACACCGCACACCACTGACAGTACACAGTGTACCACACCCTCGTCAGACACCCGGCACACCGCACACCACTGACAGTACACAATGTACCACACCCCCATCAGACACCCAGCACACTTCACACCACTGACAGCACACAATGTACCACACCCCCATCAGGCACCCATCACACTTCACACCAGTGACTGTACACAATGTACCACACCCCAATCGCGCACCCAGCACACCACACACCACTGACGGTACACAATGTACCACACCCCCATCAAACACCCAGCTCGAAACAGGCCACTGACTGTACACAATGTACCACAGCTCCATCAGACACCCAGCACACCGCACACCACTGACAGTACACAGTGTACCACACCCTCGTCAGACACCCAGCACACCGCACACCACTGACAGTACACAGTGTACCACACCCTCGTCAGACACCCAGCACACCACACACCACTGACGGTACACAATGTACCACACCCCCATCAAACACCCAGCTCGAAACACGCCAAAGATTGTACACAATGAACCATACCCCCATCAGACACCCAGCACACCGCACACCACTGACAGCACACAATGTACCACGCCCCCATCAGGCACCCAGCACACCACACACCACTGACAGGACACAATGTACCACAGCCCCATCAAGCACCCAGCAGACCACACACCACTGACAGTACACAATGTACCACACCCCCATCAGGCACCCAGCACCCCACACACCACTGACAGTACACAATGTACCACAGCCCCATCAAGCAGCCAGCACACCACACACCACTGACAGTACACAATGTACCACAAGCCCAGCACACCGCACAACACTGACAGTACACAATGTACCACACCCCCATCAGGCACGCAGCACACCACACACCACTGTCAGTACACAGTGTACCACACCCCCATCAGGCACCCAGGAAACCACACACCACTGACTGTACACAATGTACCACAGCTCCATCAGGCACCCAGCACACCACACACCACTGACGGTACACAATGTACCACACCCCCATCAAACACCCAGCTCGAAACACGCCACTGACTGTACACCATGTACCACACCCCCATCAGACACCCAGCACACCGCACACCATTGACAGCACACAATGTACCACGCCCCCATCAGGCACCCAGCACACCGCACACCACTGATAGTACACAATGTACCACAGCCCCATCAAGCACCCAGCAGACCACACACCACTGACAGTACACAATGTACCACAGCCCCATCAAGCACCCAGCAGACCACACACCACTTACAGTACACAATGTACCACACCCCCATCAATTACCCAGCTCGAAACACGCCACTGACTGTACACAATGTACCACACCCCCATCAGACACCCAGCACACCGCACACCACTGACAGCACACAATGTACCACACCCCCATCGGACACCCAGCACACCGGACACCACTGACAGTACACAATGTACCACGCCCCCATCAGGCACCCAGCACACCACACACCACTGAAAGTACACAATGTACCACAGCCCCATCAAGCACCCAGCAGACCACACACCACTGACAGTACACAATGTACCACACCCCCATCAGGCACCCAGCACACCACACACCACTGACAGTACACAATGTACCACAGCCCCATCAAGCAGCCAGCACACCACACACCACTGACAGTACACAATGTACCACACCCCCATCATACACCGAGCTCACCGCACACCACTGACAGTACACAATGTACTACACCCCCATTAGGCACCCAGCACACAACACACCACTGACATTACACAATGTACCACACCACCATCAGGCACCCAGCACACCACACACCACTGACAGTACACAATGTACCACACCCCCATCAGACACCCAGCACACCGCACACCACTGACAGTACACAATGTACCACAGCACCATCAGACACCCAGCACACCGCACACCACTGACAGTACACAATGTACCACAACCCCATCAGGCACCCAGCACACCGCACACCACTGACAGTACACAGTGTACCACACCCTCGTCAGACACCCGGCACACCGCACACCACTGACAGTACACAATGTACCACACCCCCATCAGACACCCAGCACACTTCACACCACTGACAGCACACAATGTACCACACCCCCATCAGGCACCCATCACACTTCACACCAGTGACTGTACACAATGTACCACACCCCAATCGCGCACCCAGCACACCACACACCACTGACGGTACACAATGTACCACACCCCCATCAAACACCCAGCTCGAAACACGCCACTGATTGTACACAATGAACCATACCCCCATCAGACACCCAGCACACCGCACACCACTGACAGCACACAATGTACCACGCCCCCATCAGGCACCCAGCACACCACACACCACTGACAGTACACAATGTACCACAGCCCCATCAAGCACCCAGCAGACCACACACCACTGACAGTACACAATGTACCACACCCCCATCAGGCACCCAGCACCCCACACACCACTGACAGTACACAATGTACCACAGCCCCATCAAGCAGCCAGCACACCACACACCACTGACAGTACACAATGTACCACACCCCCAGCACACCGCACAACACTGACAGTACACAATGTACCACACCCCCATCAGGCACGCAGCACACCACACACCACTGTCAGTACACAGTGTACCACACCCCCATCAGGCACCCAGGAAACCACACACCACTGACTGTACACAATGTACCACAGCTCCATCAGGCACCCAGCACACCACACACCACTGACGGTACACAATGTACCACACCCCCATCAAACACCCAGCTCGAAACACGCCACTGACTGTACACAATGTACCACACCCCCATCACACACCCAGCACACCGCACACCATTGACAGCACACAATGTACCACGCCCCCATCAGGCACCCAGCACACCGCACACCACTGATAGTACACAATGTACCACAGCCCCATCAAGCACCCAGCAGACCACACACCACTGACAGTACACAATGTACCACACCCCCATCAGGCACACAGCACACCACCCACCACTGACGGTACACAATGTACCACACCCCCATCAAACACCCAGCTCGAAACACGCCACTGACTGTACACAATGTACCACACCCCCATCAGACACCCAGCACACGGCACACCACTGACAGCACACAATGTACCACGCCCCCATCAGGCACCCAGCACACCACACACCACTGACAGTACTCAATGTACCACAGCCCCATCAAGCCCCCAGCAGACCACACACCACTGACAGTACACAATGTACCACACCCCCATCAGGCACCCAGCACACCACACACCACTGACAGTACACAATGTACCACAGCCCCATCAAGCAGCCAGCACACCACACACCACTGACAGTACACAATGTACCACACCCCCATCAAACACCCAGCTCACCGCACACCACTGACAGTACACAATGTACCACAGCCCCATCAGGCACCCAGCACACAACACACCACTGACATTACACAATGTACCACACCACCATCAGGCACCCAGCACGCCACACACCACTGACAGTACACAATGTACCACACCCCCATCAGACACCCAGCACACCGCACACCACTGACAGTACACAATGTACCACATCACCATCAGACACCCAGCACACCACACACCACTGACAGTACACAGTGTACCACACACCCATCAGGCACCCAGGAAACCACACACCACTGACTGTACACAATGTACCACAGCTCCATCAGGCACCCAGCACACCACACACCACTGACGGTACACAATGTACCACACCCCCATCAAACACCCAGCTCGAAACACGCCACTGACTGAACACAATGTACCACACCCCCATCAGACACCCAGCACACTTCACACCACTGACAGCACACAATGTACCACGCCCCCATCAGGCACCCAGCACATCGCACACCACTGATAGTACACAATGTACCACAGCCCCATCAAGCACCCAGCAGACCACACACCACTGACAGTACACAATGTACCACACCCCCATCAGGCACCCAGCACACCGCACACCACTGACAGTACACAATGTACCACAGCCCCATCAAGCAGCCAGCACACCACACACCACTGACAGTACACAATGTACCACACCCCCATCAAACACCCAGCTCACCGCACACCACAGACAGTGCACAATGTACGACAGCCCCATCAGGCACCCAGCACACAACACACCACTGACATTACACAATGTACCACACCACCATCAGGCACCCAGCACACCACACACCACTGACAGTACACAATGTACCACACCCCCATCAGACACCCAGCACACTGCACACCACTGACAGTACACAATGTACCACAGCACCATCAGACACCCAGCACACCGCACACCACTGACAGTACACAATGTACCACAACCCCATCAGACACCCAGCACACCGCACACCACTGACAGTACACAGTTTACCACACCCTCGTCAGACACCCAGCACACCGCACACCACTGACAGTACACAATGTACCACACCCCCATCAGACACCCAGCACACTTCACACCACTGACAGCACACAATGTACCACACCCCCATCAGACACCCATCACACTTCACACCAGTGACTGTACACAATGTACCACACCCCAATCGCGCACCCAGCACACCACACACCACTGACGGTACACAATGTACCACACCCCCATCAAACACCCAGCTCGAAACACGCCACTGACTGTACACAATGAACCATACCCCCATCAGACACCAAGCACACCGCACACCACTGACAGCACACAATGTACCACGCCCCCATCAGGCACCCAGCACACCACACACCACTGAGAGTACACAATGTACCACAGCCCCATCAAGCACCCAGCAGACCACACACCACTGACAGTACACAATGTACCACACCCCCATCAGGCACCCAGCACCCCACACACCACTGACAGTACACAATGTACCACAGCCCCATCAAGCAGCCAGCACACCACACACCACTGACAGTACACAATGTACCACATCCCCAGCACACCGCACAACACTGACAGTACACAATGTACCACACCCCCATCAGGCACGCAGCACACCACACACCACTGTCAGTACACAGTGTACCACACCCCCATCAGGCACCCAGGAGACCACACACCACTGACTGTACACAATGTACCACAGCTCCATCAGGCACCCAGCACACCACACACCACTGACGGTACACAATGTACCACACCCCCATCAAACACCCAGCTCGAAACACGCCACTGACTGTACACAATGTACCACACCCCCACCAGACACCCAGCACACCGCACACCATTGACAGCACACAATGTACCACGCCCCCATCAGGCACCCAGCACACCGCACACCACTGATAGTACACAATGTACCACAGCCCCATCAAGCACCCAGCAGACCACACACCACTGACAGTACACAATGTACCACACCCCCATCAGGCACACAGCACACCACACACCACTGACGGTACACAATGTACCACACCCCCATCAAACACCCAGCTCGAAACACGCCACTGACTGTACACAATGTACCACACCCCCATCAGACACCCAGCAAACCGCACACCACTGACAGCACACAATGTACCACGCCCCCATCAGGCACCCAGCACACCACACACCACTGACAGTACACAATGTACCACAGCCCCATCAAGCACCCAGCAGACCACACACCACTGACAGTACACAATGTACCACACCCCCATCAGGCACCCAGCACACCACACACCACTGACAGTACACAATGTACCACAGCCCCATCAAGCAGCCAGCACACCACACACCACTGACAGTACACAATGTACCACACCCCCATCAAACACCCAGCTCACCGCACACCACTGACAGTACACAATGTACCACAGCCCCATCAGGCACCCAGCACACAACACACCACTGACATTACACAATGAACCACACCACCATCAGGCACCCAGCACACCACACACCACTGACAGTACACAATGTAACACACCCCCATCAGACACCCAGCACACCGCACACCACTGACAGTAAACAATGTACCACAGCACCATCAGACACCCAGCACACCGCACACCATTGACAGTACAAAATGTAACACAACCCCATCAGACACCCAGCACACCGCACACCACTGACAGTACACAGTGTACGACACCCTCGTCAGACACCCAGCACACTGCACACCACTGACAGTACACAATGTACCACACCCCCATCAGACACCCAGCACACTTCACACCACTGACAGCACACAATGTACCACACCCCCATCAGACACCCATCACACTTCACACCAGTGACTGTGCACAATGTACCACACCCCAATCGCGCACCCAGCACACCACACACCACTGACGGTACACAATGTACCACACCCCCATCAAACACCCAGCTCGAAACACGGCACTGATTGTACACTATGTACCATACCCCCATCAGACACCCAGCACACCGCACACCACTGACAGCACACAATGTACCACGCCCCCATCAGGCACCCAGCACACCACACACCACTGACAGTACACAATGTACCACAGCCCCATCAAGCACCCAGCAGACCACACACCACTGACAGTACACAATGTACCGCACCCCCATCAGGCACCCAGCACACCACACACCACTGACAGTACACAATGTACCACAGCCCCATCAAGCAGCCAGCACACCACACACCACTGACAGTACACAATGTACCACACCCCCATCAAACACCCAGCTCACCGCACACCACTGACTGTACACAATGGACCACAGCCCCATCAGGCACACAGCACACAACACTACCCTCACAGTACACAATGTACCACACCCCCATCAGGCACCCAGCACACCACACACCACTGACAGTACACAATGCACCACACCCCTATCAGGCACCCAGCACACCACACCTCACTGACAGGACACAATGTACCACAGCCCCATCAGACACCCAGCACACCGCACATCACTGACAGGACACAATGTACCACAGCCCCATCAGACTCCCAGCACACCGCACACCACTGACAGTACACAATGCACCACACGCCCATCATGCAACCAGAACACCACACACCACTGACAGTACACAATGTACCAAACCCCCATCAGGCATCCAGCTCACCGCCCACTACAGACAGTACACAATGTATCACACCCCCAGCACACCGCACAACACTGACAGTACACAATGTACCACACCCCCATCAGGCACGCAGCACACCACACACCTCTGTCAGTACACAGTGTACCACACCCTCATCAGGCACCCAGGAAACCACACACCACTGACTGTACACAATGTACCACAGCTCCATCAGGCACCAGGCACACCACACACCACTGACGGTACACAATGTACCACACCACCATCAAACACCCAGCTCGAAACACGCCACTGACTGTACACAATGTACCACACCCCCATCAGACACCAAGCACACCGTACACCACTGACAGCACACAATGTACCACGCCCCCCACAGGCACCCAGCACACCGCACACTACTGATAGTACACAATGTACCACAGCCCCATCAAGCACCCAGCAGACCACACACCACTGACAGTACACAATGTACCACACCCCCATCAGGCACCCAGCACACCACACACCACTGACGGTACACAATGTACCACACCCCCATCAAACACCCAGCTCGAAACACGCCACTGACTGTACACAATGTACCACACCCCCATCAGACACCCAGCACACCGCACACCACTGACAGCACACAATGTACCACGCCCCCATCAGGCACACAGCACACCACACACCACTGACAGTACACAATGTACCACAGCCCCATCAAGCACCCAGCAGACCACACACCACTGACAGTACACAATGTACCACACCCCCATCAGGCACCCAGCACACCACACACCACTGACAGTACACAATGTACCACAGCCCCATCAAGCAGCCAGCACACCACACACCACTGACAGTACACAATGTACCACACCCCCATCAAACACCCAGCTCACCGCACACCACTGACAGTATACAATGTACCACACCCCCATCAGGCACCCAGCACACCGCACACCACTGACAGTACACAATGCACCACACGTCCATCAGGCACCAAGAACACCACACAACACTGAGAGCTCACAATGTACCAAACCCCCATCAGGCATCCAGCTCACCGCCCACCACTGACAGTACGCAATGTACCACACCCCCAGCACACCGCACAACACTGACAGTACACAATGTACCACACCCCCATCAGGCACGCAGCACACCACACACCACTGTCAGTACACAGTGTACCACACCCCCATCAGGCACCCAGGAAACCACACACCACTGACTGTACACAATGTACCACAGCTCCATCTGGCACCCAGCACACCACACACCACTGACGGTACACAATGTACCACACCCCCATCAAACACCCAGCTCGAAACACGCCACTGACTGTACACAATGTACCACACCCCCATCAGACACCCAGCACACCGCACACCACTGACAGCACACAATGTACCACGCCCCCATCATGCACCCAGCACACCGCACACCACTGATAGTACACAATGTACCACAGCCCCATCAAGCACCCAGCAGACCACACACCACTGACAGTACACAATGTACCACACCCCCATCAGGCACCCAGCACACCGCACACCACTGATAGTACACAATGTACCACAGCCCCATCAAGCACCCAGCAGACCGCACACCACTGACAGTACACAATGTACCACACCCCCATCAGGCACCCAGCACACCACACACCACTGACAGTACACAATGTACCTCACCCCCATCAAACACCCAGCTCACCGCACACCACTGACAGTATACAATGTACCACACCCCCATCAGGCACCCAGCACACCGCACACCACTGACAGTACACAATGCACCACACGTCCATCAGGCACCAAGAACACCACACAACACTGAGAGCACACAATGTACCAAACCCCCATCAGGCATCCAGCTCACCGCCCACCACTGACAGTACACAATGTACCACACCCCCAGCACACCGCACAACACTGACAGTACACAATGTACCACACCCCCATCAGGCACGCAGCACAGCACACACCACTGTCAGTACACAGTGTACCACACCCCCATCAGGCACCCAGTAAACCACACACCACTGACTGTACACAATGTACCACAGCTCCATCAGGCACCCAGCACACCACACACCACTGACGGTACACAATGTACCACACCCCCATCAAACACCCAGCTCGAAACACGCCACTGACTGTACACAATGTACCACACCCCCATCAGACACCCAGCACACCGCACACCACTGACAGCACACAATGTACCACGCCCCCATCATGCACCCAGCACACCGCACACCACTGATAGTACACAATGTACCACAGCCCCATCAAGCACCCAGCAGACCACACACCACTGACAGTACACAATGTACCACACCCCCATCAGGCACCCAGCACACCGCACACCACTGATAGTACACAATGTACCACAGCCCCATCAAGCACCCAGCAGACCACACACCACTGACAGTACACAATGTACCACACCCCCATCAGGCACCCAGCACACCACACACCACTGACGGTACACAATGTACCACACCCCCATCAAACACCCAGCTCGAAACACGCCACTGACTGTACACAATGTACCACACCCCCATCAGACACCCAGCGCACCGCACACCACTGACAGCACACAATGTACCACGCCCCCATCAGGCACCCAGCACACCACACACCACTGACAGTACACAATGTACCACAGCCCCATCAAGCACCCAGCAGACCAAACACCACTGACAGTACACAATGTACCACACCCCCATCAGGCACCCAGCACACCACACACCACTGACAGTACACAATGTACCACAGCCCCATCAAGCAGCCAGCACACCACACACCACTGACAGTACACAATGTACCACACCCCCATCAAACACCCAGCTCACCGCACACCACTGACAGGAGACAATGCACCACAGCCCCATCAGGCACCCAGCACACAACACACCACTGACATTACACAATGTACCACACCACCATCAGGCACCCAGCACACCACACACCAGTGACAGTACACAATGTACCACAGCACCATCAGACACCCAGCACACCGCACACCACTGACAGTACACAATGTACCACAACCCCATCAGACACCCAGCACACCGCACACCACTGACAGTACACAGTGTACCACACCCTCGTCAGACACCCAGCACACCGCACACCACTGACAGTACACAATGTACCACACCCCCATCAAACACCCAGCTCGAAACACGCCACTGACTGTACACAATGTACCACACCCCCATCAGACACCCAGCACACCGCACACCACTGACAGCACACAATGTACCACGCCCCCATCAGGCACCCAGCACACCACACACCACTGACAGTACACAATGTACCACAGCCCCATCAAGCACCCAGCAGACCAAACACCACTGACAGTACACAATGTACCACACCCCCATCAGGCACCCAGCACACCACACACCACTGACAGTACACAATGTACCACAGCCCCATCAAGCAGCCAGCACACCACACACCACTGACAGTACACAATGTACCACATCCCCATCAAACACCCAGCTCACCGCACACCACTGAGAGTACACAATGCACCACAGCCCCATCAGGCACCCAGCACACAACACACCACTGACATTACACAATGTACCACACCACCATCAGGCACCCAGCACACCACACACCACTGACAGTACACAATGTACCACAGCCCCATCAAGCAGCCAGCACACCACACACCACTGACAGTACACAATGTACCACACCCCCATCAAACACCCAGCTCACCGCACACCACTGACAGTACACAATGTACCACAGCCCCATCAGGCACCCAGCACACAACACACCACTGACATTACACAATGTACCACACCACCATCAGGCACCCAGCACACCACACACCACTGACAGTACACAATGTACCACAGCCCCATCAAGCAGCCAGCACACCACACACCACTGACAGTACACAATGTACCACACCCCCATCAAACACCCAGCTCACCGCACACCACTGACAGTACACAATGCACCACAGCCCCATCAGGCACCCAGCACACCACACACCACTGACGGTACACAATGTACCACACCCCCATCAAACACCCAGCTCGAAACACGCCACTGACTGTACACAATGTACCACACCCCCATCAGACACCCAGCAAACCGCACACCACTGACAGCACACAATGTACCACGCCCCCATCAGGCACCCAGCACACCACACACCACTGACAGTACACAATGTACCACAGCCCCATCAAGCACCCAGCAGACCACACACCACTGACAGTACACAATGTACCACAACCCCATCAGGCACCCAGCACACCACAAACCACTGACAGTACACAATGTACCACAGCCCCATCAAGCAGCCAGCACACCACACACCACTGACAGTACACAATGTACCACACCCCCATCAAACACCCAGCTCACCGCACACCACTGACAGTACACAATGTACCACAGCCCCATCAGGCACCCAGCACACAACACACCACTGACATTACACAATGTACCACACCACCATCAGGCACCCAGCACACCACACACCACTGACAGTACACAATGTAACACACCCCCATCAGACACCCAGCACACCGCACACCACTGACAGTAAACAATGTACCACAGCACCATCAGACACCCAGCACACCGCACACCATTGACAGTACAAAATGTAACACAACCCCATCAGACACCCAGCACACCGCACACCACTGACAGTACACAGTGTACCACACCCTCGTCAGACACCCAGCACACTGCACACCACTGACAGTACACAATGTACCACACCCCCATCAGACACCCAGCACACTTCACACCACTGACAGCACACAATGTACCACACCCCCATCAGACACCCATCACACTTCACACCAGTGACTGTGCACAATGTACCACACCCCAATCGCGCACCCAGCACACCACACACCACTGACGGTACACAATGTACCACACCCCCATCAAACACCCAGCTCGAAACACGGCACTGATTGTACACTATGTACCATACCCCCATCAGACACCCAGCACACCGCACACCACTGACAGCACACAATGTACCACGCCCCCATCAGGCACCCAGCACACCACACACCACTGACAGTACACAATGTACCACAGCCCCATCAAGCACCCAGCAGACCACACACCACTGACAGTACACAATGTACCGCACCCCCATCAGGCACCCAGCACACCACACACCACTGACAGTACACAATGTACCACAGCCCCATCAAGCAGCCAGCACACCACACACCACTGACAGTACACAATGTACCACACCCCCATCAAACACCCAGCTCACCGCACACCACTGACTGTACACAATGGACCACAGCCCCATCAGGCACACAGCACACAACACTACCCTCACAGTACACAATGTACCACACCCCCATCAGGCACCCAGCACACCACACACCACTGACAGTACACAATGCACCACACCCCTATCAGGCACCCAGCACACCACACCTCACTGACAGGACACAATGTACCACAGCCCCATCAGACACCCAGCACACCGCACATCACTGACAGGACACAATGTACCACAGCCCCATCAGACTCCCAGCACACCGCACACCACTGACAGTACACAATGCACCACACGCCCATCATGCAACCAGAACACCACACACCACTGACAGTACACAATGTACCAAACCCCCATCAGGCATCCAGCTCACCGCCCACTACAGACAGTACACAATGTATCACACCCCCAGCACACCGCACAACACTGACAGTACACAATGTACCACACCCCCATCAGGCACGCAGCACACCACACACCTCTGTCAGTACACAGTGTACCACACCCTCATCAGGCACCCAGGAAACCACACACCACTGACTGTACACAATGTACCACAGCTCCATCAGGCACCCAGCACACCACACACCACTGACGGTACACAATGTACCACACCACCATCAAACACCCAGCTCGAAACACGCCACTGACTGTACACAATGTACCACACCCCCATCAGACACCAAGCACACCGTACACCACTGACAGCACACAATGTACCACGCCCCCCACAGGCACCCAGCACACCGCACACCACTGATAGTACACAATGTACCACAGCCCCATCAAGCACCCAGCAGACCACACACCACTGACAGTACACAATGTACCACACCCCCATCAGGCACCCAGCACACCACACACCACTGACGGTACACAATGTACCACACCCCCATCAAACACCCAGCTCGAAACACGCCACTGACTGTACACAATGTACCACACCCCCATCAGACACCCAGCACACCGCACACCACTGACAGCACACAATGTACCACGCCCCCATCAGGCACACAGCACACCACACACCACTGACAGTACACAATGTACCACAGCCCCATCAAGCACCCAGCAGACCACACACCACTGACAGTACACAATGTACCACACCCCCATCAGGCACCCAGCACACCACACACCACTGACAGTACACAATGTACCACAGCCCCATCAAGCAGCCAGCACACCACACACCACTGACAGTACACAATGTACCACACCCCCATCAAACACCCAGCTCACCGCACACCACTGACAGTATACAATGTACCACACCCCCATCAGGCACCCAGCACACCGCACACCACTGACAGTACACAATGCACCACACGTCCATCAGGCACCAAGAACACCACACAACACTGAGAGCACACAATGTACCAAACCCCCATCAGGCATCCAGCTCACCGCCCACCACTGACAGTACACAATGTACCACACCCCCAGCACACCGCACAACACTGACAGTACACAATGTACCACACCCCCATCAGGCACGCAGCACACCACACACCACTGTCAGTACACAGTGTACCACACCCCCATCAGGCACCCAGGAAACCACACACAACTGACTGTACACAATGTACCACAGCTCCATCTGGCACCCAGCACACCACACACCACTGACGGTACACAATGTACCACACCCCCATCAAACACCCAGCTCGAAACACGCCACTGACTGTACACAATGTAACACACCCCCATCAGACACCCAGCACACCGCACACAACTGACAGCACACAATGTACCACGCCCCCATCATGCACCCAGCACACCGCACACCACTGATAGTACACAATGTACCACAGCCCCATCAAGCACCCAGCAGACCACACACCACTGACAGTACACAATGTACCACACCCCCATCAGGCACCCAGCACACCGCACACCACTGATAGTACACAATGTACCACAGCCCCATCAAGCACCCAGCAGACCGCACACCACTGACAGTACACAATGTACCACACCCCCATCAGGCACCCAGCACACCACACACCACTGACAGTACACAATGTACCACACCCCCATCAAACACCCAGCTCACCGCACACCACTGACAGTATACAATGTACCACACCCCCATCAGACACCCAGCACACCGCACACCACTGACAGTACACAATGCACCACACGTCCATCAGGCACCAAGAACACCACACAACACTGAGAGCACACAATGTACCAAACCCCCATCAGGCATCCAGCTCACCGCCCACCACTGACAGTACACAATGTACCACACCCCCAGCACACCGCACAACACTGACAGTACACAATGTACCACACCCCCATCAGGCACGCAGCACAGCACACACCACTGTCAGTACACAGTGTACCAGACCCCCATCAGGCACCCAGTAAACCACACACCACTGACTGTACACAATGTACCACAGCTCCATCAGGCACCCAGCACACCACACACCACTGACGGTACACAATGTACCACACCCCCATCAAACACCCAGCTCGAAACACGCCACTGACTGTACACAATGTACCACACCCCCATCAGACACCCAGCACACCGCACACCACTGACAGCACACAATGTACCACGCCCCCATCATGCACCCAGCACACCGCACACCACTGATAGTACACAATGTACCACAGCCCCATCAAGCACCCAGCAGACCACACACCACTGACAGTACACAATGTACCACACCCCCATCAGGCACCCAGCACACCGCACACCACTGATAGTACACAATGTACCACAGCCCCATCAAGCACCCAGCAGACCACACACCACTGACAGTACACAATGCACCACACCCCCATCAGGCACCCAGCACACCACACACCACTGACGGTACACAATGTACCACACCCCCATCAAACACCCAGCTCGAAACACGCCACTGACTGTACACAATGTACCACACCCCCATCAGACACCCAGCGCACCGCACACCACTGACAGCACACAATGTACCACGCCCCCATCAGGCACCCAGCACACCACACACCACTGACAGTACACAATGTACCACAGCCCCATCAAGCACCCAGCAGACCAAACACCACTGACAGTACACAATGTACCACACCCCCATCAGGCACCCAGCACACCACACACCACTGACAGTACACAATGTACCACAGCCCCATCAAGCAGCCAGCACACCACACACCACTGACAGTACACAATGTACCACACCCCCATCAAACACCCAGCTCACCGCACACCACTGACAGGAGACAATGCACCACAGCCCCATCAGGCACCCAGCACACAACACACCACTGACATTACACAATGTACCACACCACCATCAGGCACCCAGCACACCACACACCAGTGACAGTACACAATGTACCACAGCACCATCAGACACCCAGCACACCGCACACCACTGACAGTACACAATGTACCACAACCCCATCAGACACCCAGCACACCGCACACCACTGACAGTACACAGTGTACCACACCCTCGTCAGACACCCAGCACACCGCACACCACTGACATTACACAATGTACCACACCACCATCAGGC
This sequence comes from Scyliorhinus torazame, assembly GCF_047496885.1. NCBI lineage: Eukaryota > Metazoa > Chordata > Chondrichthyes > Carcharhiniformes > Scyliorhinidae > Scyliorhinus > Scyliorhinus torazame. The sequence continues at coordinate 141,986,528 of NC_092726.1, forward strand.
ACCCAGCACACCACACACCACTGACAGTACACAATGTACCACAGCCCCATCAAGCAGCCAGCACACCACACACCACTGACAGTACACAATGTACCACACCCCCATCAAACACCCAGCTCACCGCACACCACTGACAGTACACAATGCACCACAGCCCCATCAGGCACCCAGCACACCACACACCACTGACGGTACACAATGTACCACACCCCCATCAAACACCCAGCTCGAAACACGCCACTGACTGTACACAATGTACCACACCCCCATCAGACACCCAGCAAACCGCACACCACTGACAGCACACAATGTACCACGCCCCCATCAGGCACCCAGCACACCACACACCACTGACAGTACACAATGTACCACAGCCCCATCAAGCACCCAGCAGACCACACACCACTGACAGTACACAATGTACCACACCCCCATCAGGCACCCAGCACACCACACACCACTGACAGTACACAATGTACCACAGCCCCATCAAGCAGCCAGCACACCACACACCACTGACAGTACACAATGTACCACACCCCCATCAAACACCCAGCTCACCGCACACCACTGACAGTACACAATGTACCACAGCACCATCAGGCACCCAGCACACAACACACCACTGACATTACACAATGTACCACACCACCATCAGGCACCCAGCACACCACACACCACTGACAGTACACAATGTAACACACCCCCATCAGACACCCAGCACACCGCACACCACTGACAGTAAACAATGTACCACAGCACCATCAGACACCCAGCACACCGCACACCATTGACAGTACAAAATGTAACACAACCCCATCAGACACCCAGCACACCGCACACCACTGACAGTACACAGTGTACCACACCCTCGTCAGACACCCAGCACACTGCACACCACTGACAGTACACAATGTACCACACCCCCATCAGACACCCAGCACACTTCACACCACTGACAGCACACAATGTACCACACCCCCATCAGACACCCATCACACTTCACACCAGTGACTGTGCACAATGTACCACACCCCAATCGCGCACCCAGCACACCACACACCACTGACGGTACACAATGTACCACACCCCCATCAAACACCCAGCTCGAAACACGGCACTGATTGTACACTATGTACCATACCCCCATCAGACACCCAGCACACCGCACACCACTGACAGCACACAATGTACCACGCCCCCATCAGGCACCCAGCACACCACACACCACTGACAGTACACAATGTACCACAGCCCCATCAAGCACCCAGCAGACCACACACCACTGACAGTACACAATGTACCGCACCCCCATCAGGCACCCAGCACACCACACACCACTGACAGTACACAATGTACCACAGCCCCATCAAGCAGCCAGCACACCACACACCACTGACAGTACACAATGTACCACACCCCCATCAAACACCCAGCTCACCGCACACCACTGACTGTACACAATGGACCACAGCCCCATCAGGCACACAGCACACAACACTACCCTCACAGTACACAATGTACCACACCCCCATCAGGCACCCAGCACACCACACACCACTGACAGTACACAATGCACCACACCCCTATCAGGCACCCAGCACACCACACCTCACTGACAGGACACAATGTACCACAGCCCCATCAGACACCCAGCACACCGCACATCACTGACAGGACACAATGTACCACAGCCCCATCAGACTCCCAGCACACCGCACACCACTGACAGTACACAATGCACCACACGCCCATCATGCAACCAGAACACCACACACCACTGACAGTACACAATGTACCAAACCCCCATCAGGCATCCAGCTCACCGCCCACTACAGACAGTACACAATGTATCACACCCCCAGCACACCGCACAACACTGACAGTACACAATGTACCACACCCCCATCAGGCACGCAGCACACCACACACCTCTGTCAGTACACAGTGTACCACACCCTCATCAGGCACCCAGGAAACCACACACCACTGACTGTACACAATGTACCACAGCTCCATCAGGCACCCAGCACACCACACACCACTGACGGTACACAATGTACCACACCACCATCAAACACCCAGCTCGAAACACGCCACTGACTGTACACAATGTACCACACCCCCATCAGACACCAAGCACACCGTACACAACTGACAGCACACAATGTACCACGCCCCCCACAGGCACCCAGCACACCGCACACCACTGATAGTACACAATGTACCACAGCCCCATCAAGCACCCAGCAGACCACACACCACTGACAGTACACAATGTACCACACCCCCATCAGGCACCCAGCACACCACACACCACTGACGGTACACAATGTACCACACCCCCATCAAACACCCAGCTCGAAACACGCCACTGACTGTACACAATGTACCACACCCCCATCAGACACCCAGCACACCGCACACCACTGACAGCACACAATGTACCACGCCCCCATCAGGCACACAGCACACCACACACCACTGACAGTACACAATGTACCACAGCCCCATCAAGCACCCAGCAGACCACACACCACTGACAGTACACAATGTACCACACCCCCATCAGGCACCCAGCACACCACACACCACTGACAGTACACAATGTACCACAGCCCCATCAAGCAGCCAGCACACCACACACCACTGACAGTACACAATGTACCACACCCCCATCAAACACCCAGCTCACCGCACACCACTGACAGTATACAATGTACCACACCCCCATCAGGCACCCAGCACACCGCACACCACTGACAGTACACAATGCACCACACGTCCATCAGGCACCAAGAACACCACACAACACTGAGAGCACACAATGTACCAAACCCCCATCAGGCATCCAGCTCACCGCCCACCACTGACAGTACACAATGTACCACACCCCCAGCACACCGCACAACACTGACAGTACACAATGTACCACACCCCCATCAGGCACGCAGCACACCACACACCACTGTCAGTACACAGTGTACCACACCCCCATCAGGCACCCAGGAAACCACACACCACTGACTGTACACAATGTACCACAGCTCCATCTGGCACCCAGCACACCACACACCACTGACGGTACACAATGTACCACACCCCCATCAAACACCCAGCTCGAAACACGCCACTGACTGTACACAATGTAACACACCCCCATCAGACACCCAGCACACCGCACACAACTGACAGCACACAATGTACCACGCCCCCATCATGCACCCAGCACACCGCACACCACTGATAGTACACAATGTACCACAGCCCCATCAAGCACCCAGCAGACCACACACCACTGACAGTACACAATGTACCACACCCCCATCAGGCACCCAGCACACCGCACACCACTGATAGTACACAATGTACCACAGCCCCATCAAGCACCCAGCAGACCGCACACCACTGACAGTACACAATGTACCACACCCCCATCAGGCACCCAGCACACCACACACCACTGACAGTACACAATGTACCACACCCCCATCAAACACCCAGCTCACCGCACACCACTGACAGTATACAATGTACCACACCCCCATCAGACACCCAGCACACCGCACACCACTGACAGTACACAATGCACCACACGTCCATCAGGCACCAAGAACACCACACAACACTGAGAGCACACAATGTACCAAACCCCCATCAGGCATCCAGCTCACCGCCCACCACTGACAGTACACAATGTACCACACCCCCAGCACACCGCACAACACTGACAGTACACAATGTACCACACCCCCATCAGGCACGCAGCACAGCACACACCACTGTCAGTACACAGTGTACCACACCCCCATCAGGCACCCAGTAAACCACACACCACTGACTGTACACAATGTACCACAGCTCCATCAGGCACCCAGCACACCACACACCACTGACGGTACACAATGTACCACACCCCCATCAAACACCCAGCTCGAAACACGCCACTGACTGTACACAATGTACCACACCCCCATCAGACACCCAGCACACCGCACACCACTGACAGCACACAATGTACCACGCCCCCATCATGCACCCAGCACACCGCACACCACTGATAGTACACAATGTACCACAGCCCCATCAAGCACCCAGCAGACCACACACCACTGACAGTACACAATGTACCACACCCCCATCAGGCACCCAGCACACCGCACACCACTGATAGTACACAATGTACCACAGCCCCATCAAGCACCCAGCAGACCACACACCACTGACAGTACACAATGTACCACACCCCCATCAGGCACCCAGCACACCACACACCACTGACGGTACACAATGTACCACACCCCCATCAAACACCCAGCTCGAAACACGCCACTGACTGTACACAATGTACCACACCCCCATCAGACACCCAGCGCACCGCACACCACTGACAGCACACAATGTACCACGCCCCCATCAGGCACCCAGCACACCACACACCACTGACAGTACACAATGTACCACAGCCCCATCAAGCACCCAGCAGACCAAACACCACTGACAGTACACAATGTACCACACCCCCATCAGGCACCCAGCACACCACACACCACTGACAGTACACAATGTACCACAGCCCCATCAAGCAGCCAGCACACCACACACCACTGACAGTACACAATGTACCACACCCCCATCAAACACCCAGCTCACCGCACACCACTGACAGGAGACAATGCACCACAGCCCCATCAGGCACCCAGCACACAACACACCACTGACATTACACAATGTACCACACCACCATCAGGCACCCAGCACACCACACACCAGTGACAGTACACAATGTACCACAGCACCATCAGACACCCAGCACACCGCACACCACTGACAGTACACAATGTACCACAACCCCATCAGACACCCAGCACACCGCACACCACTGACAGTACACAGTGTACCACACCCTCGTCAGACACCCAGCACACCGCACACCACTGACAGTACACAATGTACCACACCCCCATCAAACACCCAGCTCGAAACACGCCACTGACTGTACACAATGTACCACACCCCCATCAGACACCCAGCACACCTCACACCACTGACAGCACACAATGTACCACGCCCCCATCAGGCACCCAGCACACCACACACCACTGACAGTACACAATGTACCACAGCCCCATCAAGCACCCAGCAGACCAAACACCACTGACAGTACACAATGTACCACACCCCCATCAGGCACCCAGCACACCACACACCACTGACAGTACACAATGTACCACAGCCCCATCAAGCAGCCAGCACACCACACACCACTGACAGTACACAATGTACCACACCCCCATCAAACACCCAGCTCACCGCACACCACTGACAGTACACAATGCACCACAGCCCCATCAGGCACCCAGCACACAACACACCACTGACATTACACAATGTACCACACCACCATCAGGCACCCAGCACACCACACACCAGTGACAGTACACAATGTACCACAGCACCATCAGACACCCAGCACACCGCACACCACTGACAGTACACAATGTACCACAACCCCATCAGACACCCAGCACACCGCACACCACTGACAGTACACAGTGTACCACACCCTCGTCAGACACCCAGCACACCGCACACCACTGACAGTACACAATGTACCACACCCCCATCAGACACCCAGCACACTTCACACCACTGACAGCACACAATGTACCACACCCCCATCAGACACCCATCACACTTCACACCAGTGACTGTACACAATGGACCACACCCCAATCGCGCACCCAGCTCACCACACACCACTAACAGTACACAATGTGCCACAGCGCCATCAGACACCCAGCACACCGCACACCACTGACAGCACACAATGTACCATAGCCCCATCAGGGGTGAAGTAGACACCTGGAATAATCACCCTGAGAGATGAGTTCAAATGGACATTTTACATTCAATTCAATGCCTCATGAATAAAACAACCAATGAAAATACTGTTATTTGCTCCGGGACCATAATAGACTGGAGTCCCGATGCGGGAAGTACAGCTCCTGGTCAGATGCCCCAGAGAAATCATCACTAAACCTGTTCTGCTGCATTGGACACAAACTGGACAACAGGAAAACATTGCTGAGGGCAGATAGAAGTCGAAAGAAGTTGAACCGTGACGTCATAGCCTTAAGGTAAGGCACTGGCTGGTGACTGGTAAGTAGTTTTTCTTTTCTTTTTCCTCAGGTGTTATCGTGCGGGGCGCAGAGGTTGCGAAGTGAGTGTTTGCTGAGAAGGGGAGTGAATAACAGGTAAGCTATTTCTTTCTTTTTCTTTTTTTATCTAGAGGGGATGGCAGGGAATGTAGTGCAGTGTTCCTCCTACAGAATGTTTGAGGTGAGGGACGCCGTCAGTGTCCCTGCTGGTTTCATCTGTGGGAAGTGCACCCATCTCCAGCTCCTCAGAAACCGCGTTTGGGAACTGGAGCTGGATGAACTTCGGATCATTCGGGAGGCAGAGGTGGTCATAGATAGAAGCTTCAGGGATGCCGTTACTCCGAAGAATCAAGATAGATGGGTTACGGTGAGAGGGGCTGGGAGGAAGCAGTCAGTACAGGGATCCCCTGTGGTCGTTCACCTTAGTAACAAGTATACCGCTTTGGATACTGTTGGGGGGGACTTACCAGGGGTAAGCCATGGGGCACAGGTCTCTGAAACAGAGACTTCCCCTGTTGCTCAGAAGGGAAAGGGGGAGAGGAGTAGTGCATTAGTCATTGGAGACTCCATAGTTAGGGGAATAGATAGGAGATTCTGTGGGAACTTGAGAGACTCGCGGTTGGTGTGTTGCCTTCCAGGTGCCAGGGTGCGGGATGTCTCGGATCGTGTTTTCGGGATCCTTTAGGGGGAGGGGGAGCAGCCCCAAGTCTTGGTGCACATAGGTACCAACGACATAGGTAGGAAAAGGGATAGGGATGTAAGGCAGGAATTCAGGGAGTCTAGGGTGGAAACATAGATCTAGGACAAACAGAGTTATTATGTCTGGGTTGTTACCCGTGCCACGTGATAGCGAGACGAGGAATATGGAGAGAGGAGTTGAACACGTGGCTACAGGAATGGTGCAGGAGGGAGGGTTTCATATTTCTGGATAATTGGGGCTCATTCTGGGTTCGGTGGGACCTCTAGAAACGGGAAGGTCTGCACCTGGACCAGAGGGGTACCAATATCCTGGGGTGGAAATTTGCTAATGCTCTTCGGTAATGTTTAAATTAGTTCAGCATGGGCTTGGGAACCTGAATTGTAGCTCCAGTGTGCAGGAGGTTGAGCGTAGTGAGGTCATGAGTAAGGTTTCAAAGTTGTAGGAGTGTACCAGCAGGCAGGAAAGTGGTTTAAAGTGTGTCTACTTCAATGTCAGGAGCATCCGCAATAAGGTGGGTGAACTTGCGGCCTGGGTTTGTACCTGGGACTTCGATGTTGTGGCCATTTCGGAGACATGGATAGAGCAGGGACAGGAATGGTTGTTGCAGCTGCCGTGGTTTAGATATTTCAGTGAGCTCAGGGAAGGTGCTAAAAGAGGGGAAGGGGTGGCATTGTTAGTCAAGGACAGTATTACGGTGGCATAAAGGACGTTTGATGAGGACTCGTCTACTGAGGTAGTATGGGCAGAGGTTAGAAAGAGTAAAGGAGAGGTCACCCTGTTAGGGGTTTTCTGTAGGCCTCCGAATATTTCCAGAATGTAGAGGAAATGATTGCAAAGATGATTCCGTATAGGAGGGGAAACAACAGGGTAGTTGTTATGGGGGACTTTGACTTTCCAGATATTGACTGGAAACGTTATAGTTCGAATATTTTAGATGGGTCCGTTTTTGCCCAAGGTGTGCAGGAGGGTTTCCTGACACAGTATGTAGATAGGCCAACGAGAGGCGAGGCCATATTGGATTTGGGACTGGGTAATGAACCAGGACAGGTGTTAGATTTGGAGGTAGGTGAGCACTTTGGTGATAGTGACCACAATTCGATTAAGTTTACTTTAGTGATGGAAAGGGATAGATATATACCGCAGGGCAAGAGCTATATCTGGGGGAAAGGCAATTACGATGCGATGAGTCAAGACTTAGGATGCATCGGATGAAGAGGAAAACTGCAGGGGATGGGCACAATGGAAATGTGGAGCTTGTTCAAGGAACACCTACTGCGTGTCCTTGATAAGTTTGTACCTATCAGGCAGGGAGGAAGAGGTCGAACAAGGAAACCGTGGTTTACTCAAGCGGTCGAAACACTTGTCAGGAGGAGGAAGGAGGCTTATGTAAAGATGAGATATGAAGGTTCAGTTAGGGTGCTCGAGAGTTACAAGTTAGCTAGGAAGGACATAAAGAGAGAGCTAAGAAGAGCCAGGGGGGACTTGAGAATTCTTTGGCAGGTAGGATCAAGGATAACCCTAAAACTTTCTATAGATATGTCAGGAATAAAAGAATGACTAGGGTAAGAGTAGGGCCAGTCAAGGACAGTAGTGGGAAGTTGTGCGTAGAGTCCGAGGAGATTGGAGAGGTGCTAAATGAATATTTTTCGTCAGTATTCACACAGGATAAAGACAATGTTGTCGATGAGAATATTGAGATTCAGGCTACTAGACTAGAAGGGCTTGAGGATCATAAGGAGGAGGTGTGAGCAATTTTGGAAAGTGTGAAAATTGATAAGTCCCCTGGGCCGGATGGGATTTATCCTAGGATTCTCTGCGAAGCTAGGGAGGAGATTGTCGAGCCTTTGGCTTTAATCTTTAAGTCATCTTTGTCTACAGGAATAGTGCCAGAAGACTGGAGGATAGCAAATGTTGTCCACTTGTTCAAGAAGGGGAGTAGAAACAACCCCGGTAACAATAGACCAGTGAGTCTTACTTCTGTTGTGGTAAAAAATATTGGAAAGGTTTATAAGAGATAGGACGTGGAATCATCTGGAAAGGAATAATTTGATTAGAGATCGTCAACACGGTTTTATGAAGGGTAGGTTGTGCCTCAAACCTTATTGAGTTCTTTGAGAAGGTGAACAAACAGGTGGATGAGGGTAAAACAGTTGATGTGGTGGATATGAAGTTCAGTAAAGCGTTTGATAAGGTTCCCCAATGTAGGCTACTGCAGAAAATACGGAGACATGGGATTCAGGGTAATTTAGCAGTTTGGATCAGAAATTGGCTAGCTGGAAGAAGACAAAGGGTGGTGGTTGATGGGAAATGTTCAGACTGGCGTCCAGTGACTAGTGGTGTACCACAAGGATCTGTTTTGGGGCCACTGTTGTTTGTCATTGTTATAAATTACCTGGAGGAGGACGTAGAAGGATGGGTGAGTACATTTGCAGGTGACACTAAAGTCGGTGGAGTTGTAGACAGTGCGGAAGGATGTTACAAGTTACAGAGGAACATAGATAAGCTGCAGCGCTGGGCTGAGAGGTGGCAAATGGAGGTTAATGCAGCAAAGTGTGAGGTGATTAATTTTGGAAGGAATAACAGGAAGACAGAGTACTGGGCTAATTGTAAGATTCTTGGCAGTGTGGATGAGCAGAGATATCTCGGTGGCCATGTACATAGATCCCTGAAAGTTGCCACCCAGGTTGAGAGGTTTGAGATTTACCAGAATGTTTCCTGGTACGGAGGGAAGATCTTATGAGGAAAAGCTGAGTGACTTGATGCTGTTTTCGTTAGAGAGAAGAAGGTTAAGAGGTGATTTAATTGAGGCATACAAGATGATCAGAGGATTGGATAGGGTGGACAGTGAGAGCCTTTATCCTCGGATGGTGATATCTAGCACGAGGGGACATACCTTTAAATTGAGGGGAGATAGAGAAAGGACAGATGTCAGAGGTTGGTTCTTTACTCAGAGAGTAGTAAGGGCGTGGAATGCCCTGCCTGCAATAGTAGTTTACTCGCCAACACTAAGCGCATTCAAATGGTCATTGGATAGACATATGGACGATAAGTGAATAGTGTAGATGGGCATTAGAGTGGTTTCACAGGTCGGCGCAACATCGTGGGCCGAAGGGCCTGTACTGCGCTGTAATGTTCTATGTTCTATGTTCGAACATGCATTGCTGCATTGGCAGACCTTGTAGGAGAGTCAACTGGTCAGAGAACGGAACTGGCTGGCACTGCGACACAGGGCAAGCTGCTGAGCTTGGAGGCTCGTCTATCCCCCATCAAAGTGGTAGACACGGGCAGAGTAACATTAGCAGACAAGCCTGTGATAGAGATCCTGCAGGTCTCTGTCACAGCTCCCAGTGTAGACCAAGCAGAAACTTCCTGATGTCTTACTGATGCAGCGGAATCTCAAACAGCATGCAAACTCAGACAGCTGTGGATCTCAGATCTCAATGTGCCACAGCGACTCTCAGAACAGTCTGTGATCCAGCAGAGTATAGGGTTCCTGAGGCGCGGCTCCATCAGAATGACAGTGACACCAGTGGGCATGAAGATGCTTTCCCCACCCAGCATGACAACATTGGAGCTCTCACTACTGTCAGTCTGTCACTGTCCTTGCTGTTGTCTCTCAGTTACCCGGCAGGCCCAGACAGCTCCTACTGTCACTCCTCAGTGTCCTTGCTGTTGTCTCTCAGTTACCCAGCCGGCCCAGACTGCTCCCACTGTCACTCTGTCAGTGTCCTTGCTCTTGTCTCTCAGTTACCCAGCCGGCCAGACTGCTCCCACTGTCACTCTGTCAGTGTCCTTGCTGTTGTCTCTCAGTTACACGGCCGGCCCAGACTGCTCCCACTGTCACTCAGTCAGTGTCCTTGCTCTTGTCTCTCAGTTACTCAGCCGATACAGACTGCTCCCACTGTCACTCTGTCAGTGTCCTTGCTGTAGTCTCTCAGTTACCCAGCCGGCCCAGACAGCTCCCACTGTCACTCTGTCAGTGGCCCTGCTGTTGTCTCTCAGTTACCCAGCCGGACCAGACAGCTCCCACTGTCACTCTGTCAGTGTCCTTGCTGTTGTCTCTCAGTTACCCAGCCGGCCCAGACTGCTCCCACTGTCACTCTGTCAGTGTCCTTGCTGTAGTCTCTCAGTTACCCAGCCGGCCCAGACTGCTCCCACTGTCACTCTGTCAGTGTCCTTGCTGTTGTCTCTCAGTTAACCAGCCGGCCCAGACTGCTCCCACTGTCACTCTGTCAGTGTCCTTGCTGTTGTCTCTCAGTTACCCAGCCGGCCCAGACTGCTCCCACTGTCACTCTGTCAGTGTCCTTGCTGTTGTCTCTCAGTTACCCAGCCGGCCCAGACTGCTCTCACTGTCACTCTGTCAGTGTCCTTGCTGTTGTCTCTCAGTTACCCAGCCGGACCAGACTGCTCTCACTGCCACTCTGTCACTGTCCTTGGTGTTGTCTCTCAGTTAACCAGCCGGCCCAGACTGCTCCCACTGTCACTCTGTCAGTGTCCTTGGTGTTGTCTCTCAGTTACCCAACCGGCACAGACTGCTCCCACTGTCACTCTGTCACTGTCCTTGCTGTTGTCTCTCAGTTACCCTGCCGGCCCAGACTGCTCTCACCACTGTCACTCTGTCAGTGCCCTTGCTGTTCTCTCCCAGTAACCCTGGCGGCGCAGACTGCTCCACCACTGTCACTCTGCAAGTGTCGTTGCTGTTGTCTCTCAGTTACCCAACCGTCCCAGACTGCTCCCACTGTCACTCTGTCAGTGTCCTTGCTGTTGTCTCTCAGTTACCCAGCCGTCCCAGACTCCTCTCACCACTGTCACTCTGTCAGTGTACCTGCTGTTCTTTCCCAGTTACCCAGACGGCGCAGACTGCTCCAACTGTCAATCTGCCAGTGTTCTTGCTGTTGTCTCTCAGTTACCCTGCCGGTTCAGACTGCTTCTACGGTCACTCTGTCACTGTCCTTGCTGCTGTCTCTCATTTCACCAGCCGACCCAGACTGCTCCCACCACTGTCAATCCGTCAGTGTCCTTGCTGTTGTCTCTCAATTAACCAGAAGGACCAGACTGCTCCCACTGTCACTCGATCACTGCCCTTGCTGTTGTCTCTTAGTTACCATGCCGTCCCAGACTGCTCCCACTGTCACTCTGTCAGTGTACCTGCTGTTCTCTCCCAGTTACCCAGACGGCGCAGAATGCTCTCAGTGTCACTCTGCCAGTGTCCTTGCTGTTGTCCCTCAGTACCCAGACGGCCCAGACTGCTCCCACTGTCAATCTGCCAGTGTCCTTGCTGTTGTCTCTCAGTTACCCAGCCGGCCCAGACTGCTTCTACTGTCACTCTGTCACTGTCCTTGCTGCTGTCTCTAGTTTCACCAGCCGACCCAGACTGCTCTCACCACTGTCACTCTGTCAGTGTCCTTGCTGTTCTCTCCAAGTAACACAAGCGGCGCAGACTTCTCCCACCACTGTAACTCTGCCAGTGCCCTTGCTGGTTTCTCTCAGTTACCCTGCCGGCCCAGACTGCTCTCACCACTGTCACTCTGTCAGTGTCCTGCTGTTGTCACTCAGTGAACCAGTCGGCCCAGACTGCTCCCACTGTCACTCTGTCAGTGTCCTGCTGTTGTCACTCAGTGAACCAGTCAGCCCAGACTGCTCCCACTGTCACTCTGTCTCTGTCTTTGCTGTTGTCTCTCTGTTACCCAGACGGCCAATACTGCTCCCACTGTCACTCTGTCAGTGTCCTTGCTGTTGTCTCTCAGTTAACGAGCCGGCCCAGAGTGCTCCCACTGTCACTCCGTCGCCGTCTTTGCTGTTGTCTCTCAGTTACCCACACGGTCCGTAGTGCTCCACCTGTCAGTCTGTCAATGTCCTTCCTGTTGTCTCTCAGTTACCCAGCTGGCACATTTTCTCTCTCCACTGCCACCCTATCAGTGTCCTTGCTGTTTTCTCCAATATAGCCAATCGGCCCAGACCGCTCCAACCACCGTCCCTCTGTCACTGTCCATGCAATTGTCTCTCAGTTACCCAGCAGCCCCAGGCTGCTCCCACCACTGTCCCTCTGTCACTGCCCATGCTGTTGTCCCTCAGTTATCCAGCCGATCCAGATTGTCCCCACCACTGTCACTCTATCAGTTACCCTTCTGTTGTCTCTCATTTACCCAGCAAGCCCTGAATTATCTTACTCCCATTCTGTCAGTGTCCTTGCTGTTTCTCTCAGTTACCCTGCCGGCCCAGACTGCTCTCACCACTGTCACTCTGTCAGTGCCCTTGCTGTTCTCTCCCAGTAACCCAGGGGATCAGACTGCTCCCACCACTGTAACTTTGCCAGTATACCTGCTGTTCTTTCCCAGTTACGCAGATGGCGCAGACTGCTCTCACTGTCACTCTGCCAGTGTCCTTGCTGCTGTCTCTAATTTCACCAGGCGACCCACACTGCTCCCACCACTGTCAATCCGTCAATGTCCTTGCTGTTGTCTCTCAATTAACCAGTAGGACATGAATGCTCCCACTATCAATCTGTCGCTGACTTTGCTGTTGTCTCTAATTTGTCCGGAAGGCCCAGATATCTCCCACCACTGTTACTCTGTCAGTGTCCTTGCTGTTATCTCTCAGTTACCCAGCAGCCCCAGACTGGTCCCACTGTCACTCTGTCAGTGTCCTTGCTGTTGTCTCTCAGTTACCCAGCCGGCCCAGACTGCTCCCGCTGTCACTCTGTCACTGTCCTTGCTGTTGTCTCTCAGTTACCCAGCCTGCCCAGACTGCTCCCACTGTCACTCTGTCAGTGTCCTTGCTGTTGTCTCTCAGTTACCCAGCCGGCCCAGACTGCTCCCACTGTCACTCTATCACTGCCCTTGCTGTTGTCTCTCAGTTACCCAGCCGGCCCAGACTACTCCAACTGTCAGTCTGTCATTGCCCCTGCTGTTGTCTCTCAGTTACCCAGCCGGCCCAGACTGCTCCCACTGTCACTCTGTCAGTGTCCTTCCTGTTGTATTTCAGCTACCCATCCGGCCCAGACTGCTCCCACTGTCACTCTGTCAGTGTCCTTGCTGTTGTATCTCAGTTACCCAGCCGACCCAGACTGCTCTCACTGTCACTCTGTCACTGTCCTTGCTGTTGTCTCTCAGTTACCCAGCTGGCCCAGACTGCTCAAACTGTCACTCTGTCAGTGTCCTTGCTGTTGTATCTCAGTTACCCAGCCGGCCCAGACTGCTCCCACTGTCACTCTGTCACTCTCCGTTCTGTTGTCTCTCAGTTACCCAGCCGGCCCAGACTTCTCTCACCACTGTCACTTTGTCAGTATCCTTGCTGTTCTCTCCCCGAAACCCAAGCGGCGCAGACTGCTCCCACCACTGTAACTCTGCCAGTGTCCTTGCTGTTGTCTCTCAGTTACCCTGCCGTCCCAGACTGCTCTCACCACTGTCACCCTGTCAGTGTACCTGCTGTTCTCTCCCAGTTACCCAGACGGCGAAGAATGCTATCACTGTCACTCTGCCAGTGTCCTTGCTGTTGTCCCTCAGTTACCCAGCCGGAACAGACTGCTCCAACTGTCACTCCGTCACTGTCCTTGCTCTTGTCTCTCAGTGAGCCAGTCGACCCAACTGCTCCCACCACTGTCACTCTGTCACTGTCCTTGCTGTTGTCTCTCAGTTACCCAGCCGGCCCAGACTGCTCCCACTGTCAATCTGTCACTGTCCTTGCTGCTGTGTCTAAGTTACCCAGCCGGTCCAGACTGCTCTCACCACTTTCACTCTGTCAGTGTCCCCCGCTGTTGTCTCTCAGTTGGCCTGCCTGTCCGGACTGCTCCCACTGTCACTCTGTCACTGTCTTTGCTGTTGTGTCTCAGTTAGCCAGCCGGGACAGACTGCTCTCACTGTCACTCTGTCAGTGTCCTTGCTGTTGTCTCCCAGTTACCCAGCCGTCCCAGACTGCTCTCACTGTTACTCTGTCACTATCCTTGCTGTTGTCTCTCAGTTAACCAGCGTCCCAGACTGCTCTCTTCACTATCACTCTTTCGCTGTCCTCGCTGTTCTCTCTAATTTAACCAGCCGGTCCAGACTGCTCCCACCACTGTCACTCTGTCAGTGTCCTTGCTGTTGTCTCTCAGTTACCCAGCCGACCCAGACTGCTCCCACTGTCACTCTGTCAGTGTCCTTGCTGTTGTCTCTCAGTTACCCAGCCGACCCAGACTGCTCCCACTGTCACTCTGTCAGTGTCCTTGCTGTTTTCTCTAATTTAACAAGTCGGCCCAGGGTGCTGCCATGGTCACTTTGTCGATGTCTTTGCTGTTGTCTCTCAGTTACCCAGAGGGCCCAGACTGTTCCCGCTGTCACACTGTCAGTGTCCTTGCTGTTGTCTCGCAGTTACCCAGCCGGCCCAGACTGATCCCACTGTCACTCTGTCAGTGTCCTTGCTGTTGTC
The DNA here is from genome assembly GCF_047496885.1 of Scyliorhinus torazame. Classification (NCBI taxonomy): domain Eukaryota; kingdom Metazoa; phylum Chordata; class Chondrichthyes; order Carcharhiniformes; family Scyliorhinidae; genus Scyliorhinus; species Scyliorhinus torazame. The sequence continues at coordinate 142,001,795 of NC_092726.1, forward strand.
TCTCAGGTAACCAGCCGGCCCAGACTGCTCACATTGTGACTCGGTCAGTGTCCTTGCTGTTTCCTCTCAGTTAGACAGCCTACAGACTACTCCCACAATGATTACTCTGTCACTGTTCTTGCTGCTGTCCCTCTGTTACCCTGCCGGCCCAGACTGCTCTCACCAATTTCACTCTGTCAGTGTTCCCCGCTTTTGTCTCTCAGTTGCCCTCCCGGTCCTGACTGCTCCCACTGTCACTCTGTCAGTGTCCTTGCTGTTGTCTCTCAGTTACCCAGCCGGCCCAGACTGCTCCCACTGTCACTCTGTCAGTGTCCTTGCTGTTGTCTCTCAGTTACCCAGCCGGCCCAGACTGCTCTCACTGTCACTCTGTCACTATCCTTGCTGTTGTCTCTCAGTTAACCAGCGTCCCAGACTGCTCTGTTCACAATCACTCTGTCCCTGTCCTTGCTATTCTCTCTAATTTAACCAGCCGGCACTGACTGCTCCCACTGTCACTTCGTCAGTGTCTTTGCTGTTGTCTCTCAGTTCGCCAGCCGACCCAGACTGCTCCCACTGTCACTCTGTCACAATCCTTGCTGTTTTCTCTAATTTAACAAGTCGGCCCAGACTGCTCCCACTGTCAATCTGTCAGTGTCCTTGCTGTTGTCTCTCAGTTCCCCAGCCGGCCCAGACTGCTCCCACTGTCACTCTGTCACAATCCTTGCTGTTTTCTCTAATTTAACCAGTCGGCGTATGCTGCTGCCACCGTCACTTTGTCGCTGTCTTTGCTGTTGTCTCTCAGTTACCCGACGGCCCCTGCTGCTCCCACTGTCACACTGTCAATGTCCATGCTGTTGTCTCTCAATTACCGAGACGGCCCAGACAGCTCTCAATCTCACTCACGCAGTATCCTTGCTGTTGCCTCTCTATTAAACTGTCGGTTCAGAGTGCTCCCACCACTGTCACTCTGTAACTGTGCTTGCTGTTTTCTCTCAGTTAGGCTGCCTACAGACTGCTCCCACCAATGTCACTCTGTCAGTGTCCTTGCTGTTGTCTCTCAGTTACCAGCCGGCCCAGACTGCTCCCACTGTCACTCTGTCAGTGTCCTTGCTGTTGTCTCTCAGTTCGCCAGCCGGCCCAGACTGCTGCCAGTGTCACTCTGTCGCACCCTTTTCTGTTATCTCTCAGTTAGCCATCAAGCCCAGACTTCTCTCTCCACTGTCACTCAATCAGTGTCGTTGCTGTTCTCTCTCAGTTAGACAGCCTCCAGAAAACTCCCACCATGGTCACTCTGTCACTCTTCTTGCTGTTGTCTATCAGTTACCCAGTCGGTTTAGACTGCTCCCACTGTCACTCTGTCACTATCCTTGCTGGTGTCTGTTAGTTGCCCAGACAGCTCTCCCCACGTCACTCTGCCAGTGTCCTTGCTGTTGTCTCTCAGTTACCAGCCGGCCTAGACTGCTCCCACTGTCACTCTCTCAGTGTCCTTGCTGTTTTCTCTCAGTTAGACAGCCTACAGAAAACTCCCACCATGGTCACTCAGTCACTCTTCTTGCTGTTGTCTATCAGTTACCCAGTCGGTTCAGACTGCTCCCACTGTCACTCTGTCACTATCCTTGCTGGTGTCTGTTCGTTGCCCAGACAGCTCTCCCCACGTCACTCTGCCAATGTCCTTCCTGTTGTCTCTCAGTTACCCAGACAGCCCAGACTGCTCCCACTGTCACTCTGTCAGTGCCCTTGCTGTTGTCTCTCAGTTACCCAGACAGCCCACACTGCTCACACTGTCACTGTCTGTGGCCTTGCTGTTGTCTCTCAGTTCACCAGCCGGCCCAGACTCCCTTCTCCACTGGCACTGTATCAGTGTCCCCGCTGTTGTCTCTTATTTAACCAGCCGACCCAGACTGCTCCCATTGTCACTCTGTCGCGGAGTTTTCTGTTGTCTCTCAGTTACCCATCCAGCCCAGACTGCTCTCTCCGCTGTCACTCAATCAGTGTCTTTGCTGTTCTCTCGAATTTAAACAGCCGGCCCAGACTGCTCCCATCACTGTCACTCTGTCAGTGTCCTTGCTGTTACCTCTCAATTACCCAGCCGGCCCTGACTGCTCCCACTGTCACTCTGCCAGTGTCCTTGCTGTTGTCTCTCAGTTACCCAACCGGTCCAGTCTGCTCCCAATGTCACTCTGTCAGTGTCCTTGCTGTTGTCTCTCAGTTACCCAGCCAGCCCAGACTGCTCCCACTGTCACTCTCTCAGTGTCCTTGCTTTTGTCTCTCAGTTTCCCAGCCGGCCCAGACTGCTCCCACTGTCACTCTGTCAGTGTCCTTGCTGTTGTCTCTCAGTTACCCAACCGGTCCAGTCTGCTCCCACTGTCACTCTCTCAGTGTCCTTGCTTTTGTCTCTCAGTTTCCCAGCCGGCCCAGACTGCTCCCACTGTCACTCTGTCAGTGACTTGCTGTTGTCTCTCAGTTACCCAACCGGTCCAGTCTGCTCCCACTGTCACTCTCTCAGTGTCCTTGCTTTTGTCTCTCAGTTTCCCAGCCGGCCCAGACTGCTCCCACTGTCACTCTGTCAGTGTCCTTGCTGTTGTCTCTCAGTTACCCAACCGGTCCAGTCTGCTCCCACTGTCACTCTCTCAGTGTCCTTGCTTTTGTCTCTCAGTTTCCCAGCCGGCCCAGACTGCTCCCACTGTCACTCTGTCAGTGACTTGCTGTTGTCTCTCAGTTACCCAGCCGGCACAGACTGCTCCCACTGTCACTCTGTCAGTGCCCTTGCTGTTTTCTCTCAGTTACCCAGCCGGCCTAGACTGCTCCCACTGTCACTCTGTCAGTGTCCTTGCTGTTGTCTCTCAGTTACCAGCCGGCCCAGACTGCTCTCACTGTCTCTCTGTCACTGTCCTTGCTGTTGTCTCTCTATTAACCGGCCGGCTCAGAGTTCTACCACCACTGTCACTCTGTCAGTGTCCTTGCTGTTGTCTCTCAGTTTCCCAGTGGGTCCAGACTGCTCCCACTGTCACTCTGTCAGTGTCCTTGCTGTTGTCTCTCAGTAACCCAGCCGGCCCACACTGCTGCCACTCTCACTCTGCCAGTGACCTTGCTGTTACCTCTCAGTTACCCAGCCGACCCAGACTGCTCCCACTGTCGCTCTGCCAGTGTCCTTGCTGTTGTCTCTCAGTTACCCAGTGGGTGCAGACTGCTTCCACTGTCACTCTGCCAGTGTCCTTCCTGTTGTCTCTCAGTTACCCAGTGGGTCCAGACTGCTCCCACTGTCACTCTGTCAGTGTCCTTGCTGTTGTCTCTCAGTTACACAGCCGGCCCAGACTGCTCCCACTGTCACTCAGTCAGTGTCCTTGCTGTTGTCTCTCAGTTATCCAGACGGCCCATGCTGCTCACACTGTCAGTGTCCTTGCTGTTGTCTCTCAGTTACCCTGCCGGCCCAGCCTACTCCCACTGTCACTCTGTCAAGGTCCTTGCTGTTTTCTCTCAGTTAGATAGCCTACAGACTACTCCCACCATGGTCACTCTGTCACTGTTCTTACTGTTGTTCCTCAGTTACCCTGCCGGCCCAGACTGCTCTCACTGTCACTCTGCCAGTGTCCTTCCTGTTGTTTCTCAGTTACCCAGTGGGTCCAGACTGCTCCCACTGTCACTCTGTCAGTGTCCTTGCTGTTGTCTCACAGTTACCCGGCCGGCCCAGACTGCTCCCGCTGTCACTGTCAGCGTCCTTGCTGTTGTCTCTCAGTTACCCAGCGGGCCCAGACTGCTCTCACTGTCACTCTGTCAGTGTCCATGCTGTTATCTCTCAGTTACCCAGCCGGCCCAGACTGCTCCCGCTGTCACTCTGTCAGCGTCCTTGCTGTTGTCTCTCAGTTACCCAGCGGGCCCAGACTGCTCCCGCTGTCACTCTGTCAGCGTCCTTGCTGTTGTCTCTCAGTTACCCAGCGGGCCCAGACTGCTCTCACTGTCACTCTGTCACTGTCCTTGCTGTTGTCTCTCAGTTACCCAGCCGGCCCAGACTGCTCCCACTGTCACTCTGTCAGTGACCTTGATGTTGTCTCTCAGTTACACTGCCGGCCCAGACTGCTCCCACTGTAATTCTGTCAGTGTCCTTGCTGTTGTCTCTCAGTTACCCAGCCGGCCCAGACTGCTCCCACTGTCACTCTGTCACTGTCCTTGCTGTTGTCTCTCAGTTACCCAGCCGGCCCAGACTGCTCTCACTGTCACTCTGTCAGTGTCCTTGCTGTTGTCTCTCAGTTACCCAGCCGGCCCAGACTGCTCTCACTGTCACTCTGTCAGTTTCCTTGCTGTTGTCTCTCAGTTACCCAGGCGGCCCAGACTGCTCCCACTGTCACTCTGTCAGTGTCCTTGCTGTTGTCTCTCAGTTACCCAGCGGGCCCAGACTGCTCTCACTGTCACTCTGTCAGTGTCCATGCTGTTATCTCTCAGTTACCCAGCCGGCCCAGACTGCTGCCAGTGTCACTCTGTCGCAGACTTTTCTGTTGTCTCTCAGTTACCCATCCAGCCCAGACTTCTCTCTCCACTGTCATTCAATCAGTGTCGTTGCTTTTCTCTCGAATTTAAACAGCCGGCTCAGGCTGCTCCCACCACTCTCACTCCGTCAGTGTCTTTGCTGGTGTCTCTTAGTTACCCCGAAGGCCCATAGTGCTTCCACTGTCACTCTGTCAGTGTCCCTGCTGTTGTCTCTCAGTTACCCAGTGGGTACAGACTGCTTCCAGTGTCACTCTGTCGCAGACTTTCCTGTTTTCTCTCTGTTACCCATCCAGCCCAGACTGCTCTCTCCACTGTCACTCAATCAGTGTTGTTGCTGTACTCTCGAATTTAAACAGCCGGCGCAGACTGCATCCATCATGTCAGTCTCTCAGTGTCCTTGCTATTATCTCTCAGTTACCCAGTGGCGAAAACTGCTCCCTCCACTGCCACTCTGTCACTGTCCTTGCTGTTGTCTCTAATTAATCCAACCGGCCCAGACTGCTCCCACCACTGCCACTCTGTCATTTCCTTGCTGTCGTCTCCCAGTACGCCAGCCGGCCCAGACTGCTCCCATTGTCACTCTGGTACTATCCTTGCTGCTGTCACTCTGTTACCCTGCCTGCCCAGACTTTTCTCTCCACTGTCACTCTATCAGTTTCCTTGCTGTTCTCTCTAATTTAACCAGCCTGCTCAGACTAATCCACCACTCTCAATCCGTCAGTGTCCTTGCTGTTGTCTGTCAGTTCATACGTCGGCCCAGACTGCTCCCATTGTCACTCTGTCGCTGTCTTTGCTGTTGTATCTCAGTTAGCCACATGGCCCATAGTGCTTCCACTGTCACTCTGTCAGCGTTGCGCAAGTCAAATAGACACATCCTGAGTTAATAAGACACATCCAGAGTGGGAATTTGAAACTTGGTAATTTGGTGCAGTGAGGTAACCAGAAAAGGTAAGTGATGAATCTAATTCTGTTGTTTTTCAGTTAAAGTGCAGCGTAGATTAGTGTCTGATTGGCTGAAGCTGCACCCACCCTAATTGCTGAGAGGCAGTTATCTGGCAGTCACCTGAGGCCTGTTTAGGGGCACAAAGGTACACATTGTATTCTTCTCTTTGAAGTTTAATTGGTGTAGTCATCCTGAAGTCTGTGTAAAAGGCAGACAGAAAGCGCACTCAGTAAGCGTTGCGCAGGTGAAAGAGACACAGCCTGAGTAAAACACATCCAGAGTGGGAATTTGAAACTTGGTAATTTTGTGCAGTGAGGTAATTCGGTGCAGAGTGGGAGAAGGAGCTTTTTCCCTACTGTTTCGTTCTCTCTCTTTCTTCTGGCCTGTAACTTTTAATCTGCAGGGAGAGAACCAGAGAGCATCTAAGACCCTCAGAAGATAAGTAAGTGATTTTTACTCATTTTTACTTTTATTACCTATTCAAATTGTGTGTGTGTGGGGCGGGGGGGGGGGGTGGAGGGGGGGGGGGGACTGAAGTGACATCACAGAAAAGCTGTGACCTGAGTGCCTGGTTGGAAAGCATTGATAACTAATTAAACATAATTACTTAATTATAATTTAGAGGGGTATCTAAGCCAGAGATCGGAGAGTACTATATTTAGCTTTCACAATTATAGTAGAAATCTAGTGCTAGGAAACAGATAGTTAACAGTAACTTTTTTATTTTACATTTTAACTTTTAACTTTAATTTACTAATTAATTGACGCAATGTCAGTTAGAGCGGTGCAGTGCTCTGACTGTGAGATGTGGCAGGTCCGGGAGGCTTCCAGCGTCCCGGATAGCTTCATCTGCAGAAAGTGCACCCAACTGGAGCTCCTCACAGACCGCATGGTTCGTTTGGAGCAGCAATTGGATGCACTTAGGAGCATGCAGTTGGCGGAAAGCGTCATAGATAGCAGTTATATAAATGTGGTCACACCCAAGGTGCAGGCAGAGAAATGGGTGACCACCAGAAAGGGCAGGCAGTCAGTGCAGGAATCCCCTGTGGTTGTCTCTTTCTCGAACAGGTATACCCCTTTGGATACTGTCGTGGTGGGGGGATAGCCTATCAGGGGAAAACAGCCAGAGCAGTAGCACCACGGCTGGCTCAGATGTTCAGAAGGGAGGATCAAAGCGCAGAAGGGCAATAGTAATAGGGGACTATATAGTCAGGGGCACCGACAAGCGATTATGTGGACGTGAAAGAGACTTCAGGATGGTATTCGAACGGGTAGAGGGCATCCTGAAGGGGGAGTGGGGGGCAAACAGGCAGAGGTCGTTGTACATATTGGTACTAACGACATAGGCAGGAAGGGGCATGAGGTCATGCAGCAGGAGTTCAGGGAGCTAGGCAGATAGTTGAAAGAGAGGACCTCTAGGGTTGTAATCTCTGGATTACTCCCTGTGCCATGTGCCAGTGAAGCTAGAAATAGGAAGATAGAGCAGCTAAACACGTGGCTAAACAGCTGGTGTAGGAGGGACGGTTTCCGTTATCTGGACCACTGGGAGCTCTTCCGGGGCAGGTGTGACCTATATAAGAAGGACGGGTTGCATCTAACCTCGAGAGGCATAAATATGCTGGCCGCGAGGTTTGCTAGTGTCACACGGGAGTGTTTAAACTAGTACGGCAGGGTGGTGGGCACGGAGCAATAGGTCAGAAGGTGAGAGCATTAAGGGAGGTCAAGGGAATAGGGACAGTGGTGCTCTGAGGCAGAGCAGACAGGGTGAAGTTGCTGAACACAGCGGGTCTGGTGGCCTGAAGTGCATATGTTTTAATACAAGAAGTATTACGGGTAAGGCAGATGAACTTTGAGCTTGGATTAGTACTTGGAACTATCAGGTTGTTGCCGTTACAGAGACCTGGTTGAGGGAAAGGCAGGGTTGGCAGCTAAACGTTCCAGGATTTAGATGTTCCAGGCGGGATAGAGGGGGATGTAAAAGGGGTGGCGGAATTGCGCTACTGATTGGGGAAAATATCATAGCTGTACTGCGGGAGGACACCTCAGAGGGCAGTGAGGCTACATGGGTAGAGATCAGGAATAAGAATGGTGCAGTCACAATGGTGGGGATTTACTACAGTCATCCCAACAGCCAGCGGGAGATAGAGGAGCAGATAGTTGGACAGATTTTGGAAAATAGTAAAAACAACAGGGTTGTGGTGATGGGAGACTTCAAGTTCCCCAATATTGACTGGGACTCACTTAGTGCCAGGGGCTTAGACGGGACAGAGTTTGGAAGGAGCAAGCAGGTGAGCTTCTTAAAACAGTATGGAGACAGTCCAACAAGGGAAGGGGCTGTACTGGACCTGGTATTGGGGAATGAGCCTGGCCAGGTGGTAGAAGTTTCAGTAGGGGAGCATTTCGGGAACAGTGACCACAATTCAGTAAGTTTTAAAGTGCTGGTGGAAAATGATGAGAGTGGTCCTAGGGCGAATGTGCTAAATTGGGGGAAGGCTAATTATAACAATATTAGGCAGGAACTGAAGAACCTAGATTGGTGGCGGATGCTTCAGGGTAAATCAACATCTGACATGTGGGAGGCTTTCAAGTGTCAGTTGAAAGGAATTCAGGATTGGCATGTTCCTGTGAGGAAGAAGGATAAATACGGCAATTTTCGGGAACCTTGGATGACGAGAGATATTGTAGGCCTCGTCAAAAAGAAAAAGGAGGCATTTGTCAGTGCTAAAAGGTTGGGAACAGACGAAGCCTGTGTGGAATATAAGATAAGCAGGAAGGAACTTAAGCAAGGAGTCAGGAGGGCAAGAAGGGGGTCACGAAAAGTTAATGGCAAGTAGTGTTAAGGATTCCAAGGCTTTTTACACGTACATAAAAAGCAAGAGGGTAGCCAGGGAAAAAGATTGGCCTACTGATGGATAGGCAAGGGAATCTATGTGTGGAGCCAGAGGAAATGGGCGCGGTACTAAATGAATACTTTGCATCAGTGTTCACCAAAGAGAAGGAATTGGTAGATGTTGTGCCTGGAGAAGGGTGTGCAGATAACCTGGGTCACATTGAGATCCAAAAAGACGAGGTGTTGGGCGTCTTGACAAATATTAAGGTCGATAAGTCCACAGGGCCTGATGGGATCTACCCCAGAATACTGAAGGAGGCTGGAGAGGAAATTGCTGAGGCCTTGACAGAAATCGTTGGATCCTCACTGTCTTCAGGTGATGGCCTGGAGGACTGGAGAATAGCCAATGTTGTTCCTCTGTTTAAGAAGGGTAGCAAGGATAATCCAGGGAACTACAGGCCGGTGAGCCTTACTTCAGTGGTAGGGAAATTACTGGTGAGAATTCTTCGAGACAGGATCTACTCCCATTTGGAAGCAAATGGACGTATTAGTGAGAGGCAGCATGGTTTTGTGAAGGGGAGGTCGTGCCTCACTAACTTGATAGAGCTTTTCGAGGAGGTCACAAAGATGATCGATGCAGGTCGGGCAGTGGATGTTGTCTCTTTGGACTTCAGTAAGGCCTTTGACAAGGTCCCTCATGGTAGACTAGTACAAAAGGTGAAGTCACACGGGATCAGGGGTGAGCTGGCAAGTTGGATACAGAACTGGCTAGGTCATATAAGGCAGAGTGTAGCAATGGAAGGATGCTTTTCTAATTGGAGGGCTATGACCAGTGGTGTTCCGCAGGGATCAGTGCTGGGACCTTTGCTGTTTGTAGTATATGTAAATGATTTAGAGGAAAATGTAACTGGTCTGATTAGTACGTTTGCAGATGACACAAAGGTTGGTGGAATTGCGGATAGCGATGAGGACTGTCAGAGCATACAGCAGAATTTAGATTGTTTGGAGTCTTGGGCGGAGAGATGGCAGATGGAGTTTGATCCGGACGAATGTGAAGTAATGCATTTTGGAAGGTCTAATGCAGGTAGGGAAGACACATTGAATGGTAGAACCCTCAAGAGTATTGAAAGTCAGTGAGATCGAGGTGTACAGGGCCACAGGTCACTGAAAGGGGCAACACAGATGGAGAATGCAGTCAAGAAGGCAGACGGCATGCTTGCATTCATTGGCCGGATCATTGAGTATAAGAATTGGCAAGTCATTTTGCAGCTGTATAGAACCTTAGTTCGACCACACTTGGAGTATAGTCTTCAATAATGGTCGCCACATTACAAGACGGATGTGGAGGCTTTAGAGAGGATGCAGAAGAGATTTACCAGAATGTTGCCTGGTATGGAGGGCATTAGCTATGACGAGCGGTTGAATAAACGGGTTTGTTCTCACTGGAACGAAGGAGGTTGAGGGGCGACCTGATAGAGGTCTACAAAATTATGAGGGGCATAGACCGAGTGGATAGTCAGAGGCTTATCCCCAAGGTAGAGGGACCAATTACTAGGAGGCATAGGTTTAAGGTGAGAGGGGCAAGGTTTAGAGTAGATGTATGAGGCAAGATTTTTTACACAGATGGTAGTGGGTGCCTGGAACCCGCTACCGGAGGAGGTGTTAGAAGCAGGGACGATAGTGACATGTAAGGGGCATCTTGACAAATTCATGAATCGGATGGGAATAGAGGGATACGGACATCAGGAAGTGTAGAAGATTGTAGTTTAGTTGGGCAGCATGGTCGGCACACGCTCGGAGGGCCGAAGGGCCTGTTCCTGTTCTGTACATTACTTTGTTCTTTGTTCTTTGTGTCTTTGCTGTTGTCTCTCAGTTACCCAGCCTCCCCAGACTGCACTACCTGTCACCCTGTCATTATCCTTGCTATTGTTTCTCAGTTACCCGGCCGGCCCAGACTGCTCCCACTGTCAGTCTGTCACTGTCCTTGCTGTATTCTCTCAGTTAACTAGCCGGCCCAGACTGCTCCCACTGTCACTCTGTCAGTGTCCTTGCTGTTGTCTCTCAGTTACCCAGCCGGCCCGGACTGCTCCCATTGTCACTCTGTCAGTGCACTTGCTGTTTTCTCTCAGTAAACCAGCCGGCCCAGACTGCTCCCACTGTCACTCTGCCACTGTCCTTGCTGTTGTGTCTCAGTTACACAGCCGGCCCAGACTGCTCCCACTGTCACTCTGTCAGTGTCCTTGCTGATGTCTCTCAGTTTCCCAGCCGGCCCAGACTGCTCTCACCACTGTCACTCTGTCAGCGTCCTTGCTGTTTTCTCTCAGTTAACCAGCCGGCCCAGATTGCTCCCACTGTCACTACGTCAGTGTCCTTGCTGTTGTCTCTTGTTACCCAGCCGGCCCAGACTGCTCCCACTGTCACTCTGTCAGTGACATTGATATTGTCTCTAAGTTAACCAGCCGGCCCAGACTGCTCCCACTGTCACTCTGTCAGTGTCATTGATATTGTCTCTAAGTTAACCAGCTGGCCCAGACTGCTGCCACAGTCAGTGCCCTTACTGATGTCTCTCAGTTACCCAGCCGGCCCAGACTGCTCCCACTGTCACTCTGTCAGTGACATTGATATTTTCTCTCAGTTAACCAGCCGGCCCAGACTACTCCCATTGTCACTCTGTCAGTGACATTGATATTGTCTCTAAGTTAACCAGCTGGCCCAGACTGCTGCCACAGTCAGTGCCCTTACTGTTGTCTCTCAGTTACCCAGCCGGCCCAGACTGCTCCCACTGTCACTCTGTCAGTGTCCTTGCTGTTTTCTCTCAGTTAACCAGCCGGCCCAGATTGCTCCCACTGTCACTCTGTCAGTGTTCTTGCTGTTGTCTCTCAGTTACCCAGCTGGCCCAGACTGCTCCCACTGTCACTCTGTCAGTGTCCTTGCTGTTTTCTCTCAGTTAACCAGACGGCCCAGACTGCTGCCAGTGTCAATCTGTCGCTGTCTTTGCTGTTGTCTCTGGCACTATCCTTGCTGATGTCTCTCAGTTTCCCAGCCGGCCCAGACTGCTCTCACCACTGTCACTCTGTCTGTGTCCTTGCTGTTGTATCTCCGTTCACCAGCCGGCCCTGACTACACCCACTGACACTGTCCTTGCTGTTGTCTATCAGCTATCCAGCCTGACCAGACTGCTCCCACCACTGTCACTCTTGCACTGTCCTTGTTGTTGTCTCTCAGTTACCCAGGCCGCCTAGACTGCTCCCACTGTCACTCTGTCGCTGTCTTTGCTGTTGTCTCTCAGTTCACCAGCCGGACCAGACTGCTCCCACTGTCACTCTGTCAGTGTCCTTGCTGTTGTCTCTCAGTTACCCTGCCGACTCAGACTGCTCCCACTGTCACTCTGTTACTGCCCTTGCTGTTATCTCTCAGTTACCTAGACGGCCCAGGCAGCTCCCACTGTCACTGAAGCAGAATCCTTTCTGTTGTCTCTGTATTAACATCCCCGCCCAGGGTGCTCCCACCACTCACTCTTGTCACTGTCCTTGCAGTTTTCTCCCTGTTACCACCCGGCCCATACTGATCCCACTGTCACTCTGTCAGTGTCCTTGCGGTTATCTCTCAGTTAACTAACCGGCACATACTGATCCCACCACTGTCCATCTTTCAGTGTCCTAGCTATTGTCTCTCAGTTAACTAACCGGCACAGACTGCTCCCACCACTGTCAATCTTTCAGTGTCCTAGCTATTATCTCTCAGTTATCCAGCCAGCCAAGACTGCTCCGAACACACTCACGCTGTTTGTGTCCTTGCTGTTGTCTCTCAGTTACCAGCAGGCCCAGACTGCTCTCACCACAGTTACTCTGTTAGTCTCCTTGCTGCTGTCTCTCAGTTCGCCATTCTGCCCAGACTGCTCTCACCACTGTCACTCCGTCACTGTCCTTGCGGTTGTCTCTTCGTTAGCCAGCCGGCCCAGTCTGCTCCCGCTGTCACTCTGTTCGTCTCCTTGCTCTTGTCTCTCAGTTACCCAGCCGGCTCAGACTGCTCTCACTGTCACTCTGTCACTGTCCTTGCGGTTGTCTCTCAGTTACCCAGCCGGCGCAGACTGCTCCCACTGTCACTCTGTCAGTTTCGTTGCTGTTGTCGATCAGTTATGCAGTCGGACCAGACTGCTCCCTACACTCTCACTCTGGCACTGTCATTGCTGTTGTCCCTCAGTTAGCCTGCCGACCGAGACTACTCTCTCCACCGTAACTCTATTAATATCCTTGCTGTTGTCTCTCAGTTACCCAGCCGACACAGACTGCGCCCACTGTGACTCAAGCAGTTTACTTGCTGTTGTCTATCAGTAATCCAGTCGGACCAGACTGCTCCCACCACTGTCACTCTCTTACTGTCCTTGCTGCTGTCTCTCAGTTACCCAGCCGGCCAAGACTGCTCCCACTGTCACTGTGTCAGTGTGCTTGCTGTTGTCTCTCAGGTACCCAGCCGGCCTAGAATGCTCCCACCACTGTCGCTCTGTCACTAACTTGGCTGATGTCGCTCAGTTAACCAGCAGACCCAGACAGCCCTGTCGCCTGTCACTCTATTAGTGTCCTTGCTGTTATCTCTCAGTTAACCAGCCGGCCCAGACTTCTCTCACCACTGTCTCTTTGTCAGTGTCCATGCTGTTGTCTCTCAGTTACCCAGCATGTCCAGACTCTTCTCAAAACTATCACTCTGTCAGTGTCCTTGCGCTGTCTCCCAGTTAGCCAGACGACCCAGATGGCTCCCACAACAGTCACTCTGTCAGTGATCTTGCTGATGTGTCTCAGTTAACCAGCCGACCGAGACTGCTGCCACTGTCACTCTGTCAGTGTCCTTGCTGTTGTCTCTCAGTTACCCAGCCGGCCCATACTGCTCCTACTTTCACTCTGTCAGTGCCCCTGCTGATTTCTCTCAGTTAACCAGCCGTCCCAGACTGATCTCACCACTGTCACTCTGCCAGTGTCCATGCTGTTGTCTCCCAGATACCCAGCACGTCCAGACTGTTCTCAGCACTATCACTCTGTCGTAAGAACAGAAGGACATGAGAACATATGAACCTAGAACAGGTGTAGGCCATCTGGCCCCTCGAGCCTGCTCCGTCATTTAATGAGATCATGGCTGATCTTTGTGGACTCAGCTCCACTCTCCGGCCCGTACACCATATCCCCGAATCCCGTTATTCTTTAGAAAGGTATCTATCTTTTTCTTAAAAACGTTTAAAGAAGGAGCCTCAACTGCTTCACTGGGAAAGGAATTCCAGAGATTCACAACCCTTTGGGTGAAGAAGTTCCTCCTAAACACTGTCCTAAATCTACTTCCCCTTATTTTGAGGCTATGCCCCCTAGTTCTGCTTTCCCCGACCAGTGGAAACAACCTGCCCGCATATATCCTATCTATTCCCTTCATAATTTTATATGTTTCAACATCCTTCTAAACTCCAATGAGTTCAGTTCCAGTCTACTCAGCCTCTCGTCATAATTTAATCCCCTCAATTCTGGGATCAACCTAGTGAATCTCCTCTGCACTCCCTCCAGTGCCAATATGTCCTTTCTCAGGGAAGGAGACCAAAACTGAACACAATACTCCAGATGTGGCCTCACCAACTCCTTATACAATTGCAGCATAACCTCCCTAGTCTTGAACTCCATCCCTCTAGCAATGAAAGACAAAACTCGATTAGCCTTCTTAATCACCTGTTGCACCTGCACACCAACTTTTTGCGACTCGTGCACCAGCACACCCAGGTCCCTCTGCACAGCAGCATGTTTTAACATCTTACCGTTTAAATAATAATCCATTCTGCTGTTATTCCTCCCAAAATGGATAGCCTCACACTTGGCAACATTGAATTCCATCTGCCAGACCCTAGCCCATTCACCTAACCTATTCAAATCCTTCTGCAGACTTCCGGTATCCTCTGCACTTTTGCTTCACCACTCATCTTAGTGTCGTCTGCAAACTTTGACACATTGCACTTGGTCCCCAACTCCAAATCATCTAGTTAAATTGTGAACAACTGCGGGCCCAACACAGATCCTTGAGGGACCCCACTAGTTACAGGTTGCCAACCAGAGAAACACACATTTTTTCCCAGTCTCTGCTTTCTGTTAGTTAACCAATCCTCTACCCATGCTACCACTTTACCCTCAATGCCATGCATCTTTAGTTTATGCAGCAACCTTTTGTGTGGCACCTTGTCAAAAGCTTTCCGGAAATCCAGATGTACCACATACATTGGCTCCCCGTTATCTACTGCACTGGTAACGTCCTCAAAAAATTCTACCAAATTAGTCAGACACGACCTACCCTTTATGAACCCATGCTGCGTCTGCCCAATGGACAATTTCCCTCCAGGTGCCCCGCTATTTCCTCCTTAATGATAGATTCCAGCATTTTCCCTACAATCGAAGTTAAGCTTACCGGCCTATAATTACCCGCTTTCTGCCGACCTCCTTTTTTAAACAGTGGTGTCACGTTTGCTACTTTCCAATCCTCTGGGACCACCCCAGAGTCTAGTGAATTTTGATAAATTATCACTAGTACGTTTACAATTTGCCTAGCCATCTCTTTTAACACTCTGGGATGCATCCCATCAGGGCCAGGAGACTTGTCTACCTTTCGCCCCAGTAGCTTGCCCAAAACTGCCTCCTCAGTGATTACAATCATCTCGAGGTCCTCACCTATCATATCTTTATTTCCATCAGTCACTGGCAATGTTATTTGTGTCTTCCACTGTGAAGACTGACCAAAAAAACCTGTTCAGCTCCTCAGCCATTTCCCCGTCTCCTATTATTAAATCTCCCTTCTCATCTTCTAAAGGACCAATATTTACCTTAGCCACTCTTTTTTATCTTATATATTTGTAGAATCTTTTACTATCTGCTTTTGTGTTCTGAGCCAGTTTACTTTCATAGTCTACCTTACTCATCTTTATAGCTTTTTTAGTAGCTTTCCATTGTCCCCTAAAGACTTCCCAGTCCTCTCGTCTCCCACTAATTTTTGCCACTTTGTATGTTTTTTCCCTTCAATTTGATACTCTCCCTCACCTCCTTAGATATCCACGGTCGATTTTTCCCCTTTCTCCCGTCTTTCTTTTTTGTCGGTATGAACCTTTTCTGAACACTGTGAAAGATCACTCGGAAGGTTCTCCACTGTTCCTCAACTGCTTCACCGTGAAGTCTTTGCTCCCAGTCTACCTTAGCTAGTTCTTATCTCATCCCATTGTAATCGCCTTTGTTTAAGCACAAAACACTAGTGTTTGATTTTACCTTGTCATTCTCCAACTGTATTTTAAATTCCACCATATTGTGGTCGCTCCTTCCAAGAGGATCCCGAACTATGAGATCATTAATCAATCCTGCCTCATTACACAGGACCAGATCTTGGACCGCTTGTTCCCTTGTAAGTTCCATTACATAGTGTTCCAGTAAATTATCCCGGGCACATTCTATAAACTCCTCCTCAAGGCTGCCTTTACCAACCTGGTTAAACCAATTGACATGCAGATTAAAATCTCGCATGATAACCGCTGTACCATTTCTACATGCATCCGTTATTTCTTTGCTTATTGCCTGCCCTACCATCCTGTTACTATTTGGTGGCCTATAGACTACTCCTATCAGTGACCTTTTCGCCTTACTATTCCTGATTTCCACCCAAATTGATTCAACCTTCTCCCCTATAGCACCAATATCATTCCTTACTATTGCCCGGATGCCACCCTTAAACAACAAAGCTACATCACCGCCCTTACCGTCCATTCTATCCTTTCGTATAGTCTGATACCCTTGGATATTTAACTCCCAGTCGTGACCATCTTTTAACCATGTTTCAGTCATGGCCACTAAATCATAGTCTTTCACGATGATTTGCGCCATCAACTCATTTACCGTATTTTGTATACTACGAGCATACAGGTAAAGTACACTTATGCTGTTTTTATGTCTTTGTTATGAATCCTAACACCTTGATCAGTAACTTTCGCAAATTATTTTTCATCTTACCCTTTCTCCTAATTTTCCTTGTCTTTGAACCCATATCTCTACATAATAACCTGTCACGTAACCTGCTGCCTTGATCTCCATTAACCATTATACCGTCCATAGCTTTACCCTTCCCTTCCCACCAACTTTCTAGTTTAAAGTCTTTGTGACCAACCTATGTATCCTATTCGCTAGAACACTGGTCCCAGAATGGTTCAGGTGAAGATCGTCCCAACGGTACAGGTTCCTCCTGCCCCAGTACTGATGCCAATGCCCCATGAAATGGAACCCCTCTTTCACGCACCACTCCTTTAGCCACGTACTAACTTCCCTAATTTTCTCAACCCTGTGCCAATTGGCACGTAGCTCGGGTAGTAATCCAGAGATTATAACCCTGGAGGACCTGTTCTTTAACTTAGTCCCGAGTGTTTGATATTCCCCAAACAGGTCCTTTTTCCTAGTCTTACCGACGTTGTTAGTACCAACGTGGACCACAACAACTGGATCCTCCCCCTCCCTCTCCAAAACACTTGAAGTCGATCAGAGATGCCCCTCACCCTGGCACCGGGCAGCAGCATACCATGCGGGACTCACGATCTGGCTTACAAAGGATGCCATCAATCCCCCTAATTATATAATCCCCTACAACTACCACTTGTCTTTTTGCTCCCCCCTCTTGAATGGCTTCCTGTACCACGGTGCAGTGGTCAGTCAACGCATCATCCCTACAGCCCTCTCCCTCATCCACACAGGGAGCAAGTACCTCATACCTGTTTGACAAGGTCAAGGGCTGAGGCTCCTCAACTCCTAAACTCAGGATCCCCCTACCTGCCGCCCTTGCAGTCACACCACTCTGTCCATGACCACTGTCCGAATTAACATAACTTATTCTACCGGGTGTGACTGCTTCCTGAAACATAGCGTCCAGGAAATGTTCCCCCTCCCTGATGTGCCGCAGTGTGTGCAGCTCCGTCTCCAGCTCATCAATTCTGAGCCGAGGTTCCTCGAGCATCCAACACTTGCTGCAGATGTGGTCACTGACGGTCTCAATGGGATCCACCAGTTCCATCATCGTACAGGAACAGCACATCACCTGTCCAGCCATATTCAACTAGTTAATTACTTTTTTTTTTCTTGAACCGCAAGGATAAACCCGAACACCAACAAAAACACAGCCCTCTCTCGCCACTCACATGAACTCAGCCACTCACCGAAACTCAGATGCACTCTGTACCAATCAGCACTCCGTGTCTAAAGGCCCTCCTGCCACACATTTTGTACCCTGCCTGATTTCCAATGAGCCAATAGGCCCGCTCCAGGAACTGAACACTCCAACTGCCACTCGATCTGTAAACTAAGCGCTTTTAAATATGCACTCACCTCTCCCAGCAACCCTGCAGTCTGTGGCCCGCTCCAGGAACTGAAGTCTCCAACGGCCACTCGATCTTTAAACTAAGCGCTTTTAAATATGTCCTCACCTCTCCCAGCAACCCTGCAGTCTGTGGCCCGCTCCAGGAACAGTAGTCTCCAACTGCCACTCGATCTGTAAACTAAGCGCTTTTCAATATGCCCTCACCTCTCCCAGCAACCCTTCAGTCTGTGGCCCGCTCAAGGAACTGAAGTCAGTGTCCTTCCTGGTGTCTCTCAGTTACCCAGCAGGTCCAGACTGATCTCACCACTATCACTCTATCAGTGTCCTTGCTGCTGTCTCTAATTTAACCAGCCGGCCCAGAATGCACCCACCACTGTAACTCTGTCAATATTCTTGCTGTCTCTTAGTTAAACAGACGGCCCAGACTGTTCTCTCCACTGTCACTCAAGCAGTGTCCTTGCTGTTGTCTCACTATTAACCTGCCGGCCCAGAGTGCACCCACCACTGTCACTCTGTCGCTGTCTTTGCTGTTGTCTCTCAGTTGCCCACCGGCCCAGACTGCTCCCACTGCCACTTTGTCATTGTCCGTGCTGTTGTCTCTAATTTATGCAGCCGGAGCAGACTGCTCCCACCATTGACACTCTGTCAGTGTCCTTGCTGTTGTCTCTCAGTTACCCAGCCGGCCCAGACTGCTCCCACTGTCACTCTGTCACTGTCCTTGCTGTTGTCTCTCTATTAACTAGCCGGTCCAGACTGCTCCCACTGTCACTCTGTCACTGTCCTTGCTGTTGTCTCTCAGTCACCCAGACGGCCCACACTGCTCCCACTGTCACTCTGTCAGTGTCCTTGCTGTTGTCTCTCAGTTACCCAGCCTGCCCAGACTGCTCCCACTGTCACTCTGTCACTGTCCTTGCTGTTGTCTCTCTATTAACCAGCCGGCCCAGACTGCTCCCACTGTCACTCTGTCAGTGTCCTTGCTATTGGCTCTCAGTTACCCAGCCGGCCCAGACTGCTCCCACCACTGTCACTCTGTCAGTGTCCTTGTTGTTGTCTCTCAGTTACCCAGACGGCCCAGAGTGCTCCCACTGTCACTCTGTCACTGTCCTTGCTGTTGTCTCTCAGTTACACAGACGGCCCAGACTGCTCCCACTGTCACACTTTCAGTGTCCTTGCTGTTGTCTCTCAGTTAACCAGACGGCCCAGACTGCTCTCAACACTGTCACTCTGTCAGTGTCCTTGCTTTTTTATCTCAGTTACACAGCCGGCCCAGATGGCTTCCACCACGGCCACTCTGTCACTGTCCCTGGTGTTGTTTCTCAGTTAACCAGCCGGCTCAGAATGCGCTCGCCACTGTCACTCCGTCAGTGTCCTTGCTGTTGTCTCTCAGTTAGCTAGCCGGCCCAGACTGCTCCCACTGTCACTCTGTCAGTGATCTTGCTGTTGTGTCTCAGTTACCCAGCCGGCCCAGACTGCTCTCAACACTGTCACTCTGTCAGTGTCCTTGCTTTTTTATCTCAGTTACACAGCCGGCCCAGATGGCTACCACCACGGCCTCTCTGTCACTGTCCCTGGTGTTGTTTCTCAGTTAACCAGCCGGCTCAGAATGCGCTCGCCACTGTCACTCCGTCAGTGTCCTTGCCGTTGTCTCTCAGTTAGCCAGCCGACCCAGACTGCTCTCACCACTGTCACTCTGTCAGTGTGGTTGCTGTTGTCTCTCAGTTAGCTAGCCGGCCCAGACTGCTCCCACTGTCACTCTGTCAGTGATCTTGTTGTGTGTCTCAGTTTACCAGCCGGCCCAGACTGCTGCCACTGCCAATCTGTCGCAGTCTTTGCTGTTGTCTCTCAGGTACCCAGCAGGTCCAGACTGATCTCACCACATTCACTCTAACATTGTCCTTGCTGTTGTCTCTAATTTAACCACGCGGCCCAGACTGCTCCCACCACTGTCACTCTGTCGCTATCCTTGCTGTTGTCTCTCAGGTAACCAGGCGGCCCAGAGTGCTCTCTCCACTGTCACTCCAGCATTGTCGTTGCTGTTGTCTCTAATTTAGCCAGGCGGTACATACTGCTCCCACTGTCACTTAGTCAGTGTCCTTGCTGTTGTCTCTCAGTTAGCCAGCCGGCCCAGACTGCTCCCACTGTCACTCTGTCAGTGTCCTTGCTGTTGGCTCTCTATTAACCTGCCGGCCCATAGTGCGCCCACCAATGTAACTCTTCACTTCACTTCTTGTCTCTAATTTAACTAGCCGGTCGAGGCTGCATCCACCACTGTCACTCTGTCAGTGTCCTTGCTGTTTTCTCTCAGTTACCCAGCCGGCCCAGACTGCTCCAACTGTCACTCTGTCACTGCTCTTGCTGTTGTCTCTCAGTTAGCCAGCCGGCCCAGACTGCTCCCACTGTCACTCTGTCAGTGTCCTTGCTGTTGGCTCTCTATTAACCTGCCGGCCCATAGTGCGCCCACCACTGTCACTCTTCACTTCACTTCTTGTCTCTAATTTAACTAGCCGGTCGAGGCTGCATCCACCACTGTCACTCTGTCAGTGTCCTTGCTGTTTTCTCTCAGTTACCCAGCCGGCCCAGACTGCTCCAACTGTCACTCTGTCACTGCCCTTGCTGTTGTCTCTTTATTAACTAGCCGGTCCAGACTGCTCCCACTGTCACTCTGTCACCGTCCTTGCTGTTGTCGCTCAGTTACCCAGACGGCCCAGACTGCTCCCACCACTGTCACTCTGTCAGTGTCCTTGTTGTTGTCTCTCAGTTACCCAGACGGCCCAGAGTGCTCCCACTGTCACTCTTTCAGTGTCCTTGCTGTTGTCTCTCAGTTACCCAGCCAGCCCAGACTGCTCCCACTGTCACTCTGTCAGTGTCCTTGCTGTTGTCTCTCAGTTACCCAGCCGGCCCAGACTGCTCCCACTGTCACTCTGTCAGTGTACTTGCTGTTGTCTCTCAGTTACCCAGCCGGCTCAGACTGCTCCCACTGTCACTCTGTCACTGTCCTTGCTGTTGTCTCTCAGTTACCCAGCCGGCTCAGACTGCTCCCACTGTCACTCTGTCACTGTCCTTGCTGCTGTCTCTCAGTTACACAGACGGCCCAGACTGCTCCCACTCTCACAATGTCAGTGTCCTTGCTGTTGTCTCTCAGTTAACCAGACGGCCCAGACTGCTCTCAACACTGTCACTCTGTCAGTGTCCTTGCTTTTTTATCTCAGTTACACAGCCGGCCCAGATGGCTACCACCACGGCCACTCTGTCACTGTCCCTGGTGTTGTTTCTCAGTTAACCAGCCGGCTCAGAATGCGCTCGCCACTGTCACTCCGTCAGTGTCCTTGCCGTTGTCTCTCAGTTAGCCAGCCGACCCAGACTGCTCTCACCACTGTCACTCTGTCAGTGTCTTTGCTGTTGTCTCTCAGTTAGCTAGCCGGCCCAGACTGCTCCCACTGTCACTCTGTCAGTGTCCCTGCTGTTGTCTCTCAGTTACCCAGCCGGCCCAGACTGCCCCCACTGTCACTCTGTCAGTGTCCTTGCTGTTGTCTCTCAGTTACCCAGCCGGCCCAGACTGCTCCCACTGTCACTCTGTCAGTGTCCTTGCTGTTGGCTCTCTATTAACCTGCCGGCCCATAGTGCACCCACCACTGTAACTCTTCACTTCACTTCTTGTCTCTAATTTAACTAGCCGGTCGAGGCTGCATCCACCACTGTCACTCTGTCAGTGTCCTTGCTGTTTTCTCTCAGTTACCCAGCCGGCCCAGACTGCTCCAACTGTCACTCTGTCACTGCCCTGGCTGTTGTCTCTCAGTTACCCAGCCGGCCCAGACTGTTCCCACTGTCACTCTGTCAGTGTCCCTGCTGTTGTCTCTCAGTTACCCAGCCGGCCCAGACTGCTCCCACTGTCACTCTGTCAGTGTCCTTGCTGTTGTCTCTCAGTTACCCAGCTGGCCCAGACTGCCCCCACTGTCACTCTGTCACTGTCCTTGCTGTTTTCTCTCAGTTACCCAGCCGGCCCAGACTGCTCCAACTGTCACTCTGTCAGTGTCCTTGCTGTTGTCTCTCAGTTACCCAGCCGGCCCAGACTGCTCCCACTGTCACTCTGTCAGCGTCCTTGCTGTTGTCTCTCAGTTACCCAGCCGGCCCAGACTGCTCCCACTGTCACTCTGTCACTGCCCTTACTGTTGTCTCTCAGTTACCCAGCCGACCCAGACTGCTCTCACTGTCGCTCTGTCACTGTCCTTGCTGTTGTCTCTCAGTTACCCAGCCGGCCCAGTCTGCTCCCACTGTCAGTCCGTCACTGTCCTTGATGTTGTCTCTCAGTTAACCAGCCGGCCCAGACTGCTCCCACTGTCACTCTGTCAGTGTCCTTGCTGTTCGCTCAGTTAGCCAGCCGACTCAGACTTCTCCCACCACTGTCACTCTGTCACTGTCCTTGCTGTTGTCTATCTGTTGTCCAGCCGGCCAGACTGCTCCCTCTGTCACTCTGTCACTGTCCTTTCTGTTGTCTCTCAGTTACCCAGCCGGCCCAGACTGCTCCCACCACTGTCACTCTGTCAGTGTCCTTGCTGTTGTCTCTCAGTTACCCAGCCGGCCCAGACTGATCCCCCAGTCACTCTGTCAGTGTCTTTGCTGTTGTCTCTCAGTTACCCTGCAGGCCCAGACTGCTCCCACTGTCACTCTGTGACTGTCTTTGCTGTTGTCTCTCAGTTACTCAGCCGGCCCAGACTGCTCCCACTGTCTCTCTGTCGCTATCCTTGCTGTTGTCTCCCAGTTAGCCAGACAACCCAGATGGCTCCCAACACAATCACTCTGTCAGTGATCTTGCTGTGTGTCTCAGTTAACCAGCCGGCCCAGACTGCTCCCACTGTCACTCTGTCAGTGTCCTTGCTATTGGCTCTCAGTTACCCAGCCGGCCCAGACTGCTCCCACCACTGTCACTCTTTCAGTGTCCTTGCTGTTGTCTCTCAGTTACCCAGCCAGCCCAGACTGCTCCCACTGTCACTCTGTCAGTGTCCTTGCTGTTGTCTCTCAGTTACCCAGCCAGCCCAGACTGCTCCCACTGTCACTCTGTCAGTGTCCTTGCTGTTGTCTCTCAGTTACCCAGCCGGCCCAGACTGCTCCCACTGTCACTCTGTCAGTGTCCTTGCTGTTGTCTCTCAGTTACCCAGCCGGCCCAGACTGCTCCCACTGTCACTCTGTCAGTGTCCTTGCTGTTGTCTCTCAGTTACCCAGCCGGCCCAGACTGCTCCCACTGTCACTCTGTCAGTGTCCTTGCTGTTGTCACTCAGTTACCCAGCCGGCCCAGACTGCTCCCACTGTCACTCTGTCAGTGTCCTTGCTGTTGTCCCCCAGTTACCCAGCAGGCCCAGACTGCTCTCACTGTCACTCTGTCAGTGATCTTGTTGTGTGTCTCAGTTTACCAGCCGGCCCAGACTGCTGCCACTGCCAATCTGTCGCAGTCTTTGCTGTTGTCTCTCAGGTACCCAGCAGGTCCAGACTGATCTCACCACATTCACTCTAACATTGTCCTTGCTGTTGTCTCAAATTTAACCACGCGGCCCAGACTGCTCCCACCACTGTCACTCTGTCGCTATCCTTGCTGTTGTCTCTCAGGTAACCAGGCGGCCCAGAGTGCTCTCTCCACTGTCACTCCAGCATTGTCGTTGCTGTTGTCTCTAATTTAGCCAGGCGGTACATACTGCTCCCACTGTCACTTAGTCAGTGTCCTTGCTGTTGTCTCTCAGTTAGCCAGCCGGCCCAGACTGCTCCCACTGTCACTCTGTCAGTGTCCTTGCTGTTGGCTCTCTATTAACCTGCCGGCCCATAGTGCGCCCACCAATGTAACTCTTCACTTCACTTCTTGTCTCTAATTTAACTAGCCGGTCGAGGCTGCATCCACCACTGTCACTCTGTCAGTGTCCTTGCTGTTTTCTCTCAGTTACCCAGCCGGCCCAGACTGCTCCAACTGTCACTCTGTCACTGCTCTTGCTGTTGTCTCTCAGTTAGCCAGCCGGCCCAGACTGCTCCCACTGTCACTCTGTCAGTGTCCTTGCTGTTGGCTCTCTATTAACCTGCCGGCCCATAGTGCGCCCACCACTGTCACTCTTCACTTCACTTCTTGTCTCTAATTTAACTAGCCGGTCGAGGCTGCATCCACCACTGTCACTCTGTCAGTGTCCTTGCTGTTTTCTCTCAGTTACCCAGCCGGCCCAGACTGCTCCAACTGTCACTCTGTCACTGCCCTTGCTGTTGTCTCTTTATTAACTAGCCGGTCCAGACTGCTCCCACTGTCACTCTGTCACCGTCCTTGCTGTTGTCGCTCAGTTACCCAGACGGCCCAGACTGCTCCCACCACTGTCACTCTGTCAGTGTCCTTGTTGTTGTCTCTCAGTTACCCAGACGGCCCAGAGTGCTCCCACTGTCACTCTTTCAGTGTCCTTGCTGTTGTCTCTCAGTTACCCAGCCAGCCCAGACTGCTCCCACTGTCACTCTGTCAGTGTCCTTGCTGTTGTCTCTCAGTTACCCAGCCGGCCCAGACTGCTCCCACTGTCACTCTGTCAGTGTACTTGCTGTTGTCTCTCAGTTACCCAGCCGGCTCAGACTGCTCCCACTGTCACTCTGTCACTGTCCTTGCTGTTGTCTCTCAGTTACCCAGCCGGCTCAGACTGCTCCCACTGTCACTCTGTCACTGTCCTTGCTGCTGTCTCTCAGTTACACAGACGGCCCAGACTGCTCCCACTCTCACAATGTCAGTGTCCTTGCTGTTGTCTCTCAGTTAACCAGACGGCCCAGACTGCTCTCAACACTGTCACTCTGTCAGTGTCCTTGCTTTTTTATCTCAGTTACACAGCCGGCCCAGATGGCTACCACCACGGCCACTCTGTCACTGTCCCTGGTGTTGTTTCTCAGTTAACCAGCCGGCTCAGAATGCGCTCGCCACTGTCACTCCGTCAGTGTCCTTGCCGTTGTCTCTCAGTTAGCCAGCCGACCCAGACTGCTCTCACCACTGTCACTCTGTCAGTGTCTTTGCTGTTGTCTCTCAGTTAGCTAGCCGGCCCAGACTGCTCCCACTGTCACTCTGTCAGTGTCCCTGCTGTTGTCTCTCAGTTACCCAGCCGGCCCAGACTGCCCCCACTGTCACTCTGTCAGTGTCCTTGCTGTTGTCTCTCAGTTACCCAGCCGGCCCAGACTGCTCCCACTGTCACTCTGTCAGTGTCCTTGCTGTTGGCTCTCTATTAACCTGCCGGCCCATAGTGCACCCACCACTGTAACTCTTCACTTCACTTCTTGTCTCTAATTTAACTAGCCGGTCGAGGCTGCATCCACCACTGTCACTCTGTCAGTGTCCTTGCTGTTTTCTCTCAGTTACCCAGCCGGCCCAGACTGCTCCAACTGTCACTCTGTCACTGCCCTGGCTGTTGTCTCTCAGTTACCCAGCCGGCCCAGACTGTTCCCACTGTCACTCTGTCAGTGTCCCTGCTGTTGTCTCTCAGTTACCCAGCCGGCCCAGACTGCTCCCACTGTCACTCTGTCAGTGTCCTTGCTGTTGTCTCTCAGTTACCCAGCTGGCCCAGACTGCCCCCACTGTCACTCTGTCACTGTCCTTGCTGTTTTCTCTCAGTTACCCAGCCGGCCCAGACTGCTCCAACTGTCACTCTGTCAGTGTCCTTGCTGTTGTCTCTCAGTTACCCAGCCGGCCCAGACTGCTCCCACTGTCACTCTGTCAGCGTCCTTGCTGTTGTCTCTCAGTTACCCAGCCGGCCCAGACTGCTCCCACTGTCACTCTGTCACTGCCCTTACTGTTGTCTCTCAGTTACCCAGCCGACCCAGACTGCTCTCACTGTCGCTCTGTCACTGTCCTTGCTGTTGTCTCTCAGTTACCCAGCCGGCCCAGTCTGCTCCCACTGTCAGTCCGTCACTGTCCTTGATGTTGTCTCTCAGTTAACCAGCCGGCCCAGACTGCTCCCACTGTCACTCTGTCAGTGTCCTTGCTGTTCGCTCAGTTAGCCAGCCGACTCAGACTTCTCCCACCACTGTCACTCTGTCACTGTCCTTGCTGTTGTCTATCTGTTGTCCAGCCGGCCAGACTGCTCCCTCTGTCACTCTGTCACTGTCCTTTCTGTTGTCTCTCAGTTACCCAGCCGGCCCAGACTGCTCCCACCACTGTCACTCTGTCAGTGTCCTTGCTGTTGTCTCTCAGTTACCCAGCCGGCCCAGACTGATCCCCCAGTCACTCTGTCAGTGTCTTTGCTGTTGTCTCTCAGTTACCCTGCAGGCCCAGACTGCTCCCACTGTCACTCTGTGACTGTCTTTGCTGTTGTCTCTCAGTTACTCAGCCGGCCCAGACTGCTCCCACTGTCTCTCTGTCGCTATCCTTGCTGTTGTCTCCCAGTTAGCCAGACAACCCAGATGGCTCCCAACACAATCACTCTGTCAGTGATCTTGCTGTGTGTCTCAGTTAACCAGCCGGCCCAGACTGCTCCCACTGTCACTCTGTCAGTGTCCTTGCTATTGGCTCTCAGTTACCCAGCCGGCCCAGACTGCTCCCACCACTGTCACTCTTTCAGTGTCCTTGCTGTTGTCTCTCAGTTACCCAGCCAGCCCAGACTGCTCCCACTGTCACTCTGTCAGTGTCCTTGCTGTTGTCTCTCAGTTACCCAGCCAGCCCAGACTGCTCCCACTGTCACTCTGTCAGTGTCCTTGCTGTTGTCTCTCAGTTACCCAGCCGGCCCAGACTGCTCCCACTGTCACTCTGTCAGTGTCCTTGCTGTTGTCTCTCAGTTACCCAGCCGGCCCAGACTGCTCCCACTGTCACTCTGTCAGTGTCCTTGCTGTTGTCTCTCAGTTACCCAGCCGGCCCAGACTGCTCCCACTGTCACTCTGTCAGTGTCCTTGCTGTTGTCACTCAGTTACCCAGCCGGCCCAGACTGCTCCCACTGTCACTCTGTCAGTGTCCTTGCTGTTGTCCCCCAGTTACCCAGCAGGCCCAGACTGCTCTCACTGTCACTCTGTCAGTGTCCTTGCTATTGTCTCTCAGTTACCAAGCCGGCCCAGACTGCTCTCACTGTCACTCTGTCAGTGTCCTTGCTGTTGTCTCTCAGTTACCCAGCCGGCCCAGACTGCTCCCACTGTCACTCTGTCAGTGTCCTTGCTGTTGTCTCTCAGTTACCCAGCCGGCCCAGACTGCTCACACTGTCACTCTGTCACTGTCCTTGTTGTTGTCTCTCAGTTACCCAGACGGCCCAGACTGCTCCCACTGTCACACTGTCAGTGTCCTTGCTGTTGTCTCTCAGTTAACCAGACGGCCCAGACTGCTCTCAACACTGTCACTCTGTCAGTGTCCTTGCTTTTTTATCTCAGTTACACAGCCGGCCCAGATGGCTACCACCACGGCCACTCTGTCACTGTCCCTCGTGTTGTTTCTCAGTTAACCAGCCGGCCCAGAATGCGCTCGTCACTGTCACTCCGTCAGTGTCCTTGCCGTTGTCTCTCAGTTAGCCAGCCGACCCAGACTGCTCTCACCACTGTCACTCTGTCAGTGTCTTTGCTGTTTTCTCTCAGTTAGCTAGCCGGCCCAGACTGATCCCCCAGTCACTCTGTGACTGTCTTTGCTGTTGTCTCTCAGTTAGCCAGCCGGCCCAGACTGCTCCCACTGTCTCTCTGTCGCTATCCTTGCTGTTGTCTCCCAGTTAGCCAGACAACCCAGATGGCTCCCAACACAGTCACTCTGTCAGTGATCTTGCTGTGTGTCTCAGTTAACCAGCCGGCCCAGATTGCTCCCACTGTCACTCTGTTGCTGTCTTTGCTGTTGTCTCTCAGTTACCCAGCCGGCCCAGACTGCTCTCAGTGTCACTCTGTCACTGTCGTTGCTGTTCGCTCAGTTAGCCAGCCGACCCAGACTTCTCCCACCACTGTCACTCTGTCACTTTTCTTGCTTTTCTCTATCTGTTGTCCAGCCGGCCAGACTGCTCCCACTGTCACTCTGTCAGTGTCCTTTCTGTTGTCTCTCAGTTACCCAGCCGACCCAGACTGCTCCCACTGTCACTCTGTGACTGTCTTTGCTGTTGTCTCTCAGTTAGCCAGCCGGCCCAGACTGCTCCCACTGTCACTCTGTCAGTGTCCTTGCTGTTGTCTCTAATTTAACCACCCGGCCCAGAGTTCTCTCACCACTGTCTCTCTGTCGCTATCCTTGCTGTTGTCTCACCGTTAGCCAGACAACCCAGATGGCTCCCAACACAGTCACTCTGTCAGTGATCTTGCTGTGTGTCTCAGTTAACCAGCCGGCCCAGACTGCTGCCACTGTCACTCTGTCGCAGTCTTTGCTGTTGTCTCTCAGGTACCCAGCAGGTCCAGACTGATCTCACCACATTCACTCTGTCGCTATCCTTGCTGTTGTCTCTAATTTAGCCAGCCGGCCCAGACTGCTCCCACTGTCACTCTGTCAGTGTCCTTGCTGTTGTCTCTCAGTTATCCAGCCGGCCCAGACTGCTCCCACTGTCACTCTGTCAGTGTCCTTGCTGTTGTCTCTCATTTACCCAGCCGGCCCAGACTGCTCCCACTGTCACTCTGTCAGTGTCCTTGCTGTTGGCTCTCAGTCACCGAGCCGGCCCAGACTGTTCCCACTGTCACTCTGGTAGTGTCCTACCTATTGTCTCTCAGTTATCCAAACGGCCAGACTGCTCCCACACTGTCACTCTGTCACTGACCTTGCTGTTGTCTCTCAGTTAACCTGCTTCCCAGACTGCTCTCAGCAATGTCTCTCTGACAATGTCTAA
This sequence comes from Scyliorhinus torazame, assembly GCF_047496885.1. Lineage (NCBI taxonomy): Eukaryota > Metazoa > Chordata > Chondrichthyes > Carcharhiniformes > Scyliorhinidae > Scyliorhinus > Scyliorhinus torazame. The sequence goes on from NC_092726.1 coordinate 142,030,161, forward strand.
CTGCTGTCTCTGAGTTATCGAGCCGGTCAAGACTGCTTCCACCACTGTCACTCTGTCAGTGTCCTTGCTGTTGCCTATCTGTTGTCCAGACGGCCAGACTGCTCCCTCTGTCACTCTGTCACTGTCCTTTCTGTTGTCTCTCAGTTACCCACCCGGTCCAGACTGCTCCCACCACTGTCACTCTGTCAGTGTCCTTGCTGTTGTCTCTCAGTTACCCAGCCGGCCCAGACTGATCCCCCAGTCACTCTGTCAGTGTCTTTGCTGTTGTCTCTCAGTTACCCAGCCGACCCAGACTGCTCCCACTGTCACTCTGTGACTGTCTTTGCTGTTGTCTCTCAGTTAACCTGCTTCCCAGACTGCTCTCAGCAATGTCTCTCTGACAGTGTCTAACTGCTGTCTCTGAGTTATCGAGCCGGTCAAGACTGCTTCCACCACTGTCACTCTGTCAGTGTCCTTGCTGTTGCCTATCTGTTGTCCAGACGGCCAGACTGCTCCCTCTGTCACTGTCCTTTCTGTTGTCTCTCAGTTACCCAGCCGGTCCAGACTGCTCCCACCACTGTCAGTCTGTCAGTGTCCTTGCTGTTGTCTCTCAGTTACCCAGCCGGCCCAGACTGATCCCCCAGTCACTCTGTCAGTGTCTTTGCTGTTGTCTCTCAGTTACCCAGCCGACCCAGACTGCTCCCACTGTCACTCTGTGACTGTCTTTGATGTTGTCTCTCAGTTTACCTGCTTCCCAGACTGCTCTCAGCAATGTCTCTCTGACAGTGTCTAACTGCTGTCTCTGAGTTATCGAGCCGGTCAAGACTGCTTCCACCACTGTCATTCTGTCAGTGACTTTGCTGATGTCTCTCAGTTAGCCAGCCTGCCCAGACTGCTGCCGCTATCTCTCTGACAGTGTCCTTGCTGTTGACTCCGAGTTAAGCAGCCGGCCGATACTTAGAATATAGAGACATACAGCACATAACTGGCCCTTCGGCCCACGATGTTGTACGGAAACTTTGTCCAAGGTTAATCATAGATTAGCGTAGAATTTTCAGTGCAGAAGGAGGCCATTCGGCCCAATGTGTCTGCACCGGCACTTGGAAAGAGCACCCCACCCAAGGTCAACACCTCCACCCAACACTAAGGGCAATTTGGGGCACTAAGGGCAATTTATCATATCCAATCCACATAACATCCAAATATTTGGACTGTGGGAGGAAGCCGGAGCACCCGGAGGAAACCCACGCACACACGGGGAGGATGTGCAGACTCCGACCAGACAGTGACCAAGCCGGAATCGAACCTGGGACCCTGGAGTTGTGAAGCAAATGTGCTATCCACAATGCTACCGTGCTGCCCTGAAGAACAAATTAATCTACACTATATCATTCTACCGTAATACATGCGCCTATCCAATAGCTGCTTGAAGGTCTCTAATGTTTCCGACTCAACTACTTCCACAGGCAGTGCATTCCATGCCCCCACTACTCTCTGGGTAAAGAACGTACCTCTGACATCTCCCCTATATCTTCCACCTTTCACCTTAAATTTATGTCCCCTTGTAAGTGTTTGTTCCACCCAGGGAAAAAGTATCTGACTGTCTACTCTATCTATTCCCCTGATCAGCTTATAAACCTCTATCAAGTCGCCCCTCATCCTTCTCCGTTTTCATGAGAAAACGCCTAGCACTTTCAACCTTTCCTCGTAAGACCTACTCTCCATTCCAGGCCACATCCTGGTAAATCTCCTTTGCACGTTTTCCAAAGTTTCCACATCCTTTCTAAAATGAGGCGACCAGAACTGTACACAGTACTCCAAATGTGGCCTTACCAAAGTTTTGTACAGCTGCATCATCACCTCACGGCTCTTAAATTCAATCCCTCTGTTAATGAACGCTAGCACACCATAGGACTTCTTCACAGCTCCATCCACTTGAGTGGCAACTTTCAAAGATGTATGAACATAGACCCCAAGATCTCTCTGCTCCTCCACATTGCCAAGAACTCTACCGTTAACCCTGTGTTCCGCATTCATATTTGTCCTTCCAAAATGGACAACCTCACACTTTTCAGGGTTAAACTCCATCTGCCACTTCTCAGCCCAGCTCTGCATTCTATCTATGTCTCATTGCATCCGACAACAGCCCTCCTCACTATCCACAACTCCACCAATCTTCGTATCGTCTGCAAATTTACTGACCCACCCTTCAACTCCCTCACACAAGTCATTAATGAAAATCACAAACAGCAGAGGACCCAGAACTGATACCTGCGGTACGCCACTGGTAACTGGGATCCAGGCTGAATATTTGCCATCCACCACCACTCTCTGACTTCTATCGGTTAGCCAGTTTGTTATCACACTGGTCAAAATTTCCCACTATCCCATGCCTCCTTACTTTCTGCATAAGCCTACAATGAGGAACCTCATCAAATGCCTTACTAAAATCCATGTACACTACAACCACTGCTTTACCTTCATCCACATGCTTGGTCACCTCCTCAAAGAATTCAATAAGATTTGTAAGGCAAGACCTACCCCACACAAATCCGTGCTGACTATCCCTAATCAAGCAGTGTCTTTCCAGATGCTCAGCAATCCCATCCTTCAGTCCCCTTTCGATTACTTTGCCTACCACAGAAGTAAGACTAACTGGCCTGTAATTCCCAGGGTTATCCCTAGCCCCTTTTTTGAACGGGGGCACGACATTCGCCTCTCTCCAATCCACTGGTTCCACCCCTGTTGACAGTGAGGACGAAAAGATCATTGCCAACGGCTCTCCAATTTCATCTCTTGCTTCTCATAGAATCCTTGGATATATCCCGTCAGGCCCAAAGGACTTGTCTATCCTCAAGTTTTTAAAATTGCCCAACACATGTTCCTTCCCAACAAGTATTTCCTCGAGCTTACCACTCTGTTTCACACTGTCCTTTCCAGCAATGTGGCCCCTCTCATTTGTAAATACAGAAGAAAGGTATTTGTTCAAGACCTCTTCTATCTCTTCAGACTCAATACACAATTTCCCGCTACTGTCCTTGATCGGACCTACCCTCGCTCTAGTCATTCTCATATTTCTCACATATGTGCAAAATGCCTTGGGGGTTTCCTTGATCCTACCCGCCAAAGATTGTTCATGCCCTCTCTTAGCTCTCCGAATACCTTTCTTCAGTTCCCTCCTGGCTATCTTGTATCCCTCCAGTGCCCTCTCTGAACCTTGTTTCCTCAGCCTTACATAAGTCTCCTTTTTCCTCTTAACGACATTCAACCTCTCTTGTCAACCATGGTTCCCTCACTCTACCATCTATTCCCTGCCTGACAGGGACATACATATCAAGGACACGTAGTACCTGTTCCTTGAACAAGTTCCACATTTCATTTGTGTCCTTCCCTGACATCCTATGTTCCAAACCTACGCACTTCAATTCTTGTCTGACAACAGCGTATTTACCCTTCCCCCAATTGTAAACCTTGCCCTGTTGCACGCACCTATCCCTCTCCATTACTAAAGTGAAAGTCACAGAACTGTGGTCACTATCTCCAAAATGCTCCCCCACTAACAAATCTATCACTTGCCCTGGTTCGTTACCAAGTACCAAATCCAATATTGCCTCACCTTTGGTCGGACAATCTACATACTGTGTTAGAAAAGCTTCCTGGACACACTGCACAAACATCACCCCATCCAAACTATTTGATCGAAAGAGTTTTCACTCAATGTTTGGGAAGTTGTAGTCACAGATGACTACTACCCTGTGACTTCTGCACCTTTCCAAAATCTGTTTCCCAATCTGCTCCTCCAAATCTCTGCTACTATTGGGGGGCCTATAGAAAGCTCCCAACAAGGTGACTGCTCCTTTCCTATTTCTGACTTCAACCCATACTACCTCAGTAGGCAGATACTCCTCGAACTGCCTTTCTGTAGCAGTTATACTATCTCTAATTAACAATGCCCCCCCACCTCTTTGACCACCGTCCCTAATCTTATTGAACCATCTATAACCAGGGACCTCCAACAACCATTTCTGCCCCTCTTCGATTCAAGTTTCCGCGATGGCAACCACATCGTAGTCCTAAGTACCGATCCATGCCTTCAGTTCACCCACCTTATTCCTGATGCTTCTTGCGTTGAAGTATACTTTAACCCATCTCCGTGCCTGCAAGTACACTCCTTTATCAGTGTTCCCTTCCCCACTGCCTCATTACACGCTTTTGCGTCCTGAATATCGGCTACCTTAGATGGTGGACTACAAATCCGGTTCCCATTCCCCTGCCAAATTAGTTTAAACCCTCCCGAAGAGTACTAGAAAACCTCACGCCCAGGATATTGGTGCCCCTCTGGTTCAGATGCAACCCGTCCTGCGTGTACAGGTCCCACCTTCCCCAGAATGCGCTCCAATTATCCAAATACCTGAAGCCCTCCCTCCTACACCATTCCTGCAGCCACGTGTTCAACTGCCCTCTCTCCCTATTCCTCGTCTCGCTATCACGTGGCACACCGGCAAAAAACCAGAGATGACAACTCTGTCTGTCCTGGCTTTTAACTCCCAGCCTAACTCCCAAATCTCGTTTATTACCTCCACACCCTTTTCCTACCTGCGTCGTTGGTACCAATGTGCACCACGGCTTCTGGCTGCTCCCCCTCCCCCTTAAGGATCCTGAAGGCACGATCCGAGACATCCCTGACCCTGGCACCCGGGAGGCAACATACCTTCCGGGAGTCTCGTTCGCGACCACAGAATCTCCTATCTATTCCCCTAACCGTCGAATCTTCTGCTACTATTGCTTTTCTATTTCTCCACTTCCCTTCTGAGCCCCAGAGCCAGACTCAGTGCCAGAGACCTGGCCGCTAGGGCCTCCCCCCGACAGGTCACCCCGCCACCCCCCCCCCCCTCCCCCCGCCACCCCACCAACAGCATCCAAAACGGTATCCTTGTTTTGAAGGGGAACGGCCACGAGGGATCCCTGCACTGTCTGCCTGTTTGTTTTATTTCCCCTGACTGTAACCCGGCTATTCTTGTCCTGTACCTTGGGTATGGTTCCCTCCCTGTAACACGTCTCTATCACCCCCTCTGCCTCCCGGATGATCCGAAGTTCATCCAGCTTTAGCTCCAGTTCCCGAACACGGTATTTGAGGAGCAGGAGTTGGGTGCACTTCCCGCAGGTATACGCAGTGGGGACACCGGTGGTATCCCTCACCACCCACATCCTACAGGAGGAGCATGCAACTGGCCTAGCCTCCATCCCCTCTTACCTTACAGAATATAGCTGCCCTGCGGACCAACTGGACCACCGCCCTCCGACTCTGCTCCCTGTCAGCTGCACTCTCTGTAAACTCCTGGCCCTCTTCTCACTCTTTCCGGAAATGTAGGAAACAAAATGAAAAGAGCACCTTACTCCCTCCTCATCTAACTCCCTCAGTCACCAAACTCTCACTATAGCACTCAAATGCACCAAATTCAGCACTCCCTCAGTCACCAAACTCTCACTAAAGCACTCAAATGCACCAAATTCAGCACTCCCTCAGTCACCAAACTCTCACTATAGCACTCAAATGCACCAAATTCAGCACTCCCTCAGTCACCAAACTCTCACTATAGCACTCAAATGCACCAAATTCAGCACTCATTGCAAACAAAGTCTGCGCTGTAGGGGGGGTCACTTTTATACTGTGAATCTAGCCTCTAAAGACTGACCGAATCCAATTAACTAATTAGCAAGCTCCAGCTGCAAGTACCTACAAGTAGAACCTTGGTTTAAAGCTGATTGAAAATTCAACTTCTTCTAAACCAAACAGCAACTTATAAGTTAATTAACTAAATAAAAGAAAGACTAGACTTTAGACAAAAATGAATCCTGATACTCCCTCAGTCACCAAACTCTCACTATCGCACTCATATGCACCAAATTCAGCACTCCCTCAGTCACCAAACTCTCACTAAAGCACTCAAATGCACCAAATTCAGCACTCCCTCAGTCACCAAACTCTCACTATAGCACTCAAATGCACCAAATTCAGCACTCCCTCAGTCACCAAACTCTCACTATAGCACTCAAATGCACCAAATTCAGCACTCATTGCAAACAAAGTCTGCGCTGTAGGGGGGGGGTCACTTTTATACTGTGAATCTAGCCTCTAAAGACTGACCTAATCCAATTAACTAATTAGCAAGCTCCAGCTGCAAGTACCTACAAGTAGAACCTTGGTTTAAAGCTGATTGAAAATTCAACTTCTTCTAAACCAAACAGCAACTTATAAGTTAATTAACTAAATAAAAGAAAGACTAGACTTTAGACAAAAATGAATCCTGATACTCCCTCAGTCACCAAACTCTCACTATCGCACTCATATGCACCAAATTCAGCACTCCCTCAGTCACCAAACTCTCACTATCGCACTCATATGCACCAAATTCAGCACTCAGCGCAAAACTGAAGCCAATTCCCAGCTCTTTAGTTTTGCTGGCATTGAGGGAGAGATTGTTGTCGCTGCACCACTCCACTAGGTTCTCTATCTCCCTCCTGTATTCGGACTCGTCGTTATTCGAGATCCGGCCCACTGTGGTCGTATCGTCAGCAAACTTGTAGATGGAGTTGGAACCAAGTTTTGCCACGCAGTCGTGTGTGTACAGGGAGTAGAGTAGGGGGCTAAGTACGCAGCCTTGCGGGGCGCTGGTGTTGAGGACTATTGTGGAGGAGGTGTTGTTGCTCATTCTTACTTGATTGTGGCCTGTTGGTCAGAAAATCGAGGATCCAGTTGCAGAGTGGGGAGCCAAGTCCTAGGTTTTGAAGCTTTGATATAAGCTTGGCTGGGATTATGGTGTTGAAGGCGGAGCTACAGTCAATAAATAGGTGTCTGATGTAGGAGTCCTTGTTTTCAAGATGCTCTAGGGATGAGTGTAGGGCCAGGGAAATGGTGTATGATGTGGACCGGTTGCAGCGGTATGCAAATTGCAGTGAATCAAGACATGCAGAGAGTATGGAGGTGATGCGCTTCATGATCAACCTCTCGAAGCACTTCATTACGACAGACGTCAGGGCCACTGGTCGGTAGTCATTGAGGCAAGTTGCCTGGTTCTTCTTTGATACCGATATGATGGTGTGGGTCAGTGTGTGTTTATGTGTGTGGGGGGGGTTAGTGTGTGTGTGTGGGTGGATTAGTGTGTGTGGGAGGTATTCGTTTGTGCGTGTGGCGGGGAGTTAGTGTGTGTGTGTGGGGGGGGGGTTAGTGTGTGTGTGTGTGGGGGGGGGGTTAGTGTGTTGGGAGGTAGTTAATGTGTGTGGGGGGGTTAGTGCGTTGTGAGGTGGTGAGTGTGTGTGGCGCGGGGTTAGTGCGTGTGGCGGAGGATTAGTGTGTGAGGGGGTTCTTGTGTGTGGGGGAGTTAGTGTGTGGGGAGACGGGTTAGTGTGTGTGGGGTTTAGTGTGTGTGTGTGGGGGGGTTAGTGTGTGTGCGGGGGTTAGTGTGCGTGTGGGGGTTAGTGTGTGTGCGGGGGTTAGTGTGTGTGTGGGAGTGTTAGTGCGTATGTTGGGGTTTAGTGTGTGTGGGGGGGTTAGTGTGGGTGGGAAGGTTAGTGTGTGTGGGGCGGTTAGTGTGCGTGGTGGATTTAGTGTGTGTGTGTGGTGGGGGTTTTAGTGTGTGAGTGTGTGAGGGGGTGTTAGTGTGTGTGTGGGAGTGTTAGTGCGTGTGTTGGGTTTATTGTGTGTGTGGGGGGTTAGTGTGTGTGGGGATGTTAGTGTGTGTGTGGGGCGGTTAGTGTGGTGGATTTAGTGTGTGTGTGGTGGGGGTTTTAGTGTGTGAGTGTGTGAGGGGTTTTAGTGTGTGTGGGCGGGCAGTTAGCGTGTGTGGTAGGGTGGAGTTTGTTTTGTGTGTGTGGGGGGGGGGTAGTGTTTGTGTGGGGTGGAGTAATGTGCGAGGGATCTGTTCAGTCTGTGTGTGTGTGGGAGTTAGTGTGTGTTGGGGGTTAGTGTGTGTGGGGGAGTAAGAGTGTGTGCGGGAGGGTTAGTGCGTGTGTTGGGTTTTAGTGTGTGAGTGTGTGAGGGGGGGTTAGTTTGTGTGTGTGTGTGTGTGGGTGGGGGGGGGGGTTAGTGTGCGTGGGGGGATAGTGTATGTGTGTTGGGGGTTAGTGTGGGGCGGGGAGTTAGAGTGTGTGCGGGAGGATTAGTGCGTGTGTGGGGTTTTAGTGTGTGAGTGTGTGTGGGGGGGGGGGTTAGTGTGTGTGGGGCTGTTACTGTGTGTGTTTGTGTGTGGGGGGGTTAGTGTTTGGGGTGGGATTAGTGTGTGTGAGATTATCATAGATTATCATAGAATTTACAGTGCGGAAGGAGGCCATTCGGCCCATCGAGTCTGCACTTGCTCTTGGAAAGAGCACCCTCCCCAAGGTCCACACCTCTACCCTATCCCCATAACCCAGTAACCCCACCCAACACTAAGGGCACTTTTGGACACTAAGGGTAAATTATCATGGCCAATCCACCTAACCCGGACATTTATGGACTGTGGGAGGAAACCGGAGCGCCCGGAGGAAACCCACGCACGCACGGGGAGGACGTGCAGACTCCGCACAGACAGTGACCCAAGCCAGAATCGAACCTGGGACCCTGGAGCTGTGAAGCAATTGTGCTATCCACAATGCTACCGTGCTGCCCACAACGTGAGGGGTTGGGGGTAATGTGTGCGTGGGGGTGGTTAGTGTGTGTGTTAGTGTGTGGCGGGGTAGTGTGTGTGTGCGGCCGGTTAGAGTGTGTGTGTGTGAGGGGGGGGTGTTAGTGTGTGTGAGAGTGCGGTTAGTGTGTTTGCGTCTGGGGGGTGGGTGTTTAGTGTCGGTGGTGGGGTGTTACTGTATGTGTGGGAGGGTGTTACTGTGTGTGTGGGGGAGTTAGTGTGTGTGTGGGTTAGTGTGTGTGTGTGGGGGGGTTCTTGTGTGTGAGGGGGGTTCGTGTGTGTTTGAGTAGGTTAGTGTCTGTGGGGCGTCAGTGTGTGTATGGTTAGTTAGTGTGTGTGTGGGGGGGTTAGTGTGTCTGGGGGGGGTATGTGTGTGTGATGGTGGGCTTAGTGTGTGAGTGTGTGGGGGGATTAGTGTGTGTGAGGGGCGTTAGTGTGGGTGGGGCGGGTTAGTGTGGGTCTGAGGGGGTTAGTGCGTGTGTCTGGGTTGTTTAGTGTGTGTGGGGGGATTAGTGTGTGTGTGAGGGGGGTTACTGTGTGCGCGGGGGTTAGTGTGTGTGTTTTGGTGAGGTTAGTGTCTGTGGGACGTCAGTGTGTGGGGGTAGGTTAGTGTGTGTGTGAGGGGGGGTTAGTGTGTCTATGGGGTACGTGTGTGTGGGGGGATGGTGTTCGTGTATGTAAGTGTGTGGGGGAGGGGGGTTAGTGTGTGTGTGTGGTTAGTGTGTGTGTTGGTAGGGTGTTAGTGTGTATGTGTGGGAGAGTTAGTGTGTGTGTGGGGGGAGTTAGTGTTTGTGTGTGGGTTAGTGTGTGTGTGGGGGGGGTTAGTGTGTGTGGGTGGGGGGTTAGTGTGTGAGGGTGGGGGGTTAGTGTGTGTGTGTGGGGGGGGGTAGTGCGTGTGTGTGGGGGGGTGTGGGGCGGTGGTTAATGAGTGTGTGGGTGGGGTGGGGTTAGTGTGTGTGTGGGGTGGGGTAGTGTGTGTTGGGTGGTTAGTATGTGTGTGGGGGGTTTGTTTGTTTGCGGAGGTTAGTGTGTGTGTGGGGGGGGGGGTAAGTGTGTGTGGGGGGCTGTTTTTGCGAGGACATAGTGTGTGAGTGGTGGGGTCATTGTGTGTGGGGGGTGGTTAGTGTGTGTTGGGGGCTAGTGTGTGTCGGGGTTTAGTGTGTGGGGGGGGGGGGGTTAGTGTGTGTGTGTGTGGGGGGGGTAAGATTGTGTGGGGGGGAGGTTAGTGTGTGTGTGGTGGGCTCAGTGTACGTGCGGGGGAGTTATTGTGTGTGAGGGGAGGTTAGTGGGTGTGGCGGGGTTAGTGAGTGTGGGTGGGGTGGGTTTGTGTGTGTGTGTCGGGGAGGGTTAGTGTGTGAGGGGTTCGGTTTGTGTGTGTGTGGTGGGGTTAGTTTGTGTGTGTGGGGGTGTTAGTGTGTGTCTGTGAGGGGGTGTTATTGTGTGTGAGGCGTTGAGTGTGTGTGTGGGTGTGTGTGTGTGGGGGGGAGGTTAATGCGTGTGTGGGTGGGAGATTAGTGTGTGGGTGGGGGGTAGTGTGTGCTGGGGGGTTAGAATGTGTGTGGGGGTTCTGTTTGTTTACGGAGGTTAGTGTGTGTGTGGGATGGGGTAAGTGTGTGTGGGGGGGGCAGTGTGTGTGGGGGGGCTTAGTGTGTGAGTGGTGGGGTCAATGTGTGTGGGGGTGAGTGTGTGTGTGCGGGATTAGTGTGTGTGTATGGCGGGGGTCAGTGTGTGTGTGTGTGGGTGGGTTGGTGTGTGTGGGGTGGGGCCAGTGTGTGTGGGGGGTTAGTAGATGTGGCGGGGTTAGTGTGTGTATGTGTGTGTTGGGGGGTGTTAGTTTATGTGTGGGGTGAGGGGGTTAGTGTCTGCGAGGGGGTGTTAGTGTGTGTGGGGGAATTAGTATGTTCGGGGGGTTAATGTGTGTGTGGTGTTAGTGTGTGTGTGGGAGGGTTACGGTGTGTGGGGGGTTGCTGCGTGTGGGAGGGTTGTGTGTGTGGGGGGCGGGCGGGTGTGTGTTTGGGGGGGGGGGTTATTGCGCGTGTGGGGGGGGGGTGATGTGTGTGTGTGTGGGGGGGCGGTTAGTGTGTGTTGGGGGTTAGTGTGTGTGTCAGGGTTTAGTGTGTGTGTGGGGGGGTAGTGTGTGTGTGTGGGGGGGTCAGTGTGCGCGGGGTGGGGGTTAGTGTGTGTGTGGTGGTGTCAGTGTGTGGGGGTGTTAGTGTGTGTGGCGGGGTCAGTGTGTGTGGGGGGAGGGGTTAGTATGTGTGGGGTGGGGCCAGTGTGTGTGAGGGGGTTAGTGTGTGTGTGATGGGCTCAGTGTGCGTGCGGGGGAGTTATTGTGTGTGAGTGGGGTTAGAGGGTGTGGCGGGGTTAGTGTGTGTGGGTGGTGTGGTTTTGTGTGTGTGTGTGTCCGGGGGGGGGGGGTTAGTGTGTGTGGGGTTGGGTCAGTGTGTGTGTGTTGGGGGTTAGTGTGTGTGTGAGGGGGGGAGTTAGTGTGTGCCTGTGAGGGGGTGTTATTGTGTGGGGGGGGGTTGAGTGTGTGTTGCGATGTTAGTTTGTGGGGGGGGTTAGTGTGTGCGTCGGGGGGGGGGTTGGTGCGTGTTTGGGGGGTGGTTAGTGTGTGGGGGGGGATCAGTGTATGGGGGGGGTTAGTGTGTGTGGGTTGGGGGTTAGTCTGTGTGGGGGGGTTAGTGTGTGTGTGGGGTGTTCGTGTGTACGTGGGGGGGGGAGTTATTGTGTGTGAGGTGGTTAGTGGGTGTGGCGAGGTTAGAGTGTGGGGGCCGTGTGTTTGTGTGCGTGTGTGTCCGGGGGGTTAGTGTGTGTGGGGCTGGGTTCGTGTGTGTTTGGGGGGGTTAGTGTGTGTGGTAGGGTTGTGTGTGTGTTTGGGGGTTAGTGTGTGGGGGTGGGGGATACTGTGTGTGTGGGGGTAGTGCGTGTGTGGGGAGGTTAATGCTTGTGTCGGGGATGTTAGTGTGTGTGTGGGGGTAGTGTGTATTGGGGGATTAGTGTGTGTGTGGGGGTTTAGTTTGTGTGCGGAGGTTAGTGTGTGTCTGAGGGGGGTTAGTGTGTGTGTGGGGGGGTTAGTGTGTGTGTGTGTGTGTGTGTGCGGGCTTAGTGGAGTGGGGGTGTTAGTGTGTGTGAGGGGTTAATGTGTGTGTGTGTGTGCTGGCTTAGTGGAGTGGGGGTGTTAGTGTGTGTGAGGGGTTAATGTGTGTGTGGGGGGTGGGGGGTCAGTGTGTGTGGGGGGAGGGGTTAGTGTGTGGGGTGGGACCAGTGTGTGTGTGGGGGTTAGTGTGTGTGTGGTGGGCTCAGTGTGCGTGCGGGGGAGTTATTGTGTGTGAGTGGGGTTAGAGGATGTGGCGGGGTTAGTGTGTGTGGGTGGTGTGGTTTTGTGTATGTGTGTGTGTCGGGGGGGGGGGGTTAGTGTGTGTGGGGTTGGGTCAGTGTGTGTGTGTTGGGGGTTAGTGTGTGTGTGAGGGGGGAGTTAGTGTGTTTCTGTGAGGGGGTGTTATTGTGTGGGGGGGGGGTTGAGTGTTTGTGGCGATGTTAGTTTGTGGGGGGGGGTTAGTGTGTGCGTCGGGGGGGGTTAGTGCGCGTGTGGGGGGTGGTTAGTGTGTGGGGGGGTCAGTGTGTGGGGGGGGGGTTAGTGTGTGTGGGTTGGGGGTTAGTGTGTGTGGGGGGTTAGTGTGTGTGTGGGGGGTTCGTGTGTACGTGGGGGGGGGAGTTATTGTGTGTGAGGTGGTTAGTGGGTGTGGCGAGGTTAGAGTGTGGGGGTTGCGTGTTTGTGTGCGTGTGTGTCCGGGGGGTTAGTGTGTGTGGGGCTGGGTTCGTGTGTGTTTGGGGGGGTTAGTGTGTGTGGTAGGGTTGTGTGTGTGTTTGGGGGTTGGTGTTTGAGGGTGGGGGGATACTGTGTGTGTGGGGGTAGTGCGTGTGTGGGGAGGTTAATGCTTGTGTCGGGGGTGTTAGTGTGTGTGTGGGGGGTAGTGTGTGTTGGGGGGTTAGTGTGTGTGTGGCGGTTTAGTTTGTGTGCGTTGATTAGTGTGTGTCTGAGGGGGGTTAGTGTGTGTGTGGGGGTGGTTAGTGTGTGTGCGGGCTTAGTGGAGTGGGGGTGTTAGTGTGTGTGAGGGGTTAATGTGTGTGTGTGTGTGTGTGGGCTTAGTGGAGTGGGGGTGTTAGTGTGTGTGAGGGGTTAATGTGGGTGTGTGGGGTGGGGGTCAGTATGTGGGAGGGAGGGGTTAGTGTGTGGGGTGGGACCAGTGTGTGTGGGGGTTAGTGTGTGTGTGGTGGGCTCAGTGTGCGTGCGGGGAGTTATTGTGTGTGAGAGGGGTTAGTGCGTGTGGCGGGGTTAGTGTGTGGGGAGTGGGTTTGTGTGTGTGTCGGGGGGGGGTTAGTGTGCGTGGGGTTGGGTTAGTGTGTTGTGTGGGGTGTTAGTATGTGTGTGTGGGTGGACTTAGTGTGTGTCTGTGAGGGGGTGTTATTGTGTGTGGGGGGTTGAGTGTGTGTGGCGGTGTTAGTTTGTAGGGTGGTGGGTTAGTGTGTGTGTCGGGGGGGGGTTAGTGCGCGTGTGGGGGGGGTGCGTTAGTGTGTGTGCGGGATGCCAGAGTGTGTGTGGGGGGGGTTTAGTGTCTGTGAGGGAGGTTAGCGTGAGTGGGGGGTTAGCGTGTGTGTGGAGGGGTTAGTGTGTATGGGCGGGTTAATATGCGTTGGGGGTTAGTGTGTGTGTTGGGGGTTAGTGTGTGTCTGAGGGGGGGTAGTGTATGTGTTTCAGGGAGGTTCGTGTCTGTGGGGCGTCAGTGTATGGGGGTAGGTTAGTGTGTGGGCGGGTTAGTGTGTCTGGGGGTAACTGTGTGGTGGTGGGGTTGGTGTGTGTGAGTGTATGTGTGTGTGGGGGGGTTAGTGTGTGTGCGTGTGGGGGGGGGGTGTTAGTGTGTGTGTGTTCGTGGTGTGTTAGTGTGTGTGTGGTAGGGAGAGTTTGTGTGTGGGGTTACTGTGTGTGGTAGGGTTGGTGTGTGTGGGGGTGTTGTGTGTGTGTTTGAGGTTTAGTGTGTGAGGGTGGGGGGGGTTTGTGTGTGTGAGGGGGTAGTGCGTGTGTGGGGGGGAGTGTGTGTCTGTGTATGGGAGGGGATAATGCGTGTGTGGGGGTGGGGTTATTGTGTGTGTGGGGAGGGGTTAGTGTGTTTGTGTGGGGGGGGTGTAGTGTTTGTGGAGGGGTAGCGTGTGCGTGGAGAGACGTTTGCGTGTGTATATTAGAGTCTGTGTGTGTCTGTATTTCTGTGTATGGTAGTGTATCTGTGAGTGTCTGTGTGTGTGTTTTAGCGTCTCTATGTGTGTGTGTCTCTATTAGTGTGTGTGTTTCTGTATTAATGTCTCTATCGGTCTGAGAGCTGTGTACTCGTGTCTCTCTGTGTGTGAGTGTCTGTATTAGTGTCTCTGTGAATCAGTGAGTGTTTGTATTAGTATCTGTGTGTTTGTGTTAGTGTGTTTATTAGCGCATGTGTATGTGTGATTGTTTGTATTAGTGTCGTTGTTTGTGTGTGAATGTATGTGTGTGTGTGTATTCCTGCCAGTGTGTGTCTGTGAGAGTGTGTATTAGTGAATGTGTGTGTGAGTGTGTGTGTGTACTGGTGCCAGTGTCTGTCTATGAGTACGTGTATTAGTGTATGTGTGTGTGAGTGTGTGTATTAGTGTCTGTATGTGTGTCTGTGAGTGTGTATTAGTGTAACTATGTGTCAGTGAGTGTGTGTATTAGTGTCTCTGTGTGCGTGAGTGTGTGTATTAGTGTTTGTTTGTGTCTGAGTGTGTGTGAGAATGTGTGCATTAGTGTATGTGTGCGTGTGAGTGTATTAGTGGCTATGTGTGTGAGTGTCTCTATTAATGTGCGTGTATTTGTGTATTAGTGTCTCTGTCGCTCTGTGAGCTGTGTCCTAGTGCCCCTGTGTGAGTGAGTTTGCGTATTAGTGTATCTGTGTGTCTGTAAATGTGTATTAGTGTGTTTGTGTGTGTATTAGTGTCTGCGATTGTCTGTGAGTGTGTGTATTAGTGTCTGTGTGTGTCTGTAAGTGTGTTCATTAGTGTCTCTGTGTGTCTGTGAGTGCGTGCATTGCAATCTCCCTGTGTATGTGAGTGTGTATATTGTTGTCTCTGTGTATCAGTGAGTGTGTGGATTAGTTTATGTGTGTGTGTGTGTTTCAGTGTGTGTATTAGTGCACGTGTGTGTGACTGTGTGTATTAGTGTCGCTGTGTGAGTGTATGCATTCGAGTCTCCCTGTGTCTGTGAGTGTGTATATTATTGTCTCTGTGCATCAGTTATTGTGTGTATTAGTGCCTGTGTGTGTGTGTTAGTGTCTCTGTGTATTGGTGCCAGTGTCTGTCTGTGAGTGCGTGTATTAGTGTGTGTGTGTGTATGTGTGTCTGTGAGTGTGTCTTAGTGTCACTGTGTGCTTGCGAGTGTGTATTTGGGTTTCTGGGAGCCTGTGAGTGAGTATTAGTACCAGCGTGTGTCTGTGAGAACAGAAGAACATCAGAACTAGGAGAAGGAGTCGGCCATCTGGCCCCTCGAACCTGCTCCGCCATTCAATGAGATCATGGCTGATCTTTTGTGGACTCAGCTCCACTTTCCGGACCGAACACCATAACCCTTAATTCCTTTATTCTTCAAACAACTATCCAGCTTTATCTTAAAAACATTTAATGAAGGAGCCTCTACTGCTTCACTGGGCAAGGAATTCCATAGAATATAGGTTACTCCTAAACTCAGTCCTAACTCTACTTCCCCTTATTGTGAGGCTATGCCTCCCTAGTTCTGCTTACACTCGCCAGTGGAAACAACCTTCCCGCATTTATCCTATCATTTCCCTTCATAATTTTATTTGTTTCTCTAAGATCCCCACCTCATCCTTCTAAATTCAAACGAGTTCAGTCCCAGTCTACTCAACCTCTCCTTGTAACCCAACCCCTTCAGCTCTGGGATTAACCTAGTGAACCTCCTCTGCACACCCTCCAGTGCCAGTACGTCCTTTCTCAAGTAAAGAGACCAAAACTGAACACAATACTCCAGGTGTGGCCTCACTAACACCTTATACAATTGCAGCACAGCCTCCCTAGTCTTAAACTCCATCACTCTAGCAATGAAGGGCCTAATTTCATTTGCCTTCTTAATCACGTGTTGCACCTGGAAACAAAACTTTATGCGACTCATGCACTAGCACACCCAGGTCTCTCTGCACAGCAGCATGTTTTTATATTTTATCATTTAAATAATAATCCCTTTTGCTGTTATTCCTACCAAAATGGATAACCTTACATTTGTCAACATTGTATTCCATCTGCAAGACCCTAGCCCATTCACTTAGCCTCTCCAAATCCCTCTGCAGACGTCCAGTTTCCTCTGCACTTTTTGCTTTACCACTCATCTTAATGTCCTCTGCAGACTTGAACACATTGCCCTTGGTCCCCAACTCCAAATCATCTATGAAAATTGTGAACAATTGTGGCCCCAACACTGATCCCTGAGGGACACCCTAGCTACTGATTGCCAACCAGAGAAACACCCATTAATCCCCACTCTTTGATTTCTATTAATTAACCAATCCTCTGTCCATGCTACTACTTTCCCCTGAATGCCATGCATCATTATCTTATGCAGCAACCTTTTGTGTGGCACCTTGTCAAAGGCTTTCTGGAAATCCAGATATACCACATCCATTGGCTCCCCGTTATCTACCGCACTGGTAATGCCCTCAAAACATTCCACTAAATTAGTTAGGCACGACCTTCCCTTTATGAATCCATGCTGCGTCTGTCCAATGGGACAATTTCCATCCAGATGCCTCGCTATTTCTTCCTTGATGATAGATTCCAGCATCTTCCCTACAATTTGTAATAGTAATAGGAGACTCCATAGTCAGGGGCACAGATAGGCGATTCTGTGGACGTTAAAGTGACTCCAGGATGATATGTTGCCTCCCTGGTTCCAGCGTCCAGGATGTCTCCGAACGGTTAGAGGGCATCCTGAAGGGGGAGGGCAAACAGGCAGAGGTCGTTGTACATATTGGCACGAACGACATAGGCAGGAAGGGGCATGAGGCCCTGCAGCAGGAGTTCAGGGAGCAAGGCAGAAAGTTAAAAGACAGGACCTCTAGGGTTGTATTCTCGGGATTATTCCCTATGCCGCGTGCCACTGAGGCTAGAAATAGTAAGATAGACCAGCTAAACACGTGGCTAAACAGCTGGTGGAGGAGGGAGGGTTTCCGTTATCTGGACCACTGGGAGTTCTTCCGGGGCAGGTGTGACCTACTTAAGAAGGACCGGTTGCATCTAAACTGGAGAGGCATAAATATCCTGGCCGCGAGGTTTGCTAGTGTCACACGGGAGGGTTTAAACTAGTATGGCAGGGGAGTGGGCACGGGAGCAATAGGTCAGAAGGTGAGAGCATTGAGTAAGAACTAGGGAATAGGGACAGTGTGGCTCTGAGGCAGAGCAGACAGGGAGAAGTTGCTGAACACAGCGGTTCTGGTGGCCTGAAGTGCATATGTTTTAATTCAAGAAGTATTACGGGTAAGGCAGATGAACTTAGAGAGCTTGGATAAGTCCTTGGAACTATGATGTTGCTGCCATTACAGAGACCTGGTTGAGGGAAGGGTAGAGTAGGCAGCTAAACGTTCCAGGATTTAGATGTTTCAGGCGGAATAGAGGGGGATGTAAAAGTGGTGGCGGAGCTGCGCTCCTGGTAAGGAAGAATATCACAGCTGTACTACGGAAGGACGCCTCAGAGGGCAGTGAGGCTATATGGGTAGAGATCAGGAATAAGAAGGGTGCAGTCACAATGTTGAGGGTTTACTTCAGGCCTCCCAACAGCCAGCCGGAGATAGAGCAGCATATAGGTAGACAGATTTTGGAAAAGAGTAAAAACAACAGGGTTGTGGTGATGGGAGACTTCAACTTCCCAAATATTGACTGGGACTCACTTAGTGCCAGGGGCTTAGCCGGGGCAGAGTTTGTAAGGAGTATCCAGGAGGGCTTCTTAAAACAATATGTAGACAGTCCAACTAGGGTAGGGGCGGTACTGGACCTGGTATTGGGGAATGAGCCCGGCCAGGTGGTAGATGTTTCAGTAGGGGAGCATTCCGGGAACAGTGACCTCAATTCAGTAAGTTTTAAAGTGCTGGTGGTCAAGGATAAGAGTGGTCCTAGGATGAATGTGCTAAATTGGGAGAAGGCCAATTATAACATTATTAGGCGGGAACTGAAGAACATAGATTGTGGGCGGATGGTTGAGGGCAAATCAACATCTGACATGTGGGAGGCTTTCAAGAGTCAGTTGAAAGGAATTCAGGACCGGCATGTTCCTGTGAGGAAGATGGATAAATACGGCAACTTTCGGGAACCTTGGATAACGAGAAATATTGTAGGCCTCGTCAAAAAGAAAAAGGAGGCATTTGTCAGGGCTTAAAGGCTGGAAACAGACGAAGCCTGTGTGGAATAAAAGGAAAGTAGGAAGGAACTTAAGCAAGGGGTCAGGAGGGCTAGAAGGGGTCACGGAAAGTCATTGTCAAATAGGGTTGAGGAAAATCCCAAGGCTTTTTACACGAACATAAAAAGCAAGAGAGTACCCAGGGAAAGGGTTGGCCCACTGAAGGATAGGCAAGGGAATGTATGTGTGGAAACAGAGGAAATGGGCGAGGTACTAAATGAATATTTTGAATCAGTATTCACCAAAGAGAAGGAATTGGTAGATGTTGAGTCTGGAGAAGGGTGTGTAGATAGCCTGGGTCACATTGAGATCCAAAAAGACGAGGTGTTGGGTGCCGTAAAAAATATTAAGGTAGGTAAGTCCCCAGGGCCTGATGGGATCTACCGCAGAATACTGAAGGAGGCCGGAGAGGAAATTGCTGAGGCCTTGACAGAAATCTTTGGATCCTCGCTGTCTTCAGGGGATGTCCCGGAGGATTGGAGAGTAGCCAATGTTGTTCCTCTGTTTAAGAAGGGTAGCAAGGATAATCCAGGGAACTACAGGCCGGTGAGCCTTACTTCAGTGGTAGGGAAATTACTGGAGAGAATTCTTCGAGACAAGATCTACTCCCATTTGGAAGCAAATGGACGTATTAGTGAGAGGCAGCATGGTTTTGTGAAGGGGAGGTCGTGTCTCACTAACTTGATAGAGTTTTTCGAGGCGGTCACTAAGATGATGGATGCAGGTAGGGCAGTGGATGTTGTCTATATGGACTTCAGTAAGGCCTTTGACAAGGTCCCTCATGGAAGACTAGTACAAAAGGCGAAGTCACACGGGATCAGGGGTGAGCTGGCAAGGTGGATACAGAACTGGCTAGGTCATAGAAGGCAGAGAGTAGCAATGGAAGGATGCTTTTCTAATTGGAGAGCTGTGACCAGTGGTGTTCCACAGGGAACAGTGCTGGGACCTTTGCTCTTTGTATTATATATAAATGATTTGGAGGAAAATGTAACTGGTCTGATTAGTAAGTTTGCAGACGACACAAAGGTTGGTGGAATTGCGGATAGCGATGAGGACTGTTAGAGGATACAGCAGGATTTAGATTGTTTGGAGACTTGGGCGGAGAGATGGCAGATGGAGTTTAATCCGGACAAATGTGAGGTAATGCATTTTGGAAGGTCTAATGCAGGTAGGGAATATACAGTGAATGGTAGAACCCTCAAGAGTATTGGAAGTCAAAGAGTTCTAGGAGTACAGGTCCACAGGTCATTGAAAGGGGCAACACAGGTGGAGAAGGTAGTCAAGAAGGCATACGGCATGCTTGCCTTCATTGGCCGGTGCATTGAGTATAAGAATTGGCAAGTCATGTTGCAGCTGTATAGAACCTTAGTTAGGCCACACTTGGAGTACAGTGTTCAGTTGTGGTCGCCACACTGCCAGAAGGATGTGGAGGCTTTAGAGAGGGTGCAGAAGAGATTTACCAGAATGTTCCCTGGTATGGAGGGCAGTAGCTATGAGGAGCGGTTGAATAAACTCGGTTTGTTCTCACTGGAACGAAGGAGGTTGAGGGGCGACCTGATAGAGGTCTACAAAATGATGAGGGGCATTGACAGAGTGGATAGTCAAAGGCTTGTCCCCTGGGTAGAGGGGTCAATTATTGGGGGGCATAGGTTTAAGGTGAGAGGGGCAATGTTTAGAGTAGATGTACGAGGCAAGTTTTTTACGCAGTGGGTAGTGGGTGCCTGGAAATCGCTACCGGAGGAGGTGGTGGAAGCAGGACCGATAGTGACATTTAAGGGGCATCTTGACAAATACATTAATATGATGGGAATAGAGGAACCCAGGAAGTGTAGAATATTGTAGTTTCGTCAGGCAGCATGGTCGGCACCGGCTTGGAGGGCCGAAGGGCCTGTTCCTGTGCTGTCCATTTCTTTATTCTTTGTTCTTTGTTTGAAGTAGTGTCTGTGTGAGTGTGTATATTAATGTATATATGTGTGTCTGTGAGTGTGTGTATTTTTGTCTCTGTGTGCCTGTGAGTGTGAGTATTAGTGTCGGTGTGTGTCTGTGAGTGTGTGTATTAGTGTCTCTGTTGATCTGTGAGTGTGTGTATTAGTGCCTGTGTGTGTCTGCATTACAATCTCCCTGTTGCTGTGAGTGTGTATATTATTGTTACTGTGCATCAGTGAGTGTGTGTCTATATGTGTGTTATTGTGTGTATATAGTGCATGTGTGTGTGTGTGACTCTGTGTATTAGTGTCGCTGTGTGTGTGTGTATTATTGTCTCTCTGAGTCTGTGAGTTTGTGTATTAGTGTCTCTATGAGTGTGTGTATTAGTGTCTCTCTATGTCTGTGAGTGTGTGTTGGTGTCTCTGTGTGTCTGCAAGTGTATGTCAGTGTCTCTGTGTGTCTGTGAGTGTGTGTTAGTGTCATTGTGTATCTGCGAGTGTGTGTTACTGTCTCTGTATGTCTACGAGTGTGTGTTAGTGCCTCTATGTGCCTGCGAGTGTGTGTATTGCTGTCTCCGTGTGTCTGTGAGTGTGTGTAATGGTGGTATTATGGGCCATGGTTTAGAGAACCCAAAAGTGCATCATGGAGTTCCCCTGACCCACAATGTTTAATAGATTGTGGTATGGGGAGCGCACGGCCCACTCTACAGGTGTGGTAAAGCAGAAATGGGAAAGTATTTTTTAAAGCATAACAATGTTTATTCTATGAACTCAAGGTAACCATTTTAAACATACAGTGATCAACTTAGCAACCATTAATCCTAATTCAACTCCCAAAGAATACAACACTAAGTAATACGTAAGCTGTCCTTTTGACATCCAGAAGACTTAAGAAACACCTTTTTACAAGAGGAACATTAGGTTCACATTCACTACTGGGAACATTTGTAATTCTGAATTCACCAAATGATCAAGTGATAGTCTTTCCATGGCAGAGAGATCAACAGTACACCTGCTCTGTCTGGCTTCAGCTCCAACACTGAAAACAAATCTAAAACACACCCTGGAGCAAACAGCCAAAACGAAAGTAAAAAGCTGACAGACTGCCCATCTCCACCCACTTTCTGACATCACTGCAGTAATAAACAACCATTTCTGTAAGGTACTTCACTACAGATATTTATATACACACCCATTTATAAACACCCATTTCTTACAGGTACTCGCACATGGAAGTATCTGTGCGTGAGTGTGTGCGTTAGAGTCTCCGTGTGTCTGTGAGTGTGTGTATTAGTGTCTGTGTGTGTGAGTGTGTGCATTAGAGTCTCCGTGTGTCTGTGGCTGTGTATCTGTGTCTGTGTGTATTAGTGTATCTGTGAGTGTCTGCGTGTGCGTGAGAATGTGTGCATTAGTGTCTGTGTGTGAAAATGTGTTTATTAATGTCTCTGTCTGCCTGTGAGCTGTGTACTAGTGTCTCCGTGTGTGACTGTGTGTATTAGTGCATCTGTGTCTGTGAGTGTGTATTAGTGTCTCTGTGTGTGAATGTGTGTATTAGTGTCGCTGTGTGTGTGTGCATTAGAGTGTTCCTGTGTCTGTGAGTGTGCGTATTTTTGTTTGTGTGTATCAGTGAGTGTGCGCATTAGTATTTGTAGTATCTGTGTGTGTGCGTTAGTGTCTGTGTGTGTGCGTATTAGCCCCAGTGTGTTTGTATGTGTACGTGTATTGGGGTCTGTGTGTGTATTAGTGTTTGTGTGTGTGCATTAGAGTCTCCGTGTGTCTGTGGGAGTGTGTAATTGTGGCTGTGTGTGTCTGTGCCAATGTGAAGTAGTGCCTGTGGGTGTGTGTGAGTGTGTATATTAATGTATATATGTGTGTCTGTGAGCGTGTGTATTTTTGTCTCTGTGTGTCTGTGAGTATGTGTATTAGTGTCGGTGTTTGTCTATGAGTGTGTGTATTAGTGTCTCTGTTGATCTGTGAGTGTGTGTATTAGTGCCTGTGTGTGTCTGTGAGTGTGTGTATTAGTGTCTCTGTGTGTCTGTGAGTGTCTGCATTACAATCTCCCTGTGCCTGTGAGTGTGTATATTATTGTCACTGTACATCAGTGAGTGAGTGTATTAATATATGTCTGTGTGTGTTAGTGTGTGTATTAGTGCATGTGTGTGTGTGACACTGTGTTTTCGTGTCGCTGTGTGTGTGTGTGAGTGTGTGCATTATAGTAACCCTGTGCCTGTGAGTGTGTATATTATTGACTCAGTGTATCAGTGAGTGTGTGTATTAGTATCTGTGTGTGTGTGTTAGTGTCTGTGTGTGTGTATTAGTGCCAGTGTGTGTCTTTGAGTGTGTGTCTTTGTGTCTATTTATGTCTGTGAGTGTGTGAATTAGAATCTCCCTGTGTGAGTGTGTGTATTAGTGTATGTGCGTCAGTGAGTGTGTGTATTACTATCTGAGTGTATCTGTTAGTGTGTATATTAGTGCATGTGTGTATGTTTTTCTGAGTGTATGCATTAGAGTCTCCCTGTGTCTGCAAGTGTGTATATTATTGTCCCTGTTTTCCAGTGTGTGTGTATTAGAATCTGTGTCTGTGTGTAAGTGTGTGTATTAGTGCATGTGTGTATATTTTTCTGAGTGTATGCATTAGAGTGTGAATAAGTGATAAGTCTCTGTGTCTGCGAGTGTGTATATTATTGTCTCTGTGTATCATTGAGTGTGTGTATTAATATCAGTGTGTGTGTGTTAGTGACTGTGTGGGTATGTCTTAGTGCCAGTGTATGTCTGTGAGTGTGTGCATTACTATCTGTGTGTGTCTGTGTTAGTGCCTGTGTGTATGTGTGTATATTGGTGCCAGTGTGTGCCTGTGAGTGCGTGTATTAGGATCTGTGTGTGTGTGTCTGTGTGTGTATTAGGGTCAGTATGTGTGTCTGTGAGTGTGTATTAGTGTATCTATGTGTCATTAAGTGTGTGTATTAGTGTCTTTGTGTGTGTGTGACAGTGTGTATGAGCCTGTGTGTATGTGTCTTTGAGCTTGTGCATTAGTGTATGTGTGTGTGTATGGCTGTGTGTTTTTGTGAGTTTGTGTATTAGTGACGCTGTCTGTGTATTTTAGTGTGTGTATTACTATCTGTGGGTATGTAAGTGTCAGTATTAGTGTCACTGTGTGTTGTGTGAGTGTGCGTGTCAGCGAGTGTGTGTATTAGTGTCTCTGTGTGTGGTTGTGTGTTTGTGCATTAGTGTATGTGTGTGTATTAGTGTCTGTGTGTGTGTGAGAGTGTGTGCATTAGTGTCTGTGTGGTGTGAGTGCGTTTAGTAGTGTCTCTGTGTGTGTCTGTGAGTGGGTATATGAGTGTCTCTTTGTGTCAGTGAGTGTCTGTATTCATGTCTGGGAGAGTGTGTGTCTGTTCGTGTCACTGCGTGACTGTGAGTGCGTGTATTAGTGTCTCTGTGTGTCTGTGAGTTTATGTATTTGTATGTCTGCGAGTGTGAGGATTAGTGTCTCTGCGTGAATATGAGTGTGTGCTTTAGTGTTATGGGGCAGGGTTTAGAGAACCCCAAAGTGGATCATGGAGTTCCCCGGACCCACAATTTTTAATAGATTGTGGCGTGGGGAGCACACGGCACTCTCTACATGTGTGGTACAGCTGAAATGGAAAAGTATTTTTTAAAGCAAAACGATGTTTACTCTATAAACTCAAGTTAACCTTTTTAAAACAAACAGTGAAGAACTTAGCAACCATTAAGTCAAATTCAACCCCCAAAGAATACAAAACTAAGTAATCCGTAAGCTGTTCTTTTGGCAACCAGAAGACTGAAGAAACACTTTTTACCAGAGGGACATTAGGTTTACATTCACTACTGAGAACATTTATAATTCTGAATTCACCAAATGATCAAGAGATAGTTTTTTCATGGCGTGACATCAACAGTACACCTGCTCTGTCTGGCTTCAGCTCCAACACTGAAAACAAATCTAAAACACACCCTGGAGCAAACAGCCAAAACGAAAGTAAAAAGCTGACAGACAGCCCATCTCCACCCACTCTCTGACATCACTGCAGTAATAAACACCCATTTCTGTAAGGTACTTCGCTACAGATATTTATATACACATCCATTTACAAACACCCATTTCTTACAGGTACTTCCACATGACAGTATCTGTGTGTCTGTGGGTGTGTGTATGTATGTCTGTGTGTGTCCGTGAGAGTGTGAATAAGTGATAAGTGTCTGTGTGTGTGAGTGTGTGTATTAGTGTCTCTATGTGTGTCTGTGAGTGTGTGTATTAGAGTGTGTATGTGTCTGTGTTTCAGTGTTTATTAGTGTATCTGTGAGAGTCTGTGTGTGTGTGAGAATGTGTGCATTAGTGTCTGTGTTTGTGTGTGTGAGTGTATTGTTGTCTGTGAGTGTGAGAGTCTCTATTAGTTTGTGTGTGTATTAGTGTCTCTGCCTAGCTGTGTACTAGTGTCTCTGTGAGTGAGTGCGTGTGTACGTGTATACGTGTATCTGTGTGTATCAGTGTCTCTGTGTATGTGTGTGCGTTTTAGTGTCTATGTGTGCCTGTGAGTGTGTGTCTGTGAGTGTATGTATTTAATCATAGAATTTACAGTGCAGAAGGAGGTCATTCGGCCATCGAGTCTGCACCGACTCTTGGAAAGAGCACCCTACCCAAGGTCCACACAGCCACCCGATTCCAATAACCCAGTAACCCCACCCAACACTAAGGGCAATTTTGGACACGAAGGACAATTTATCATGGCTAATCCACCTAACCCGCACATCTTTGGACTGTGGGAGGAAACCGGAGCACCCGGAGGAAACCCACGCACACACGGGGAGGATGTGCAGACTCCGCACAGACAGTGACCCAAGCCGGAATCGAACCTGGTACCCTGGAGCTGTGAAGCATTTGTGCTATCCACAATGCTACCGTGTGTGTATCAGTGTATCTGTGAGTCTGTGAGTGTGTATTAGTGCCTGTGGGTGAGTGTGTGCGTTAGTGTGGCTGGGTCTCTGATGTGTATATTACTGTCTCTATGTGTCAGTGAGTGTGTGTATTAGTGTGTGTGTCTGAGTGTGCATTAGTGTATCTGCTTGTCAGTGAGTGTGTGTATTACTGTATCTGTGTGTCGTAGAGTGTGTGTATTAGTGTCTATGTATTTCTGTGTGTACGTGCATTGGCGTATCTGTGTTATGGCTGTGTGTGTTTATGAGTTTGTGTATTCGTGCCTCTGTCTGTGTCTTTGAGTGTGTGTATTAGTATCTGTGTGTGTGCGTGTGTATTGGTGTCTGTGTTTGTGTCTGTGAGTGTGATTGTCTATGTGCGAGTGTGTGTGTATTCGTGTATCTGTGATTGTGAGTTTGAATTAGTGTCCCTGTGTGTGTCTGTTTTGTGTGAGTGTGTGTATTAGTGTTTGTGTGTGTGAGTGTGCGTTTTGCTGTCTGTGTGTTTGTCTGTGAGTTTGTGTATTTGAGTCTCTGTGTGCCTGTGAGTGGGTGTATTAGTGTATCTGTGTGTGAGTGTGTGAGTGTATTAGAGTCTCTGTTTAAGCCTGTGAGTGTATGTGTATTAGTGTAACTGTGTTTGTGAGAGTGTGCGCATTGGTGTCTTTCTGTGCGTGAGTGAGCGTGTGTATTTGTGTCTGTTTGTGTGAGTGTGTGCATTAGTGTCTTTGTGAGTGTGTATTAGTGCCTTTGTGTGTGAATGTATTACTGTAGCCGTGTATGTGGGCGTGTTAGTGTCTGTGTGAGTGTCAGTGTATTACTGTCGCTGTATGTGTGGGTGTGAGTGTGTTAGTGTCTGTGTGAGTGTGAGTGTATTACAGTCTCTGTATGTGTGTGTGTGAGTGTGTGTATGTGTGTGTGTCAGTGTATTACTATCTCTGTATGCGTGTGCGAGTGTGTTAGTGTCTGTGTGAGTGTTAGTGCATAACTGTCTCTGTCTGTGCGTGTGTGAGTGTA
Source organism: Scyliorhinus torazame (assembly GCF_047496885.1). Lineage (NCBI taxonomy): Eukaryota > Metazoa > Chordata > Chondrichthyes > Carcharhiniformes > Scyliorhinidae > Scyliorhinus > Scyliorhinus torazame. The sequence goes on from NC_092726.1 coordinate 142,056,146, forward strand.
TTACTGTGTGTGTGTGTTCGTATCTGTGTGAGTGTATTACTGTCTTTGTCTCTGTGTGTGTGAGTGTATTACTGTGCGTGTGTGTTAGTGTCTGTGTGAGTGTGAGTGGATGACTGACTCTGCCTGTGTGTGTGAGTGTATTACTGTATGTCTGTGTGTGTGCTGGTGCCAGTGTGAGTGTATTACTGTCTCTGTATGTGTGTGTGTATTACTGACTCTGTATGTGTGTGCGTGTGTGTCAGTGGCTGTGTGTGCGTGAGTGTGAGAGCATTACTGTCTCTGTCTGTGTGTGTGTATTACTGTATGTGTGTGTGTGTCTGTGTTAGTGTCTGTGTGAGTGTGAATGCTTTACTGTCTCTGTGTGTGTGTGAGTGTGTTAGTGTATGTGCGAGTGTGAGGGTATTACTGTCTCTGTATGTGTGTGTATTACTGCTTCTGTATGTGTATGTGAGTGCGTATCAGTGTGCGTGTCAGTGTATTACTGTCTCTTGTATGTGTGTTTGAGTATATTATGTCTGTGTGAGTGTGAGTGTATTTCTTTCTCTGTGTGTGTGTGTGAGTGTCTTCCTGGATGTGTGTGTGTGTTAGTGTATGTGTGAGTGTGAGTCTATTACTTCCTTTGTCTGTGTGTGTGAGTGCATTACTCTATGTGTGTGTGTGTTAGCGTTTGTGTGAGTGTGAGTGTATTTCTGCCTCTGTGTATGTGTGTGTGTGTTAGTGTCTGTGTGAGTGAGTGAATTACTGGCTCTGTCTGTGTGTGTGTGTATATTACCGTATGTGTGTGTGTTAGTGTCTGTGTGAGTGAGAGTGTACTACATCTCTGTATGTGTGATTGTGTTAATGTATGTGCGACTGTGCGTATTACTGTCTGTGTGTGAGTGTGTGTATGTGTATTAGTGTATCTATGTGTGTCTGTGAGTGTGTGTATTAGAGTCTGTATGTGTCTGTGTTTCTGTATTTATCAGTGTATCGGTGCGAGTCTGTGTGTTTTTGAGAATATTAGTGTATCTGTGTGTCGTAGAGTGTGTGTATTAGTGTCCATGTATTTCTGTGTGTACGTGCATTGGCGTATCTGTGTTATGGCTTTGTGTGTTTATGAGTTTGTGTATTCGTGCCTCTGTCTGTGTCTTTGAGTGTGTGTATTAGGATCGGTGTGTGTGCGTGTGTATTGGTGTCTGTGTTTGTGTCTGTGAGTGTGATTGTCTATGTGTGAGTGTGTGTGTATTCGTGTATCTGTGACTGTGAGTGTGAATTAGTGTACCTGTGTTTCTGTTTTGTGTGAGTGTGTGTATTAGTGTTTGTGTGTGTGAGTGTGCGTTTTGCTGTCTGTGTGCAGGCCAGCAGCACGGTTCAATTTTCGTACCAGCCTCTCCGAACAGGCGCCGGAATGTGACGACGAGGGGCTTTTCACAGTAACTTCATTGAAGCCTACTCGTGTCAACAAGCGATTTTCATTTCATTTCATTACTGTCGCTGTCTGTGTGTGTCAGTGTATTACTGTCTGTGTGTGTGTGTGTCTGTGTGTCAGTGTCTGCGTGACTGTGAGTGTATTACTGTCTCTGTATTTGATGTCTGTGAATGTGTGAGTGTATTACTGTCTGTGTGTGTGTGTGTCTGTGTTTCAGTGTCTGCGTGACTGTGAGTGTATTGCTGTCTCTGTATTTGTGTGTGTTAATGTATGCGTGAGTGTGAGTGTGTTAGTGTCTGTGTGTGAGTCTGTTAGTGTGTGTGTGTGAGTGTGTTACTGTCTCTGTATGAGTGTGTGTATTTGTGTATATTTATTTGACTTCCTCAACATCACGTCGACCATACTTGTGATGTCTTTCCCAGGGTGATCTATAATTCCATTGTGTATTTCCCTTCCTCACAGTGAACCTCATCACAATTGTGATCCTGAAGAGAAGAAACTGTGGGCTGTCCAAATGTGTGACTTGTTACCTGTTGGCCATGGCAGTGGGGGATCTACTGGTCGTTATTCTCGACCTGATATTCAGGCACATTCCCATTGTTTTTGTTGACCAGTTTAATTTCCTGCGGTCCATCCCCGTGTGTAATATCCACGCCGTCCTGCTTTATGCAGCCACTGACTGTTCTGTCTGGTTCACCGTCACTTTCACCTTTGATCGATGTGTGGCCATTTGTTGCCCGAAGCTGAAAAGTAAATATTGCAGCGAGAAAACGGCGGCTGTGGTTCTGGGAACAGTTACTGTGCTGAGCTGTTTGAAGAACATTTCCTGGGGTTTTATGTTCGATGGTGAGTATTGGCTGATTAACAACCCCTGGTTTTGTGCTGTCAAAGTGGATGCTCGGTCCTCTCGGGTCTGGACAACAATCGAGTTCCTCCAGCACATTCTAACCCCGGGTGTTCCATTCGCCCTGATTCTGCTGCTCAATGTTCTCACCGTCAGACACATTATCCTGAGCAGCAGGGCCCGCAGGAGACTCCGGGCTCACAGCAGTGGGCACAGTCCCAGAGATCCAGAGATGGAGAGTCGGTGGAAATCCATCATTTTACTCTTTGTTATCTCCGCCAATTTCATCCTGTTATGGTCAACGTTAATGTTTTATTCTATATGGATCCGGATGGACTATCTGGGGTATTACTCTGTGTGGTTAGATGCTTATGTTATGGAATGGGGCTTCATGATGCAGCTCCTGAGTTGCTGCACAAACACTGCGATTTACGCCGTGACACAGACTCAGTTCAGGCAGCAGTTCAAGAATGTGCTGAAATTTCCCTTTGGTTCAATTCTCCAATTCATTAAATCATGAGAGGAAACTTTACCCACAAGGCATCTCTCTCCGCACACTTCGGGTGCAACTGACCATCCACAGACAGCCTCCCTGATTTGCCATTCTGCATTACAAGGAGGGACTGTCGGTGGGTGGATGTGAATCCCCCATGGCCGATCAATTGTGTCTTTGTCTCTCCCCCCATGGCCGATCAGTTGGGTCAGTGAGACTCCCCCATGGCCCATCAGCAGCATCAGTGTAACTCCCCCAGGGCCCATGAGCTGGGTCATTGTGACTGCCCCATGGCCGATTAGCTGGGTCTGTGTGACTAACCCATGGCCGATCAGCTGGGTCAGTGTGTCTCCCCCATGGCCGATTAGCTGTGTGTGTGTGGCTCCAACCATGGCCGAACAGTTGTGTCTGTGTGACTCCCTCCATGGCCGATCAGTTGGATCTCTGTGACTCACCCCATGGCCCATCAGCTGGGTGTGTGCTTCCCACCATTGCCGCTCAGCTGGGTGTGCGCCTCCCCCCATTGCCGATCAGCTGGGCATGTGCCTCCGCCATGGCCGAACAGCTGGATGTGTGTCACTCCCCCAATGCCGATCAGCTGGGTGTGACTCTCCCCATTGCCGATCACCTGGGTGTGTGCCTCACACTTAAACACAGTCTGCGCAGCAGAATGTGCCCCAGACAGAGACACAGACAGACACAGACTAAGACAGACACAGAGACACAGACAAAGATACAGACAGAGACACATACAGAGACACAGACAGAGACAGGGACAGACAGAGACAGAGACACAGACAGAGACACAGACAGAGACACAGACAGAGACACATAGAGAGGCTGAGATGTAAACACAGACAGAGACACCGGCAGAAACAAAGACACAGACAGAGACACAGACACAGGCAGGAACAGAGACACGGACAGAGACATAGGCAGAGGCAGAGACAAAGAAACAGACGCAGACACAGTCATAGACACAGATAGAGAAAGCGACACAGATACAGGCACATACACAGACAGAGACAAAGACAGAAACACAGGCAGAGACACCGATATAGCCATAGGCACAGACAGAGTCTCAGACAGAGACAGAGACACAGGCACAGACACAGGCAGAAACACAGACACATACAGAGACACAGATGGAGACACAGACAGAGACACAGACAGAGACTCAGACAGAGACACAGACACAGACACAGGCAGAAACACAGACAGAGTCACAGACCCAGACAGATACAGAGACACAGAGTCACAAAGACAGAAAGAGACACAGACAGATATACAGGCACAGACATAGAGAGAGGAAACGACACAGGCAGAGACACAGACAGATTCAGAGACACGGGCAGAGACACAGACTCGCACAGAGACCCAGACAGAGACACATACACAAACAGAGACACATATACAGACACCGACACAGGCACAGACACATCCAGAGACACAGACAGTGAAACAGACACTGTCACAGACAGGGACAAAGAGAGAGACACAGACAAAGACAGAGAGACAGTCAGCGACACAGACATAGACACAGACAGAGGCACAGACAGAGATACATGCACAGACAGAGGCACCGACACAGATACAGACAGAGAAACAGACATAGACCCACACAGAGACAGAGAAACAGACAGAAATACAGACAGAATCACAGACAGAGAGACAGATAGAGAGACACACAGATACAGGCAGAAACACAGACAGAAACAGTGCCACAGACAGAGGAACAGACAAAGACACAGACACAGGCACTTACACAGGCACAGGCACAGACAGAGACACAGACAGACAGCGAGAGGCACAGACAGAGACACGCAGACACAGACAGAACACAGACACAGACCGAGACACAGACAGAGACATAGACGGAGACACAGACAGAGAGACAGGCAGAATCACAGTCAGAGACACAAACACAGGCAGAGGCAGAGACACAGGCACAGGCAGAGACATGGACAGAGACAAAGACACAGGAAAAGGCACAGACACAGGCAAGGGGCACAGGCACATACAAGGGACACAGACAGAGACAGATACGGAGACACAGACACAGAAACATACATAGACACAGACCGATACACAGACAGACACAGACTGATTGAGAGAAAAAGATGCAGGCAGACACAGACAGAAACACAGACAGATTCAGAGACACAGACAGAGACACAAACAGAGACACAGACTCACACGGAGACGCATACAGAGAAACAGACACAGACAGAGACACAGATGCAGACACTGACACAGACACACCCAGACAGAGTCACATACAGAGACACAGACAGAGACACAGACAGAGACAAAGCGATAAACGGCGACAAAGACCCAGGCCCAGAACCAGACAGAGACACAGACAGAGTCAATGACCCAGACACAGACAGAGACACAGGCACAGACAGAGAGACAGTCAGCGACACAGACAGAGACACAGACACATGCACAGACAGAGACAAAGGCACAGACACAGACAGAGACACAGACACAGATATAGACAGAGACACAGACACAGACAGAGAGACAGTCAGCGACACAGACAGAGACACAGACACAGGCACAGACAGAGACAAAGGCACAGGCACAGACACAGATATGGACAGAGACACAGACACAGAGAGAAACACAGACAGAAACACAGACAGAGAGACAGACAGAGAGACAGACAGACAGAGAGACACAGATACAGGCAGAGGCACAGACAGAGACAGAGACACAGACACAGACACAAACACAGACAGAAACGCAGGCAGAAACACAGACAGAAGCACAGACAGAAACACAGACAGAGAGAGAGAGAGATTCAGGCAGAGACAGAGACACAGACGCAGGCACGGACACAGAAAGAGACAGAGACAGAGACACAGCCACAGACACAGACACAGGCAGAACAGAGATACAGACAGAGACACAGACAGAATCACAGACACAGCCTGAGACACAGCCTGAGATTCAGACAGATACAAGCAGAGACGCAGACACAGTCATAGACAGGGTCACAGGCACAGACACAGACAGAGACACAGGCACAGGCACATACAGAGCAACAGACAGATACACAGACAGAGACACAGATACAGACAGACACACAGACAGAGACACAGGGAGAGACACAGACACAGACAGAGACACAGCCTGAGACACAGACACAGACAGACACAGATACATACAGGCACACAGACAGAGACACAGAGAGAGACAAAGCGATAAACGCCGACAAAGACCCAGACCCAGAACCAGACAGAGACACAGACAGAGTCAATGACCCAGACACAGACAGAGACAGAGGCACAGACAGAGAGTCAGTCAGCGACACAGACAGAGACACAGACACAGGCACATACAGAGACAAAGGCACAGACACAGGCACAGACAGAGACACAGACACATATATAGACAGAGACACAGACACAGACAGAGAGACAGTCAGCGACACAGACAGAGACACAGACACAGGCACAGACAGAGACAAAGGCACAGGCACAGCCACAGATATGGACAGGGACACAGACACAGACACAGAGAGAAACACAGACAGAAACACAGAAAGAGAGACAGACAGAGAGACAGACAGAGAGACAGACAGAGAGAGAGACACAGATACAGGCAGAGGCACAGACAGAGACAGAGACACAGGCACAGACACAAACACAGACAGAAACGCAGGCAGAAACACAGACAGAAGCACAGACAGAAACACAGACAGAGAGAGAGAGAGAGATTCAGGCAGAGACAGAGACACAGACGCAGGCACGGACACAGAAAGAGACAGAGACAGAGACACAGCCACAGACACAGACACAGGCAGAACAGAGATACAGACAGAGACACAGACAGAATCACAGACACAGCCTGAGACACAGTCTGAGACTCAGACAGATACAGGCAGAGACGCAGACACAGTCATAGACAGGGTCACAGGCACAGACACAGACAGAGACACAGGCACAGGCACATACAGAGCAACAGACAGATACACAGACAGAGACACAGATACAGACAGACACACAGACAGAGACACAGGGAGAGACACAGACACAGACAGAGACACAGCCTGAGACACAGACACAGACAGACACAGATACAGACAGGCACACAGACAGAGACACAGAGAGAGACACAGACAGAGACACAGTCAGAGACACAGACAGCGACAGAGACACAGGCACACACAGAGACAGTGGTCGATTCAGCCCCACCCACACACACTGCTCACCAGCTGCTGCCCCCCCCCCGCCAGAGGCCGCTGTCCCCCCGCCGCCAGAGGCCGCTGTCCCCCCGCCGCCAGAGGCCGCTGTCCCCCCGCCGCCAGAGGCCGCTGACCCTGCAAGGAAATGGGAATGGGTGTTTCAGAACCGAGAGTGAAGCCGGTCTCTGGAGGCAGAGGAGGGCTTGTCGCATAATGAACAAGTGAGGACTCTCTGTCTTATGGCAGTAATAATGCTTCAGACAATGGAGGTTCACACAGAGCTGTCCGTGCGCATGTGTGGGAGGGTCTCTATCGAAGCAGGCTGCGCGCTGGCCACCCACTGACTGATATTGTCTCCCCTGGCAACACAAGATGGCCACCGGCAGTCTCCACTGGCAATGCAAGATGGCCGCCGGGAGTCTCCCGTGGCAACACAAGATGGCTGCCGGGAGTCTCCCCTGACAACACAAGATGGCTGCCGGAGGTCCAAATGGGAACACAAGATGGCTGCCGGAGGTCCCAATGGGAACACAAGATGGCCGCCACCAGCACGCAGGGGATACTGGGATGGATGTGGCACAGGCGCAGTGGCGGTTTCTGCTGCTCATTTGCCCGTTGGGGGTCTTCGGGATTCTTGTGTCTCAATAGACACAGCAGCATTGCCCCTCCCCCACCACGGATATCAGCCCCTCCACCATATCACCCCCTCCCCGATATCGCCCCCTCCCTGATATCACCCCTCCCCGATATTATGCCCTCCCCGATATCACCCCCTCCCGATATCACCCCTTCCCGATATCACCCCCATCCCGATATTACCCCCTGGATATCAAGCAATCTCCCCCCCCGGCAGATGTCAATTCTCTTGGATATCAACTCCGCCCATTCCGCGGATATCACCGCCGCCCGCCAAATGTCACCCCACCCAACCGGATGTCTTCCCTCCCTAACGAGAACTCCCCCCCCTCGCATATCAGTCCCCAGATATAACGACCCTCGATATTATCACCCTGATTAACACCCAAAACCCTCGGATGTCCCCAGCAAGGTATCACCCCGCCCGATTTCCTCCCCCCCCCCCCCCACCCGCCCCCGAATCAGTCCCCCATTCCCGGCCAGTGGCTGTTTCAGCACAGTGGGCTAAATAGCTGGCTTGCAATGCAGAACAATGCGAGCAGCGCGGGGTCAATTCCCGTGCCAGCTTCAACAAACAGGCGCAGGAAAGGGCGACTAGGGGCTTTTCACTGGAACTTCAGTGATGTATAAATGTGACAATGAGCGATTATTATTATATCATCCCCCCTCCTCGGATATGAACCCAATCTGGATTTCATGCCCCCTGCCAAACATCACCGCAGAATGGATGTCAGCACCCACCGGATATCACCGAACCCCCCCGCCCGACATCACACAACCTCAGTTATCACCCAATCCCCCATATCACCCAAACCCAGAGATCACCCAACCCCAGATATCACCCAACCCCAGATATCACCGAACCCCAGATATCACCCAGCCCCAGATATCACACAACCCCAGAGATCACCAAACCCCAGATATAACCCAACCCAAGATATCACCAAAAAAAAGATATCACCCAACCTCAGAGATCACACAACCCCAGATATCAGCCAACCCATGATATCACCCAACAAAAGATATCACCAACCCCAGATATCCCCAACCCCGATATCACCCAACACCAGATATCTCCCAACCCCTAATATCACCAAACCCCAGAGATGACCCTACCCCAAATATCACGCAGCAACAGATACCACCCTACCCCAGATATCACCCAGCGCCGGATATCACCCAACAGCAGATATTTCCCAACCCCAGATATCACCCAATCCCAGAATTCACCCAACCCCAGATATCACCCAACCCCAGATATCACCCAATCCCAGATATAACCCAATCCCAGAAATCACCCAACCCCAGATATCACCCAACCCCAGAGATCACCCAGCACCAGGTATCACCCAACACCAGATATTACCCAACCCCAGATATCAACCAATCCCAGATATCACCCAACCCCAGATATCAACCAATCCCAGAATTCACCCAAACCCAGGTATCGCCCAGCCCCAGATATCACCCAATCCCAGAGATCATCCAACCTCAGAGATGACCCAACGCCAGATATCACACAAAACCCCGGAGATACCCAAACCCAGATATCACCCAACCCCAGAGATCACCCAACCAGAGATATCACCCAACCCAAGATACCACTCAACCCCCGATATCACCCAACCCCACAGATCACCAATCCCCAGTTTTCACCCAACACCAGACATCACGCAACCCCTCATATCACCCAACCACAGATATCACCAAGCCCCAGATATCACCCAACAGCAGATATTACCCAACCCCGGATGTCATCCAATCCCAAATATCACCCTCCACCAGATATCACCCAACACCAGATATCACCCAACCCCAGATATAACCCAATCCCAGAAATCACCCACCCCATATATCACCCAGCCGCAGAGATCACCGAACCCCAGATATCACCCAACCCCAGAGATACCCAATCCCAGATATCACCCAGCCCCAGATATCAACCAACCCCAGAGAAAACCTAACCCAAGATATCACCCAACCCCAGAGATCACCCAACCCCAGATATCACACAAAACCAGATATCACGCAAAACCAGATATCACGCAACCTCAGATATCACCCAATCCCAGATATCACCCAACCCAGAGATCACCCAACCCCACAGATCACCCAGGCCCAGTTTTCACCCAACACCAGATATCTCCAAACCCCTAATATCATTCAACCCCAGATATCACCCAGCCCCAGATATCATCCAACACCAGATATTTCAAAACCCCCGATATCACCCAATCCCAGAATTAACCCATCCCCAGATATCACCCAACCCCAGATATCACCCAATCCCAGATATAACCCAATCCCAGAAATCACCCAACCCCAGATTTCACCCAAACCCAGAGATCACCCAGCACCAGATTTCACCCAACACCAGATATTACCCAACCCCAGATATCAACCAATCCCAGATATCACCCAATCCCAGAATTCACCCAACCCCAGGTATCACCCAGCCCAGGATATCACCCAATCCCAGATATAACCCAATCCCAGAAACCACCCAACTCCAGATATCACCCAACCACTGATACCACCTAACCCCAGATATCACCCACCCCAGAGATACCCAATCCCAGATAGCACCCAACCCCAGATATCATCCAAACCCAGATTTCATCAAACCCCAGATATCACTCACCCCCAGATATCACCCAACCCCAGAGATCACCCAAACCCAGATATCACTTAAGCCCAGATATTGCCCAACCCAAGATGTTACCCCAACCCAGAGATACCCAACCCCAGATATCACTCACCCCCAGATATCACCCAGTCACAGAGATCACCCAACACCAGAGATCACCCAACACCAGAGATCACCCAACCCCAGAGATCACCCAACGCCAGATATCACCCAACCACAGAGATCAGCCAACCCCAGATATCACCCAACCCCAGAGATCCCCCAACCCCAGATATCACCCACACACAGATATCACCACTCCCCAGACATCACCCAATCCCAGATATCACCCAGCCCCAGATGTCACCCATCCCCAGGTATCACCCAAACCCAGATATCACTCAACCCCAGAGATCACCCAACCCCATAGATCACCCAACCCCAGACATCACACAACCCAAGATATCACCCAACCCCCGATATCACACTTCCCCAGATATCACCCAACCCCAGAGATCTAAAACACAGAAATCACCCAACCCCAGAGATCATCCAACCCCAGATGTCACGCAACCCCATAGATCATACAATCCCAGATATCACTCAACCCCAGAGATAGCAAACTCACATATCACCCAACCCCAAATATCACCCAACCCCAGAGATCACCCAGCCTCAGAGATCATCCAACCCCAGATATCACCCAATCCCAGAGATCACCCAAACCCAGATATCACTTAAGGCCGGATATTACCCAACACAAGATGTTACCCCAACCCAGAGATACCCAACCCCAGATATCACCCAACACCAGAGATCACTCAACCAGAGATATCAACCAACCCAAGATACCACCCAACCTCCGATATCACCCAACCCCACAGATCACCCTTCCCCAGTTTTCATCCAACACCATATATCACCAACCCCTAATATCACCCAACCCCAGATATCACCCAGACCCAGATATCACCCAACAGCAGATATTACCCAACCCCAGATATCATCCAATCCCAGATATCACTCAAACCCAGATATAAACCAATCCCAGAAATCACCCATCCCCAGATACCACCCAACCCCAGAGATCACCTAACCCCAGATGTCACACAACCCCAGAGATACCCAATCCCAGATATCACCCAGCCCCAGATATCAAACAACCCCAGAGAACACATAACCCCAGATATCACCCAACGCCAGAGATACCCAATTCCAGATATCACCCAACCCCAGAAATCATCCAACCCCAGATTTCTACAAACCCCAGATATCACCCAAGCCCAGATATCTCCCAATCACAGAGATCACCCAACACCAGAGATCACTCAACCCCAGAGATCACCACTCCACAGATATCACCCAATCCCAGATATCACCCAAACCCAGATATCACCCAACCCCAGATATCACCCAATCACAGAGATCACCCAACACCAGAGATCACCCAACACCTGAGATCACCCAACCCCAGAGATCACCCAACCCAGATATCGCCCAACCACAGAGGTCAGCCAACCCCAGATATCACCCAACCCCAGAGATCACACAAACCCAGATATCACCCACACACAGATATCACCACTCCCCAGATATCACCCAACCCCAGAAATCACCCAACCCCAGACATTACACAACCAAAGATATCCCCAACACCAGATATCACACAAACCCAGAGATCAACCAGCCCCAGTTTTCAATCAACACCAGAGATCACCCAACCCCTCATATCACCCAACCTAGATATCACCCAGCCCCAGATATCACCCAACAGCAGATATAACCCAACCCCAGATATCATCGAATCCCAAATATCACCCAACCCCAGATTTTACCCAACCCCAGATAGAACCCAACCCCAGATGTAACCAATCCCAGAAATGACGCACCCCCGATATCACCCAACCGCAGAGATCACCTAACCCGATATATCACCCAACCCCAGAGATACCCAATCCCAGATATCACCCAGCCCCAGATATCAACCAACCCCAGAGAACACCTAACCCAAGATATCACCCAACCCCAGAGATCACCCAACCCCAGATATCACCCCAAACCAGATATCACCTAACCTCAGAAATCACCCAATCCCAGATATCACCAAACCCAGAGATCACCCAACCGCACAGATCACCCAGGCCCAGTTTTCACCCAAAACCAGATATCTCCCAACCCCTAATATCACCAAACCGCAGATATCACCCAATCCCAGATATAACCCAATCCCAGAAATCACCCAAACCCAGCTATCACCCAACCCCAGAGATCACCCAGCACCAGATATCACCAAAGCCCAGAGATCATACAATCCCAGATATCACTCAACCCCAGAGATAGCAAACCCACATATCACCCAACCCCAAATATCACCCAACCCCAGAGATCACCTAACCTCAGAGATCACCAAACCACAGATATCACAGAGCCCCAGAGATACCCAAACCCAGATATCACCCAACCCCAAATATCACCCAACCGCATATATCACCCAACCCCAGATATCACCCAACCCCAGAGATCACCCAAACCCAGATATCACTTAAGCCCAGATATTACCCAACCCAAGATGTTACCCCAACCCAGAGATACCCAACCTCAGATATCACCCAACCCCAGAGATCACCCAACCAGAGATATCCCAAATATCACCCAATCCCAGAAATCACCCAACCACAGATATCACCCAACCCCAGATATCACCCAACCCCAGATATAACCCAATCCCAGAAATCACCCATCCCCAGATATCACCCAACCCCAGTGATCACCTAACCCCAGATGTCACCCAACCCCAGAGATACCCAATCCATATATAACCCAGCCCCAGATATCAACCAACCCCAGAGAACACCTAACCCAAGATATCACCCAACCCCAGAGATCACCCAACCCCAGATATCACCCAAAACCAGATATCTCCCAACCTCAGATATCACCCAATCCCAGATATCACCCAACCCAGAGATCACCCAACCGCACAGATCAACCAGGCCCAGTTTTCACCCAACACCAGATATCTCCCAACCCCTAATATCACCAAACCCCAGAGATGACCCAACCCCAGATATCACCCAACAACAGATATCACCCAACCCCAGGTATCACCCAGCCCCAGATATCACCCTATACCAGATTTTTCCAAATCCCCGATATCGCCCAATCCCAGAATTCACCCAACCCCAGATATCACCCAATCGCCGAAATCACTCAACCCCGGGTATCACCCAGCCCCAGATATCACCCAATCCCAGAAATCACCCAACTCCAGATATCACCCAACCACTGATATCACCTAACCCCAGATATCACCCACTCCAGAGATACCCAATCCCAGATATCACCCAACCCCAGATATCACCCAACCCCAGAGAACACCTAACCCCAGATATCACCCAACCCCAGAGATACCCAATTTCAGATAGCACCCAACCCCAGATATCACCCACCCCAGAGATACCCAATCCCAGATATCACCCAAAACCAGATATCACCCAACCCCAGAGAACACCCAACCCCAGATATCACCCAACCCCAGAGATACCCAATTCCAGATAGCACCCAGCCCCAGACATCATCCAAACCCAGATTTCATCAAACCCGAGATATCACTCACCGCCAGATATCACCCAACCCCAGATATCACCCAATCACAGAGATCACCCAACACCAGAGATCACCCAACACCAGTGATCACCCAACCCCAGAGATCACCGAACCCCAGATATCACCCAACCACAGAGATCAGCCAACCCCAGATCTCTCCCAACCCCAGAGATCACCCAACCACAGATATCACCCACACACAGATATCACCACTCCCCAGATATCACCCAATCCCACATATCACCCAGACCCAGGTATCACCCATCCCCAGATATCACCCAAACCCAGATATCACTCAACCCCAGAGATCTCCCAACCCCAGTGATCACCCAACCACAGACATCACACAACCCAAGGTATTACCCAACCCCCGATATCACACTTCCCCAGAGATCACCCAGCCCCAGTTTTCAAAGAACACCAGATATCACCCAACCCCTAATTTCACCAATCCCCAGAGATCACTCAACCCCAGATATAACCGAACACCAGGTATCACCCAACGCCAGATATCAACCAACCCCAGATATTACCCAACCCCAGATATCACCCAATTGCAGATATCACCCATACCCAGATATCACCCAACCCCAGAAATCTAAAACACAGAGATCACCCAAACCCAGAGACCACCCAACCCGAGATATCACCCAACCCCAGAGATCATACAATCCCAGATATCACTCAACCCCAGAGATAGCAAACCCACATATCACCCAACCACAAGTATCACCCAACCCCAGAGATCACCCAACCTCAGAGATCACCCAACCTCCAGATGTCACAGAGCCCCAAACATACCCAAACCCAGATTTCACCCAACCCCATATATCACCCAACCGCATATATCACCCAACCCCAGATATCACCCAACCCCAGAGATCACCCAAACCCAGATATCACTTAAGCCCAGATATTGCCCACCCAAGATGTTACCCCAACCCAGAGATACCCAAGCACAGATATCACCCAACCGCAGAGATCACCCTATACCAGATTTTTCCAAATCCCCGATATCGCCCAATCCCAGAATTCACCCAACCCCAGATATCACCCAATCGCCGAATTCACCCAACCCCAGGTATCACCCAGCCCCAGATATCACCCAATCCCAGACATCACACAACCCAAGGTATCACCTAACCCCCGACATCACACTTCCCCAGAGATCACCCAGCCCCAGTTTTCAAAGAACACCAGATATCACCCAACCCCTAATTTCACCAATCCCCAGAGATCACTCAACCCCAGATATAACTGAACACCAGGTATCACCCAACGCCAGATATCAACCAACCCCAGATATTACCCAACCCCAGATATCACCCAATTGCAGATATCACCCATACCCAGATATCACCCAACCCCAGAAATCTAAAACACAGAGATCACCCAAACCCAGAGACCACCCAACCCCAGATATCACCCAACCCCAGAGATCATACAATCCCAGATATCACTCAACCCCAGAGAGCAAACCCACATATCACCCAACCACAAATATCACCCAACCCCAGAGATCACCCAACCTCAGAGATCACCCAACCCCCAGATGTCACAGAGCCCCAGACATACCCAAACCCAGATTTCACCCAACCCCATATATCACCCAACCGCATATATCACCCAACCCCAGATATCACCCAACCCCAGAGATCACCCAAACCCAGATATCACTTAAGGCCAGATATTACCCAACACAAGATGTTACCCCAACCCAGAGATACCCAAACCCAGATAGCACCCAACACCAGAGATCACTCAACCAGAGATATCAACCAACCCAAGATACCACCCAACCTCCGATATCACCCAACCCCACAGATCACCCTTCCCCAGTTTTCAACCAACACCATATATCACCAACCCCTAATATCACCCAACCCCAGATATCACCCAGTCCCAGATATCACCCAACAGCAGATATTACCCAACCCCAGATATCATCCAATCCCAGATATCAATCAAACCCAGATATAAACCAATCCCAGAAATCACCCATCCCCAGATACCACCCAACCCCAGAGATCACCTAACCCCAGATGTCACACAACCCCAGAGATACCCAATCCCAGATATCACCCAGCCCCAGATATCAAACAACCCCAGAGAACACATAACCCCAGATATCACCCAACCCCAGAGATACCCAATTCCAGATATCACCCAACCCCAGAAATCATCCAACCCCAGATTTCTACAAACCCCAGATATCACCCAAGCCCAGATATCTCCCAATCACAGAGATCACCCAACACCAGAGATCACTCAACCCCAGAGATCACCACTCCACAGATATCACCCAATCCCAGATATCACCCAAACCCAGATATCACCCAACCCCAGATATCACCCAATCACAGAGATCACCCAACACCAGAGATCACCCAACACCTGAGATCACCCAACCCCAGAGATCACCCAACCCCAGATATCGCCCAACCACAGAGATCAGCCAACCCCAGATATCACCCAACCCCAGAGATCACACAAACCCAGATATCACCCACACACAGATATCACCACTCCCCAGATATCACCCAACCCCAGAAATCACCCAACCCCAGACATTACACAACCAAAGATATCCCCAACACCAGATATCACACAAACCCAGAGATCAACCAGCCCCAGTTTTCAATCAACACCAGAGATCACCCAACCTCTAATTTCACCAATCCCCAGAGATCAGTCAACCCCAGATATCACCCAAAACCAGGTATCACCCAACCTCAGATATCACCCAACCCCAGATATTATCCAACCCCAGATATCATCCAATCTCAGATATCACCCATCCCCAGATATCGCCCAACCCCAGAGATCTAAAACACAAAGATCACCCAACCCCAGAGATCACCCAACCCCAGATGTCACCCAACCCCAGAGATCATACAATCCCAGATATCACTCAACCACAGATATCACCCAACCCCACAGATCACCCATCCCAAGTTTTCACCCAACACCAGATATCACTCAACCCCAGAGATCACCCAACCCCATAGATCACCCAACCCCAGACATCACACAACCCAAGATATCACCCAACCCCCGATATCACACTTCCCCAGATATCACCCAACCCCAGAGATCTAAAACACAGAAATCACCCAACCCCAGAGATCATCCAACCCCAGATGTCACGCAACCCCATAGATCATACAATCCCAGATATCACTCAACCCCAGAGATAGCAAACTCACATATCACCCAACCCCAAATATCACCCAACCCCAGAGATCACCCAGCCTCAGAGATCATCCAACCCCAGATATCACCCAATCCCAGAGATCACCCAAACCCAGATATCACTTAAGGCCGGATATTACCCAACACAAGATGTTACCCCAACCCAGAGATACCCAACCCCAGATATCACCCAACACCAGAGATCACTCAACCAGAGATATCAACCAACCCAAGATACCACCCAACCTCCGATATCACCCAACCCCACAGATCACCCTTCCCCAGTTTTCATCCAACACCATATATCACCAACCCCTAATATCACCCAACCCCAGATATCACCCAGACCCAGATATCACCCAACAGCAGATATTACCCAACCCCAGATATCATCCAATCCCAGATATCACTCAAACCCAGATATAAACCAATCCCAGAAATCACCCATCCCCAGATACCACCCAACCCCAGAGATCACCTAACCCCAGATGTCACACAACCCCAGAGATACCCAATCCCAGATATCACCCAGCCCCAGATATCAAACAACCCCAGAGAACACATAACCCCAGATATCACCCAACCCCAGAGATACCCAATTCCAGATATCACCCAACCCCAGAAATCATCCAACCCCAGATTTCTACAAACCCCAGATATCACCCAAGCCCAGATATCTCCCAATCACAGAGATCACCCAACACCAGAGATCACTCAACCCCAGAGATCACCACTCCACAGATATCACCCAATCCCAGATATCACCCAAACCCAGATATCACCCAACCCCAGATATCACCCAATCACAGAGATCACCCAACACCAGAGATCACCCAACACCTGAGATCACCCAACCCCAGAGATCACCCAACCCAGATATCGCCCAACCACAGAGGTCAGCCAACCCCAGATATCACCCAACCCCAGAGATCACACAAACCCAGATATCACCCACACACAGATATCACCACTCCCCAGATATCACCCAACCCCAGAAATCACCCAACCCCAGACATTACACAACCAAAGATATCCCCAACACCAGATATCACACAAACCCAGAGATCAACCAGCCCCAGTTTTCAATCAACACCAGAGATCACCCAACCCCTCATATCACCCAACCTAGATATCACCCAGCCCCAGATATCACCCAACAGCAGATATAACCCAACCCCAGATATCATCGAATCCCAAATATCACCCAACCCCAGATTTTACCCAACCCCAGATAGAACCCAACCCCAAATGTAACCCAATCCCAGAAATGACGCACCCCCGATATCACCCAACCGCAGAGATCACCAAACCCGATATATCACCCAACCCCAGAGATACCCAATCCCAGATATCACCCAGCCCCAGATATCAACCAACCCCAGAGAACACCTAACCCAAGATATCACCCAACCCCAGAGATCACCCAACCCCAGATATCACCCCAAACCAGATATCACCTAACCTCAGATAGCACCCAATCCCAGATATCACCAAACCCAGAGATCACCCAACCGCACAGATCACCCAGGCCCAGTTTTCACCCAAAACCAGATATCTCCCAACCCCTAATATCACCAAACCGCAGATATCACCCAATCCCAGATATAACCCAATCCCAGAAATCACCCAAACCCAGCTATCACCCAACCCCAGAGATCACCCAGCACCAGATATCACCCAAGCCCAGAGATCATACAATCCCAGATATCACTCAATCCCAGAGATAGCAAACCCACATATCACCCAACCCCAAATATCACCCAACCCCAGAGAACACCTAACCTCAGAGATCACCAAACCACAGATATCACAGAACCCCAGAGATACCCAAACCCAGATATCACCCAACCCCAAATATCACCCAACCGCATATATCACCCAACCCCAGATATCACCCAACCCCAGAGATCACCCAAACCCAGATATCACTTAAGCCCAGATATTACCCAACCCAAGATGTTACCCCAACCCAGAGATACCCAACCTCAGATATCACCCAACCCCAGAGATCACCCAACCAGAGATATCCCAAATATCACCCAATCCCAGAAATCACCCAACCACAGATATCACCCAACCCCAGATATCACCCAACCCCAGATATAACCCAATCCCAGAAATCACCCATCCCCAGATATCACCCAACCCCAGTGATCACCTAACCCCAGATGTCACCCAACCCCAGAGATACCCAATCCATATATAACCCAGCCCCAGATATCAACCAACCCCAGAGAACACCTAACCCAAGATATCACCCAACCCCAGAGATCACCCAACCCCAGATATCACCCAAAACCAGATATCTCCCAACCTCAGATATCACCCAATCCCAGATATCACCCAACCCAGAGATCACCCAACCGCACAGATCAACCAGGCCCAGTTTTCACCCAACACCAGATATCTCCCAACCCCTAATATCACCAAACCCCAGAGATGACCCAACCCCAGATATCACCCAACAACAGATATCACCCAACCCCAGGTATCACCCAGCCCCAGATATCACCCTATACCAGATTTTTCCAAATCCCCGATATCGCCCAATCCCAGAATTCACCCAACCCCAGATATCACCCAATCGCCGAAATCACTCAACCCCGGGTATCACCCAGCCCCAGATATCACCCAATCCCAGAAATCACCCAACTCCAGATATCACCCAACCACTGATATCACCTAACCCCAGATATCACCCACTCCAGAGATACCCAATCCCAGATATCACCCAACCCCAGATATCACCCAACCCCAGAGAACACCTAACCCCAGATATCACCCAACCCCAGAGATACCCAATTTCAGATAGCACCCAACCCCAGATATCACCCACCCCAGAGATACCCAATCCCAGATATCACCCAAAACCAGATATCACCCAACCCCAGAGAACACCCAACCCCAGATATCACCCAACCCCAGAGATACCCAATTCCAGATAGCACCCAGCCCCAGACATCATCCAAACCCAGATTTCATCAAACCCGAGATATCACTCACCGCCAGATATCACCCAACCCCAGATATCACCCAATCACAGAGATCACCCAACACCAGAGATCACCCAACACCAGTGATCACCCAACCCCAGAGATCACCGAACCCCAGATATCACCCAACCACAGAGATCAGCCAACCCCAGATCTCTCCCAACCCCAGAGATCACCCAACCACAGATATCACCCACACACAGATATCACCACTCCCCAGATATCACCCAATCCCACATATCACCCAGACCCAGGTATCACCCATCCCCAGATATCACCCAAACCCAGATATCACTCAACCCCAGAGATCTCCCAACCCCAGTGATCACCCAACCACAGACATCACACAACCCAAGGTATTACCCAACCCCCGATATCACACTTCCCCAGAGATCACCCAGCCCCAGTTTTCAAAGAACACCAGATATCACCCAACCCCTAATTTCACCAATCCCCAGAGATCACTCAACCCCAGATATAACCGAACACCAGGTATCACCCAACGCCAGATATCAACCAACCCCAGATATTACCCAACCCCAGATATCACCCAATTGCAGATATCACCCATACCCAGATATCACCCAACCCCAGAAATCTAAAACACAGAGATCACCCAAACCCAGAGACCACCCAACCCGAGATATCACCCAACCCCAGAGATCATACAATCCCAGATATCACTCAACCCCAGAGATAGCAAACCCACATATCACCCAACCACAAGTATCACCCAACCCCAGAGATCACCCAACCTCAGAGATCACCCAACCTCCAGATGTCACAGAGCCCCAAACATACCCAAACCCAGATTTCACCCAACCCCATATATCACCCAACCACATATATCACCCAACCCCAGATATCACCCAACCCCAGAGATCACCCAAACCCAGATATCACTTAAGCCCAGATATTGCCCACCCAAGATGTTACCCCAACCCAGAGATACCCAAGCACAGATATCACCCAACCGCAGAGATCACCCTATACCAGATTTTTCCAAATCCCCGATATCGCCCAATCCCAGAATTCACCCAACCCCAGATATCACCCAATCGCCGAATTCACCCAACCCCAGGTATCACCCAGCCCCAGATATCACCCAATCCCAGACATCACACAACCCAAGGTATCACCTAACCCCCGACATCACACTTCCCCAGAGATCACCCAGCCCCAGTTTTCAAAGAACACCAGATATCACCCAACCCCTAATTTCACCAATCCCCAGAGATCACTCAACCCCAGATATAACTGAACACCAGGTATCACCCAACGCCAGATATCAACCAACCCCAGATATTACCCAACCCCAGATATCACCCAATTGCAGATATCACCCATACCCAGATATCACCCAACCCCAGAAATCTAAAACACAGAGATCACCCAAACCCAGAGACCACCCAACCCCAGATATCACCCAACCCCAGAGATCATACAATCCCAGATATCACTCAACCCCAGAGAGCAAACCCACATATCACCCAACCACAAATATCACCCAACCCCAGAGATCACCCAACCTCAGAGATCACCCAACCCCCAGATGTCACAGAGCCCCAGACATACCCAAACCCAGATTTCACCCAACCCCATATATCACCCAACCGCATATATCACCCAACCCCAGATATCACCCAACCCCAGAGGTCACCCAAACCCAGATATCACTTAAGGCCAGATATTACCCAACACAAGATGTTACCCCAACCCAGAGATACCCAAACCCAGATATCACCCAACACCAGAGATCACTCAACCAGAGATATCAACCAACCCAAGATACCACCCAACCTCCGATATCACCCAACCCCATAGATCACCCTTCCCCAGTTTTCAACCAACACCATATATCACCAACCCCTAATATCACCCAACCCCAGATATCACCCAGTCCCAGATATCACCCAACAGCAGATATTACCCAACCCCAGATATCATCCAATCCCAGATATCACTCAAACCCAGATATAAACCAATCCCAGAAATCACCCATCCCCAGATACCACCCAACCCCAGAGATCACCTAACCCCAGATGTCACACAACCCCAGAGATACCCAATCCCAGATATCACCCAGCCCCAGATATCAAACAACCCCAGAGAACACATAACCCCAGATATCACCCAACCCCAGAGATACCCAATTCCAGATATCACCCAACCCCAGAAATCATCCAACCCCAGATTTCTACAAACCCCAGATATCACCCAAGCCCAGATATCTCCCAATCACAGAGATCACCCAACACCAGAGATCACTCAACCCCAGAGATCACCACTCCACAGATATCACCCAATCCCAGATATCACCCAAACCCAGATATCACCCAACCCCAGATATCACCCAATCACAGAGATCACCCAACACCAGAGATCACCCAACACCTGAGATCACCCAACCCCAGAGATCACCCAACCCCAGATATCGCCCAACCACAGAGATCAGCCAACCCCAGATATCACCCAACCCCAGAGATCACACAAACCCAGATATCACCCACACACAGATATCACCACTCCCCAGATATCACCCAACCCCAGAAATCACCCAACCCCAGACATTACACAACCAAAGAAATCCCCAACACCAGATATCACACAAACCCAGAGATCAACCAGCCCCAGTTTTCAATCAACACCAGAGATCACCCAACCTCTAATTTCACCAATCCCCAGAGATCAGTCAACCCCAGATATCACCCAAAACCAGGTATCACCCAACCTCAGATATCACCCAACCCCAGATATTATCCAACCCCAGATATCATCCAATCTCAGATATCACCCATCCCCAGATATCGCCCAACCCCAGAGATCTAAAACACAAAGATCACCCAACCCCAGAGATCACCCAACCCCAGATGTCACCCAACCCCAGAGATCATACAATCCCAGATATCACTCAACCACAGATATCACCCAACCCCACAGATCACCCATCCCCAGTTTTCACCCAACACCAGATATCACCCAACCCCTCATATCACCCAACCTAGATATCACCCAGCCCCAGATATCACCCAACAGCAGATATTACCCAACCCCAGATATCATCGAATCCCAAATATCACCCAACCCCAGATTTCACCCAACCTCAGATAGAACCCAACCCCAGATATCACCCAATCCCAGAAATCACCCAACTCCAGATATCACCCAACCACTGATATCACCTAACCCCAGATATCACCCACCCCAGAGATACCCAATCCCAGATATCACCCAACCCCAGATATCACCCAACCCCAGAGAACACCTAACCCCAGATATCACCCAACCCCAGAGATACCCAATTTCAGATAGCACCCAACCCCAGATATCACCCACCCCTGAGATACCCAATCCCAGATATCACCCAAAACCAGATATCACCCAACCCCAGAGAACACCCAACCCCAGATATCACCCAACCCCAGAGATACCCAATTCCAGATAGCACCCAGCCCCAGACATCATCCAAACCCAGATTTCATCAAACCCGAGATATCACTCACCGCCAGATATCACCCAACCCCAGATATCACCCAATCACAGAGATCACCCAACACCAGAGATCACCCAACACCAGTGATCACCCAACCCCAGAGATCACCGAACCCCAGATATCACCCAACCACAGAGATCAGCCAACCCCAGATCTCTCCCAACCCCAGAGATCACCCAACCACAGATATCACCCACACACAGATATCACCACTCCCCAGATATCACCCAATCCCACATATCACCCAGACCCAGGTATCACCCATCCCCAGATATCACCCAAACCTAGATATCACTCAACCCCAGAGATCTCCCAACCCCAGTGATCACCCAACCACAGACATCACACAACCCAAGGTATCACCCAACCCCCGATATCACACTTCCCCAGAGATCACCCAGCCCCAGTTTTCAAAGAACACCAGATATCACCCAACCCCTAATTTCACCAATCCCCAGAGATCACTCAACCCCAGATATAACCGAACACCAGGTATCACCCAACGCCAGATATCAACCAACCCCAGATATTACCCAACCCCAGATATCACCCAATTGCAGATATCACCCATACCCAGATATCACCCAACCCCAGAAATCTAAAACACAGAGATCACCCAAACCCAGAGACCACCCAACCCCAGATATCACCCAACCCCAGAGATCATACAATCCCAGATATCACTCAACCCCAGAGATAGCAAACCCACATATCACCCAACCACAAATATCACCCAACCCCAGAGATCACCCAACCTCAGAGGTCACCCAACCTCTAGATGTCACAGAGCCCCAAACATACCCAAACCCAGATTTCACCCAACCCCATATATCAACCAACCGCAGATATCACCCAACCCCAGAGATCACCCAAACCCAGATATCACTTAAGCCCAGATATTGCCCACCCAAGATGTTACCCCAACCCAGAGATACCCAAGCACAGATATCACCCAACCGCAGAGATCACCCTATACCAGATGTTTCCAAATCCCCGATATCGCCCAATCCCAGAATTCACCCAACCCCAGATATCACCCAATCGCCGAATTCACCCAACCCCAGGTATCACCCAGCCCCAGATATCACCCAATCCCAGACATCACACAACCCAAGGTATCACCTAACCCCCGACATCACACTTCCCCAGAGATCACCCAGCCCCAGTTTTCAAAGAACACCAGATATCACCCAACCCCTAATTTCACCAATCCCCAGAGATCACTCAACCCCAGATATAACCGAACACCAGGTATCACCCAACGCCAGATATGAACCAACCCCAGATATTACCCAACCCCAGATATCACCCAATTGCAGATATCATCCATACCCAGATATCACCCAACCCCAGAAATCTAAAACACAGAGATCACCCAAACCCAGAGACCACCCAACCCCAGATATCACCCAACCCCAGAGATCATACAATCCCAGATATCACTCAACCCCAGAGAGCAAACCCACATATCACCCAACCACAAATATCACCCAACCCCAGAGATCACCCAACCTCAGACATCACCCAACCCCCAGATGTCACAGAGCCCCAGACATACCCAAACCCAGATTTCACCCAACCCCATATATCACCCAACCGCATATATCACCCAACCCCAGATATCACCCAACCCCAGAGATCACCCAAACCCAGATATCACTTAAGGCCAGATATTACCCAACACAAGATGTTACCCCAACCCAGAGATACCCAAACCCAGATATCACCCAACACCAGAGTTCACTCAACCAGAGATATCAACCAACCCAAGATACCACCCAACCTCCGATATCACCAACCCCACAGATCACCGTTCCCCAGTTTTCACCCAACACCATATATCACCAACCCCTAATATCACCCAACCCCAGATATCACCCGGTCCCAGATATCACCCAACAGCAGATATTACCCAACCCCAGATATCATCCAATCCCAGATATCACTCAAACCCAGATATAAACCAATCCCAGAAATCACCCATCCCCAGATACCACCCAACCCCAGAGATCACCTAACCCCAGATGTCACACAACCCCAGAGATACCCAATCCCAGATATCACCCAGCCCCAGATATCAAACAACCCCAGAGAACACATAACCCCAGATATCACCCAACCCCAGAGATACCCAATTCCAGATATCACCCAACCCCAGAAATCATCCAACCCCAGATTTCTACAAACCCCAGATATCACCCAAGCCCAGATATCTCCCAATCACAGAGATCACCCAACACCAGAGATCACTCAACCCCAGAGATCACCACTCCACAGATATCACCCAATCCCAGATATCACCCAAACCCAGATATCACCCAACCCCAGATATCACCCAATCACAGAGATCACCCAACACCAGAGATCACCCAACACCTGAGATCACCCAACCCCAGAGATCACCCAACCCCAGATATCGCCCAACCACAGAGATCAGCCAACCCCAGATATCACCCAACCCCAGAGATCACACAAACCCATGATATCACCCACACACAGATATCACCACTCCCCAGATATCACCCAACCCCAGAAATCACCCAACCCCAGACATTACACAACCAAAGATATCCCCAACACCAGATATCACACAAGCCCAGAGATCAACCAGCCCCAGTTTTCAATCAACAGCAGAGATCACCCAACCTCTAATTTCACCAATCCCCAGAGATCAGTCAACCCCAGATATCACCCAAAACCAGGTATCACCCAACCTCAGATATCACCCAACCCCAGATATTATCCAACCCCAGATATCATCCAATCTCAGATATCACCCATCCCCAGATATCGCCCAACCCCAGAGATCTAAAACACAAAGATCACCCAACCCCAGAGATCACCCAACCCCAGATGTCACCCAACCCCAGAGATCATACAATCCCAGATATCACTCAACCACAGATATCACCCAACCCCACAGATCACCCATCCCCAGTTTTCACCCAACACCAGATATCACCCAACCCCTCATATCACCCAACCTAGATATCACCCAGCCCCAGATATCACCCAACAGCAGATATTACCCAACCCCAGATATCATCGAATCCCAAATATCACCCAACCCCAGATTTTACCCAACCCCAGATAGAACCCAACCCCAGATGTAACCCAATCCCAGAAATGACGCACCCCCGATATCACCCAACCGCAGAGATCACCTAACCCGATATATCACCCAACCCCAGAGATACCCAATCCCAGATATCACCCAGCCCCAGATATCAACCAACCCCAGAGAACACCTAACCCAAGATATCACCCAACCCCAGAGATCACCCAACCCCAGATATCACCCCAAACCAGATATCACCCAACCTCAGATAGCACCCAATCCCAGATATCACCAAACCCAGAGA
The DNA here is from genome assembly GCF_047496885.1 of Scyliorhinus torazame. Classification (NCBI taxonomy): domain Eukaryota; kingdom Metazoa; phylum Chordata; class Chondrichthyes; order Carcharhiniformes; family Scyliorhinidae; genus Scyliorhinus; species Scyliorhinus torazame. The sequence goes on from NC_092726.1 coordinate 142,082,991, forward strand.
TCACCCAACCGCACAGATCACCCAGGCCCAGTTTTCACCCAAAACCAGATATCTCCCAACCCCTAATATCACCAAACCGCAGATATCACCCAATCCCAGATATAACCCAATCCCAGAAATTACCCAAACCCAGCTATCACCCAACCCCAGAGATAGCAAACCCACATATCACCCAAGCCCAGAGATCATACAATCCCAGAGATCACCTAACCTCAGAGATCACCCAACCACAGATATCACAGAACCCCAGAGATACCCAAACCCAGATATCACCCAACCCCATATATCACCCAACCGCATATATCACCCAACCCCAGATATCACCCAACTCCAGAGATCACCCAAACACAGATATCACTTAAGCCCATATATTACCCAACCCAAGATGTTACCCCGACCCAGAGATACCCAACCTCAGATATCACCCAACCCCAGAGATCACCCAACCAGAGATATCCCAAATATCACCCAATCCCAGAAATCACCCAACCACAGATATCACCCAACCCCAGATATCACCCAACCCCAGATATAACCCAATCCCAGAAATCACCCATCGCCAGATATCACCCAACCCCAGAGATCACCTAACCCCAGATGTCACCCAACCCCAGAGATACCCAATCCCATATATAACCCAGCCCCAGATATCAACCAACCCCAGAGAACACCTAACCCAAGATATCACCCAACCCCAGAGATCACCCAACCCCAGATATCACCCAAAACCAGATATCTCCCAACCTCAGATATCACCCAATCCCAGATATCACCCAACCCAGAGATCACCCAACCGCACAGATCAACCAGGCCCAGTTTTCACCCAACACCAGATATCCCCCAACCCCTAATATCACCAAACCCCAGAGATGACCCAACCCCAGATATCACCCAACAACAGATATCACCCAACCCCAGGTATCACCCAGCCCCAGATATCACCCTATACCAGATTTTTCCAAATCCCCGATATCGCCCAATCCCAGAATTCACCCAACCCCAGATATCACCCAATCGCCGAATTCACCCAACCCCAGGTATCACCCAGCCCCAGATATCACCCAATCCCAGAAATCACCCAACTCCAGATATCACCCAACCACTGATATCACCTAACCCCAGATATCACCCACCCCAGAGATACCCAATCCCAGATATCACCCAACCCCAGATATCACCCAACCCCAGAGAACACCTAACCACAGATATCACCCAACCCCAGAGATACCCAATTTCAGATAGCACCCAACCCCAGATATCACCCACCCCAGAGATACCCAATCCGAGATATCACTCAAAACCAGATATCACCCAACCCCAGAGAACACCCGACCCCAGATATCAGCCAACCCCAGAGATACCCAATTCCAGATAGCACCCAGCTCCAGACATCATCCAAACCCAGATTTCATCAAACCCGAGATATCACTCACCGCCAGATATCACCCAACCCCAGATATCACCCAATCACAGAGATCACCCAACACCAGAGATCACCCAACACCAGTGATCACCCAACCCCAGAGATCACCGAACCCCAGATATCACCCAACCACAGAGATCAGCCAACCCCAGATCTCTCCCAACCCCAGAGATCACCCAACCACAGATATCACCCACACACAGATATCACCACTCCCCAGATATCACCCAATCCCACATATCACCCAGACCCAGGTATCACCCATCCCCAGATATCACCCAAACCCAGATATCACTCAACCCCAGAGATCTCCCAACCCCAGTGATCACCCAACCCCAGACATCACACAACCCAAGGTATCACCCAACCCCCGATATCACACTTCCCCAGAGATCACCCAGCCCCAATTTTCAAAGAACACCAGATATCACCCAACCCCTAATTTCACCAATCCCCAGAGATCACTCAACCCCAGATATAACCGAACACCAGGTATCACCCAACGCCAGATATCAACCAACCCCAGATATTACCCAACCCCAGATATCACCCAATTGCAGATCTCACCCATACCCAGATATCACCCAACCCCAGAAATCTAAAACACAGAGATCACCCAAACCCAGAGACCACCCAACCCCAGATATCACCCAACCCCAGAGATCATACAATCCCAGATATCACTCAACCCCAGAGAGCAAACCCACATATCACCCAACCACAAATATCACCCAACCCCAGAGACCACCCAACCTCAGAGATCACCCAACCTCCAGATGTCACAGAGCCCCAGACATACCCAAACCCAGATTTCACCCAACCCCATATATCACCCAACCGCATATATCACCCAACCCCAGATATCACCCAACCCCAGAGATCACCCAAACCCAGATATCACTTAAGCCCAGATATTGCCCACCCAAGATGTTACCCCAACCCAGAGATACCCAAGCACAGATATCACCCAACCGCAGAGATCACCCTATACCAGATTTTTCCAAATCCCCGATATCGCCCAATCCCAGAATTCACCCAACCCCAGATATCACCCAATCGCCGAATTCACCCAACCCCAGGTATCACCCAGCCCCAGATATCACCCAATCCCAGACATCACACAACCCAAGGTATCACCTAACACCCGATATCACACTTCCACAGAGATCACCCAGCCCCAGTTTTCAAAGAACACCAGATATCACCCAACCCCTAATTTCACCAATCCCCAGAGATCACTCAACCCCAGATATAACCGAACACCAGGTATCACCCAACGTCAGATATCAACCAACCCCAGATATTACCCAACCCCAGATATCACCCAGTTGCAGATATCACCCATACCCAGATATCACCCAACCCCAGAAATCTAAAACACAGAGATCACCCAAACCCAGAGACCACCCAACCCCAGATATCACCCAACCCCAGAGATCATACAATCCCAGATATCACTCAACCCCAGAGAGCAAACCCACATATCACCCAACCACAAATATCACCCAACCCCAGAGATCACCCAACCTCAGAGATCACCCAACCCCCAGATGTCACAGAGCCCCAGACATACCCAAACCCAGATTTCACCCAACCCCATATATCACCCAACCGCATATATCACCCAACCCCAGATATCACCCAACCCCAGAGATCACCCAAACCCAGATATCACTTAAGCCCAGATATTGCCCACCCAAGATGTTACACCAACCCAGAGATACCCAAGCACAGATATCACCCAACCGCAGAGATCACCCAACCAGAGATATCCCAAATATCAGCCAAACCCAGAAATGACCCAACCCCAGATATCAATTAACCCCAGTTATCACCCAACCCCAGATATAACCCAATCACAGAAATCACCCATCCCCAGATATCACCCAACCCCAGAGATCACCTAACGACAGATGTCACCCAACCCCAGAGATACCCAATCCCAGATATCACCCAGCCCCAGATATCAACCAACCCCAGAGATCACCCAACCCCAGATATCACCCAACCCCAGAAATCATCCAATCCCAGATATAACCCCATCCCAGATATCACCCAACCCCAGATATCACCCAAACCCAAATATCACCCAACCCCAGAGATCACTCAACGCCAGGGATCACCCAGCGCCAGATATCACCCAACCCAAGATATCACCCAAACCCGATATCACACAACCCCAGAGATCACCCATCGCCAGATATCACCCAACCCCAGAGATCACCTAACCCCAGATGTCACCCAACCCCAGAGATACCCAATCCCATATATAACCCAGCCCCAGATATCAACCAACCCCAGAGAACACCTAACCCAAGATATCACCCAACCCCAGAGATCACCCAACCCCAGATATCACCCAAAACCAGATATCTCCCAACCTCAGATATCACCCAATCCCAGATATCACCCAACCCAGAGATCACCCAACCGCACAGATCAACCAGGCCCAGTTTTCACCCAACACCAGATATCCCCCAACCCCTAATATCACCAAACCCCAGAGATGACCCAACCCCAGATATCACCCAACAACAGATATCACCCAACCCCAGGTATCACCCAGCCCCAGATATCACCCTATACCAGATTTTTCCAAATCCCCGATATCGCCCAATCCCAGAATTCACCCAACCCCAGATATCACCCAATCGCCGAATTCACCCAACCCCAGGTATCACCCAGCCCCAGATATCACCCAATCCCAGAAATCACCCAACTCCAGATATCACCCAACCACTGATATCACCTAACCCCAGATATCACCCACCCCAGAGATACCCAATCCCAGATATCACCCAACCCCAGATATCACCCAACCCCAGAGAACACCTAACCACAGATATCACCCAACCCCAGAGATACCCAATTTCAGATAGCACCCAACCCCAGATATCACCCACCCCAGAGATACCCAATCCCAGATATCACTCAAAACCAGATATCACCCAACCCCAGAGAACACCCGACCCCAGATATCAGCCAACCCCAGAGATACCCAATTCCAGATAGCACCCAGCTCCAGACATCATCCAAACCCAGATTTCATCAAACCCGAGATATCACTCACCGCCAGATATCACCCAACCCCAGATATCACCCAATCACAGAGATCACCCAACACCAGAGATCACCCAACACCAGTGATCACCCAACCCCAGAGATCACCGAACCCCAGATATCACCCAACCACAGAGATCAGCCAACCCCAGATCTCTCCCAACCCCAGAGATCACCCAACCACAGATATCACCCACACACAGATATCACCACTCCCCAGATATCACCCAATCCCACATATCACCCAGACCCAGGTATCACCCATCCCCAGATATCACCCAAACCCAGATATCACTCAACCCCAGAGATCTCCCAACCCCAGTGATCACCCAACCCCAGACATCACACAACCCAAGGTATCACCCAACCCCCGATATCACACTTCCCCAGAGATCACCCAGCCCCAATTTTCAAAGAACACCAGATATCACCCAACCCCTAATTTCACCAATCCCCAGAGATCACTCAACCCCAGATATAACCGAACACCAGGTATCACCCAACGCCAGATATCAACCAACCCCAGATATTACCCAACCCCAGATATCACCCAATTGCAGATCTCACCCATACCCAGATATCACCCAACCCCAGAAATCTAAAACACAGAGATCACCCAAACCCAGAGACCACCCAACCCCAGATATCACCCAACCCCAGAGATCATACAATCCCAGATATCACTCAACCCCAGAGAGCAAACCCACATATCACCCAACCACAAATATCACCCAACCCCAGAGACCACCCAACCTCAGAGATCACCCAACCTCCAGATGTCACAGAGCCCCAGACATACCCAAACCCAGATTTCACCCAACCCCATATATCACCCAACCGCATATATCACCCAACCCCAGATATCACCCAACCCCAGAGATCACCCAAACCCAGATATCACTTAAGCCCAGATATTGCCCACCCAAGATGTTACCCCAACCCAGAGATACCCAAGCACAGATATCACCCAACCGCAGAGATCACCCTATACCAGATTTTTCCAAATCCCCGATATCGCCCAATCCCAGAATTCACCCAACCCCAGATATCACCCAATCGCCGAATTCACCCAACCCCAGGTATCACCCAGCCCCAGATATCACCCAATCCCAGACATCACACAACCCAAGGTATCACCTAACACCCGATATCACACTTCCACAGAGATCACCCAGCCCCAGTTTTCAAAGAACACCAGATATCACCCAACCCCTAATTTCACCAATCCCCAGAGATCACTCAACCCCAGATATAACCGAACACCAGGTATCACCCAACGTCAGATATCAACCAACCCCAGATATTACCCAACCCCAGATATCACCCAGTTGCAGATATCACCCATACCCAGATATCACCCAACCCCAGAAATCTAAAACACAGAGATCACCCAAACCCAGAGACCACCCAACCCCAGATATCACCCAACCCCAGAGATCATACAATCCCAGATATCACTCAACCCCAGAGAGCAAACCCACATATCACCCAACCACAAATATCACCCAACCCCAGAGATCACCCAACCTCAGAGATCACCCAACCCCCAGATGTCACAGAGCCCCAGACATACCCAAACCCAGATTTCACCCAACCCCATATATCACCCAACCGCATATATCACCCAACCCCAGATATCACCCAACCCCAGAGATCACCCAAACCCAGATATCACTTAAGCCCAGATATTGCCCACCCAAGATGTTACACCAACCCAGAGATACCCAAGCACAGATATCACCCAACCGCAGAGATCACCCAACCAGAGATATCCCAAATATCAGCCAAACCCAGAAATGACCCAACCCCAGATATCAATTAACCCCAGTTATCACCCAACCCCAGATATAACCCAATCACAGAAATCACCCATCCCCAGATATCACCCAACCCCAGAGATCACCTAACGACAGATGTCACCCAACCCCAGAGATACCCAATCCCAGATATCACCCAGCCCCAGATATCAACCAACCCCAGAGATCACCCAACCCCAGATATCACCCAACCCCAGAAATCATCCAATCCCAGATATCACCCCATCCCAGATATCACCCAACCCCAGATATCACCCAAACCCAAATATCACCCAACCCCAGAGATCACTCAACGCCAGGGATCACCCAGCGCCAGATATCACCCAACCCAAGATATCACCCAAACCCGATATCACACAACCCCAGAGATCACCCAACCCCAGATATTACCCAACCCCAGATATCACCAAATCTCAGATATCATCCAACCCCAGAGATCTCCCAACCCCCGATATCACCCAACCCCTGAGATCACCCGAACCCAGATATCACCACACCCCAGATATCACCACACCCCAGACATCACCCAGCCCCTGATGTCACGCAAATTCTAGATATCACCCAAGACCAGATATCACCCAACCCCAGATATCACCCAATCCCAGATATCACCCAACCCCAGAGATACCCAACCCCAGATACCACCCAACACCAGATATCACGCAACCCTAGAGAACACCTAACCCCAGATATCACCCAACACCAGAGATACCCAATTCCAGATATCACCCAACCCCAGATATCATCCAACCTCAGATTTCATCAAACCCCAGATATCACCCACACCCAGATATCAACCAACCCCAGAGAATTTAAAAGATCGCGGTCTAGTTTCGGGAGCCGTTCGGAAGAGGAGGAGCAGTCTCTGTCAGGGAGAGAACCTGAGATCATTTCAGACACTCAGAAGGTAAGAAAGTAAGTCAGTGATTTTTACTTATTACTACTTTTATACCTATTTCAAATTGTGTGTGTCTGGGGGAAACTGAAGTGACATCAGAGAAAAGCAGTGACCTGAGTGGCTGGTTGGGAATCTACACTAAATTAAAAAAATTAAGCATTGGTAACTAATTAAACATAATTACTTAATTATAATTTAGAGGGGTATCTAAGCAAGAGATCGGAGAGTACTATATTTAGCGTTCGCATTTATATGAGAATCTAGTGCAAGGAAACAGATAGTTAACAGTAACTTTAAAAAAATATATATATATATAAATTTTTATTTAATTTTAATTTTAATTAATTGACGCAATGTCAGTTAGAGGGTTGCAGTGCTCTGACTGTGAGATGTAGAAGGTCCAGGAGGCTTCCAGCGTCCCGGATGGCTTCATCTGCAGAAAGTGCACCCAACTGGAGATCCTCACAGACCGCATGGTTCGGTTGGAGCAGCAATTTGATGCACTTAGGCGCTTGCAGGTGGCGGAAAGCGTCATAGATCGCAGTTTTATAGATGTGGTCACACCCAAGGTGCAGGCAGAGAAATGGGTCACCACCAGAAAGGGCAGGCAGTCAATGCAGGAATCCCCTGAGTTGTACACCTCTCGAACATGTATACCCCTTTGGATACTGTCGGGGGGATTAGCCTATCAGGGGAAAACAGCAGCAGCCAGAGCAGTGGCCCTACGGCTGGCTCTGATGTTCAGAAGGGAGGGTAAAAGCACAGAAGAGCAATAGTAATAGGGGACTCTATAGTCAGGGGCACAAAATTAAAAAAATTTTAGGCGCTTCTGTGGACGTGAAAGAGACTCCAGGATGGTATGTTGCCTCCCTGGTGCCAGGGTCCAGGATGTCTCCGAACGGGTAGAGGGCATCCTGAAGGGGGAGGGCAAAAAGGCAGAGGTCGTTGTACATATTGGTACTAACGATATAGGCAGGAAGGGGCATGAGGTCCTGCAGCAGGAGTTCAGGGAGCAAGCAGAAAGTTAAAAGACAGGACTTCCAGGGTTGTAATCTCGGAATTACTCCTGTGCACGTGCCAGTGAGGCTAGAAATAGGAAGATAGAGCAGCTAAACACGTGGCTAAACAGCTGGTGTAGGAGGGCTGGTTTCCGTTATCTGGACCACTGGGAGCTCTTCCGGGGCAGTTGTGACCTATGTAAGAAGGACGGGTTGCACCTAAACCGGAGAGGCATAAATATCCTGGCCGCGAGGTTTGCTCGTGTCACACGGTAGGGTTTAAACTAGTATGGCAGGGGGTGGGCACGGGAGCAATAGGTCAGAAGGGGAGAACATTTAGGGAGAACTAGGGAATAGGGACAGTGGGGCTCTGAGGCAGAGCAGACTGGGAGAAGTTGCAGAACACAGCGGGTCTGGTGGCCTGAAGTGCATATGTTTTAATGCAATAAGTATTACGGGTAAGACAGATGAAATTGGAGCTTGGATTAGTACTTAGAATTCTGATGTTGTTGCCATTACAGAGACCTGGTTGAGGGAAGGGCAGGGTTGGCAGCTAAACGTTCCAGGATTTAAATGTTTCAGGCGGGATCGAGGGGGATGTAAAAGGGGTGGCGGAGTTGCGCTACTGGTTAGGGAGAATATCACAGCTGTACTGCGGGAGGACACCTCAGAGGGCAGTGAGGCTATATGGGTAGAGATCAGGAATAAGAAGGGTGCAGTCACAATGTTGCGGGTTTACTACAGGCCTCTCAACAGCCAGCGGGAGATAGAGGAGCATATAGGTAGACAGATTTAGGAAAAGAGTGAAAACAACAGGGTTGTGGTGATGGGAGACTTCAACTTCCCCAATATTGACTGGGACTCACTTTGTGCCAGGGGCTTAGACGGGGCAGAGTTTGTAAGGAGCAGACAGGAGGGCTTCTTTAAACAATATGTAGACAGTCCAACCAGGGAACGGGCTGTACTGGACCTGGTATTGGGGAATGAGCTCGGCCAGGTGTTAGAAGTTTCAGTAGGGGAGCATTTCGGGAACAGTGATCACAATTCAGTAAATTTTAAAGTGCTGATGGACAAGGATAAGAGTTGTCCTAGGTTGAATGTGCTAAATTGGGGGAAGGTTCATTATAACAATATTAGGCGGGAACTGAAGAACATTGATTGGGGGCGGATGTTTGAGGGTAAATCAACTTCTGACATGTGGGAGGCTTTCAAGTGTCAGCTGAAAGGAATTCAGGATCGGCATGTTCCATTCAGGAAGATGGATAAATACGGCAATTTTCGAGAACCTTGGATAACGATAGATATTGTAGGCCTCGTCAAAAAGAAAACGGAGACATTTGTCAGGGCTAAAAGGTTGTGAACAGACGAAGCCTGAATGGAATATAAGGAAAGTTGGAAGGGACTTAAGCAAGGAGTCACGAGGGCTAGAAGTGGTCACGAAAAGTCATTGGCAAAAAGGGTTCAGTAAAATCCCAAGGCTTTGTACTCGTACATAAAAAGCAAGAGGGTAGCCAGGGACAGGGTTGGCCCACTGAAGGATAGGCAAGGGAATCATTGTGTGGGGCCAGAGGAAATGGGCGAGGTACTAAATGAATACTTTGCAACAGTATTCACCAAAGAGAAGGAATTGGTAGATGTTGAGTCTGGAGAAGGGTGTATAGGTAGCCTGGGGCACATTGAGATCCAAAAAGACGAGGTGTTGGGCGTCTTGAAAAATATTAAGGGAGGTAAGTCCCAAGGGCCTGATGGGATCTACCCCCAGAATACTGAAGGAGGCGAGAGAGGAAGTTGCTGAGGCCTTGACAGAAATATTTGGATCGTTACTATCTTCAGGTGATGTCCCGTAGGGCTGGAGAATAGCCAATGCTGTTCCTCTGTTTAAGAAGGGTAGCAAATATAATCCAGGGAACAACAGGCCGCTGAGCCTTACGTCAGTGGGAGGGAAATTACTGGAGAGAATTCTTCGAGACCGGATCTACTCGCATTTGGAATCAAATGGACGTATTATTGAGAGGCAGCATGGTTTTGTGAAGGGGAGGTCGTGTCTCACTAACTTGATAGAGTTTTTCAAGGAGGTCACTAAGATGATTAAAGCAGGTCGGGCAGTGGATGATGTCTACAGGGACTTCAGTAAGGCCTTTGACAAGGTCCCTCATGGTAGACTGGTACAAAAGGTGAAGTCACACGGGATCAGGGTTGAGCTGGCAAGGTGGATACAGAACTGGCTAGGTTATAGAAGGCAGAAAGTAGCATTGGAAGGATGTTTTTCTAATTGGAGGGCTGTGACTAGTAGTGTTCCGCAGGGATCAGTGCTGGGACCTTTGCTGTTTGTTGTATATGTAAATGATTTGTAGAAAAATGTAACTGGTCTGGTTAGTAAGTTTGCAGACGACACAATGGTTGGTGGAATTGCTGACAGCGATGAGGACTGTCAGAGTATACAGCAGGATTTAGGTTGTTTGGAGACTTGGGCGGAGAGATGGCAGATGGAGTTTATCCGGACAAATGTGAGGAAATGCATTTTGAAAGGTCTAACGCGGGTCGGGAATATACAGTGAATGGTAGAACCCTCAATTGTACTGAAAGTCAGAGAGGTCTAGGTGTTCAGGTCCACAGGTCACTGAAAGGGGTGGAGAAGGTAGTCAAGAAGGCATGCGGCATGCTTGCCTTCATTGGCCGGGGCATTCAGTTTAAACATTGGCAAGTCATGTTGCAGATGTATAGAACATTATTAAGGCCACACTTGGAGTATAGTGTTCAATTCGGGTCGCCTCACTACCAGAAGGATGTGAAGGCTTTAGAGAGGGTGCAGAAGAGATTTACCAGAATGTTGCCTGGTATGGAGGGCATTAGCTATGAGGAGAGATTGAATAAACTCGGATTGTTCTCACTGGAACGACGGAGGTTGACGTGCGACCTGATTGAGGTCTACAAAATGATGAGGGGCATAGACAGAGTGGATAGTCAGAGGCTTTTCCCCAGGGTAGAGTGGTCAATTACTAGGGGCCATAGGTTTAAGGTGCGATGGGATGCATTTGTAGTACAAAGAACAAAGAAATGTACAGCACAGGAACAGGCCCTTCGGCCCTCCAAGCCCGTGCCGACCGTATTGCCCGACTAAACTACAATCCTCTACACTTCCTGGGTCCGTATCCTTCTATTCCCATCATATTCATATATTTGTCAAGATGCCCCTTAAATGTCCCTATCGTCCCTGCTTCCACTACCTCCTCCGGTAGTGAGTTCCTGGCACCCACTACCCTCTGCGTAAAAAACTTGCCTCGTACATCTACTCTAAACCTTGCCCCTCTCACCTTAAACTTTTGCCCCCTAGTAATTGACCCCTCTACCCTGGGGAAAAGCCTCTGACTATCCACTCTGTCTATGCCCCTCATAATTTTGTATACCTCTAACAGGTCGCCCCCAACCTCCTTCGTTCCAGTGAGAACAAACCGAGTTTATTCAATCGCTCCTCATAGCTTATGCCCTCCACACCAGGCAACATTCTGGTAAATCTCTTCTGCACCCTCTCTAAAGCCTCCACATCCTTCTGGTAGTGTGGCGACCAGAATTGAACACTATACTCCAAGTGTGGCCTAACTAAGGTTCTATACAGCTGCAACATGACTTGCCAATTCTTGTACTCAATGCCCCGGCCAATGAAGGCAAGCATGCCGTATGCATTCTTGACTACCTTCTCCACCTGTGTTGCCCCTTTCAATGACCAGTGGACCTGTACTCCTAGATCTCTTTGACTTTCAATACTCTTGAGGGTTCTACCATTCACTGTATATTCCCTACCTGCATTAGCCCTTCCAAAATGCATTACCTCACATTTGTCCGGATTAAACTCCATCTGCCATCTCTCCGCCCAAGTCTCCAGACAATCTAAATCCTGCTGTATCCTCAGACAGTCCTCAACGCTATCCGCAATTCCACCAACCTTTGTGTCGTCTGCAAATTTACTAATCAGACCAGTTACATTTTCCTCCAAATCATTTATATATACTACAAAGAGCAAAGGTCCCAGCACTGATCCATGTGGAACACCACTGGTCACAGCCCTCCAATTAGAAAAGCATCCCTCCATTGCTACCCTCTGCCTTCTATGGCCTAGCCAGTTCTGTATCCACCTTGCCAGTTCAACCCTGATCCCGTGTGACTTCACCTTTTGTACTAGTCTACCATGAGGGACCTTGTCAAAGGCCTTACTGAAGTCCATATAGACAACATCTACTGCCCTACCTGCATCAATCATCTTAGTGACCTCCTCGAAAATCTCTATCAAGTTAGTGAGACACGACCTCCCCTTCACAAAACCGTGCTGCCTCTCACTAATACGTCCATTTGCTTCCAAATGGGAGTAGATCCTGTCTCGAAGAATTCTCTCCAGTAATTTCCCTACCACTGAAGTAAGGCTCACCGGCCTGTAGTTCCCGGGATTATCCTTGCTACCCTTCTTAAACAGAGGAACAACATTGGCTATTCTCCAGTCCTCCGGGACATCCCCTGAAGTCAGCGAGGATCCAAAGATTTCTGTCAAGGCCTCAGCAATTTCCTCTCCAGCCTCCTTCAGTATTCTGGGGTAGATCCCATCCGGCCCTCGGGACTTATCTACCTTAATATTTTTTAAGACACCCAACACCTCGTCTTTTTGGATCACAATGTGACCCAAGCTATCTACACCCCCTTCTCCAGACTCAACATCTACCAATTCCTTCTCTTTGGTGAATACTGATGCAAAGTATTCATTTAGTACCTCGCCCATTTCCTCTGGCTCCACACATAGATTCCCTTGTCTATCCTTCAGTGGGCCAACCCTTTCCCTGGCTACCCTCTTGCTTTTTATGTACGTGTAAAAAGCCTTGGGATTTTCCATAACCCTAGACGGAGGAAATGCGCCCGGCGACAGCCATGCCCGCGCGGGAGGCGGTCCCAACCGAGGAGATCCGCCGAACCACGACGCGACCGACCCAATGTGCGATGTAGATGTGCGAGGCAAGCTTTTTACACAGAGGGTAGTGAGTGCTGGAACTCGCTACCGGAGGATGTCGTGGCAGCAGGGACGATAGTGCCATTTAAGGGTCATCTTGACAGATACATGAATAGGATGGGAACAGTGGGACACGGACCCAGGAAGTCTAGAAGTTTGTAGTTTCGTCCGGCAGAATGGTCGGAACGGGCTTGGAGGGCCGATGGGCCTGTTCCTGAGCTGTACTTTTCTTTGTACTTTTTTCTTTGTTCTGTCCTGGCAGTGTTTGATGGGGACAGTTTAGAGGGAGCTTTACTCTGTAACTCGCCCTGTCCTGTACCTGTCCTGGGAGTATTCATGCAGACAATGTGGAGGGTGTGTTATTCTGCAACTCACCCTGTGCAGGGATTTTTTGATGAAAACAGCGGATGACCAGATGCGTTAAGGACAGGATGACAAGGTAAAAACGGATTTTAGTAAGTACAAGGAGAGCAAAATCCGGTGCCGTTTGAGGAATTCAAAAAGTGCAGGATGGAGCTTTAATAAACTATTTGGAGATCAAAGCGGGGATATGAGAATTCTCTAGCTGGTAAAAGTAGAGATAATTCCAAGATATTCTAAAAGTGTATCAATGGGAAGCCGAAGGAGCCGGGCAGATGAGGGGCAAAGTTGGAAATCTGTCGGTGAAGTCAGAGAACAATGGTATGGTGTTGAACGAATACTTCACATCTGTCTTTTCCCAAGCCAATGGGAAGATAGATACTGAACTCCCGAAGGGAGACTGTGAGGCTCTTGAGCAAATCGGCATAGGGACTGGAAGTGTTGTCAGGCTTAAAATTGGACAAATGCTAATGTCTTGATGAATTGTGACCTCGGATGCTGTGGCAGTCGAGGAAGCAGATTGGGGCTCTGGCGCAAATTTGTAATTCCTCTCTGGCCACGGGGCAGGTGCCACAGTACTCTGCTAATGTGCTCCCACTAGTTAAGAAAAATTGTTGAGTTAAGACAGGGAACTCGAGTTCAGTGAGTCTCGCGTCGCTGGTAGGGAAAAATGAGAGAAAATTCTGAAACAAAAAATCTATCTTCACTTGAAGAGGCAAGATTTGATCAGGCGTAGTCAGCATGTCTTTGTCATGCACAACAAATTTATATTATATTTTGAGCATGTGACTACGTGTGTAGATAAGGGTAGTGCGGTTGATGTATTTTACATGAATTTCAGCAAAGGCCTTGACAAGGTCCCACAGAGGAGAATTAATAAGAAGTCAAATGCACATGGGAGACAGGGTAATTTGATGAATTGGATTAAAATGTGCTTAACTTCAAACAGCGGATGATGACAGACGGCGACTTTAGTGTCTGGATCTCAGTGTCCTTTGGCGTCCCACAGGGATCTCTGATCTGTCCCCTATTATTCGTCGTTTATACAAACGGCATAGATGACTATGTGGGGTTAAGGTTCAGTAAGTATGGGGATGGCACATAGAATGGGCGGGTGATTAACAGTGATGAAGTGTGTCTTGGCTTCCAGGAAGATATAGACGGGATGGTCAAATGGGCACGTAAGTGGCAGATGGAATTTAACCCTGAAAAAGTGAAAGGTGATACATTTGGAAGGAGTAATTCGACAATGAATTGTTCAATAAATGGCATAGCAGTGTGAAGTTCCGAGAAACAAAGGGACCTTGGCATGTTTGCCTATAGATTGCTGAAGGCAGAAGGGCAGGTTAATAGAGTGGCGATAAAAGCATATCGAACACGACGTTATCAGTCGAGGCATAGTTTACAGTGTTTATTAGTGTATCTGTGAGAGTCTGTGTGTGTGTGAGAATGTGTGCATTAGTGTCTGTGTTTGTGTGTGTGAGTGTATTGTTGTCTGTGAGTGTGAGAGTCTCTATTAGTTTGTGTGTGTATTAGTGTCTCTGCCTAGCTGTGTACTAGTGTCTCTGTGAGTGAGTGCGTGTGTACGTGTATACGTGTATCTGTGTGTATCAGTGTCTCTGTGTATGTGTGTGCGTTTTAGTGTCTATGTGTGCCTGTGAGTGTGTGTCTGTGAGTGTATGTATTTAATTATAGAATTTACAGTGCAGAAGGAGGTCATTCGGCCATCGGGTCTGCACCGGCTCTTGGAAAGAGCACCCTACCCAAGGTCCACACAGCCACCCGATTCCAATAACCCAGTAACCCCACCCAACACTAACGGCAATTTTGGACACTATGGGCAATTTAGCATGGCTAATCCACCTAACCCGCACATCTTTGGACTGTGGGAGGAAACCGGAGCACCCGGAGGAAACCCACGCACACACGGGGAGGATGTGCAGACTCCGCACAGACAGTGACCCAAGCCGGAATCGAACCTGGTACCCTGGAGCTGTGAAGTATTTGTGCTATCCACAATGCTACCGTGCCCCTGTGTGTGGGAGTCTGTGTATTTGTGTCTGTGTGTATCTGTGAGTGTGTGTATCAGTGTATCTGTGAGTCTGTGAGTGTGTATTAGTGCCTGTGGGTGAGTGTGTGCGTTAGTGTGGCTGTGTCTCTGATGTGTATATTACTGTCTCTATGTGTCAGTGAGTGTGTGTATTAGTGTGTGTGTCTGAGTGTGCATTAGTGTATCTGCTTGTCAGTGAGTGTGAGTATTACTGTATCTGTGTGTCGTAGAGTGTGTGTATTAGTGTCTATGTATTTCTGTGTGTACGTGCATTGGCGTATCTGTGTTATGGCTGTGTGTGTTTATGAGTTTGTGTATTCGTGCCTCTGTCTGTGTATTTGAGTGTGTGTATTAGTATCTGTGTGTGTGCGTGTGTATTGGTGTCTGTGTTTGTGTCTGTGAGTGTGATTGTCTATGTGCGAGTGTGTGTGTATTCGTGTATCTGTGATTGTGAGTTTGAATTAGTGTCCCTGTGTGTGTCTGTTTTGTGTGAGTGTGTGTATTAGTGTTTGTGTGTGTGAGTGTGCGTTTTGCTGTCTGTGTGTTTGTCTGTGAGTTTGTGTATTTGAGTCTCTGTGTGCCTGTGAGTGTGTGTATTAGTGTATCTGTGTGTGAGTGTGTGAGTGTATTAGAGTCTCTGTTTAAGCCTGTGAGTGTATGTGTATTAGTGTAACTGTGTTTGTGAGAGTGTGCGCATTGGTGTCTTTCTGTGCGTGAGTGAGCGTGTGTATGTGTGTCTGTTTGTGTGAGTGTGTGCATTAGTGTCTTTGTGAGTGTGTATTAGTGCCTTTGTGTGTGAATGTATTACTGTAGCTGTGTATGTGGGCGTGTTAGTGTCTGTGTGAGTGTCAGTGTATTACTGTCGCTGTATGTGTGAGTGTGTTAGTGTCTGTGTGAGTGTGAGTGTATTACAGTCTCTGTATGTGTGTGTGTGAGTGTGTGTATGTGTGTGTGTCAGTGTATTACTATCTCTGTATGCGTGTGTGAGTGTGTTATTGTCTGTGTGAGTGTTAGTGCATAACTGTCTCTGTCTGTGCGTGTGTGAGTGTATTACTGTGTGTGTGTGTTAGTATCTGTGTGAGTGTATTACTGTCTTTGTCTCTGTGTGTGTGAGTGTATTACTGTGCGTGTGTGTTAGTGTCTGTGTGAGTGTGAGTGGATGACTGACTCTGCCTGTGTGTGTGAGTGTATTACTGTATGTCTGTGTGTGTGCTGGTGCCAGTGTGAGTGTATTACTGTCTCTGTATGTGTGTGTGTATTACTGACTCTGTATGTGTGTGCGTGTGTGTCAGTGGCTGTGTGTGCGTGAGTGTGAGAGCATTACTGTCTCTGTCTGTGTGTGTGTATTACTGTTTGTGTGTGTGTGTCTGTGTTAGTGTCTGTGTGAGTGTGAATGCTTTACTGTCTCTGTGTGTGTGTGAGTGTGTTAGTGTATGTGCGAGTGTGAGGGTATTACTGTCTCTGTATGTGTGTGTATTACTGCTTCTGTATGTGTGTGTGAGTGCGTATCAGTGTGCGTGTCAGTGTATTACTGTCTCTTGTATGTGTGTTTGAGTATATTATGTCTGTGTGAGTGTGAGTGTATTTCTTTCTCTGTCTGTGTGTGTGAGTGTCTTCCTGGATGTGTGTGTGTGTTAGTGTATGTGTGAGTGTGAGTCTATTACTTCCTTTGTCTGTGTGTGTGAGTGCATTACTCTATGTGTGTGTGTTAGCGTTTGTGTGAGTGTGAGTGTATTTCTGCCTCTGTGTATGTGTGTGTGTGTTAGTGTCTGTGTGAGTGAGTGAATTACTGGCTCTGTCTGTGTGTGTGTGTATATTACCGTATGTGTGTGTGTTAGTGTCTGTGTGAGTGAGAGTGTACTACATCTCTGTATGTGTGATTGTGTTAATGTATGTGCGACTGTGCGTATTACTGTCTGTGTGTGAGTGTGTGTATGTGTATTAGTGTATCTATGTGTGTCTGTGAGTGTGTGTATTAGAGTCTGTATGTGTCTGTGTTTCTGTATTTATCAGTGTATCGGTGCGAGTCTGTGTGTGTTTGAGAATATTAGTGTATCTGTGTGTCGTAGAGTGTGTGTATTAGTGTCTATGTATTTTTGTGTGTACGTGCATTGGCGTATCTGTGTTATGGCTTTGTGTGTTTATGAGTTTGTGTATTTGTGCCTCTGTCTATGTCTTTGAGTGTGTGTATTAGGATCGGTGTGTGTGCGTGTGTATTGGTGTCTGTGTTTGTGTCTGTGAGTGTGATTGTCTATGTGTGAGTGTGTATGTATTCGTGTATCTGTGACTGTGAGTGTGAATTAGTGTACCTGTGTTTCTGTTTTGTGTGAGTGTGTGTATTAGTGTTTGTGTGTGTGGGTCTGCGTTTTGCTGTCTGTGTGCAGGCCAGCAGCACGGTTCAATTTCCGTACCAGCCTCTCCGAACAGGCGCCGGAATGTGACGACTAGGGGCTTTTCACAGTAACTTCATTGAAGCCTACTCGTGTCAACAAGCGATTTTCATTTCATTTCATTACTGTCGCTGTCTGTGTGTGTCAGTGTATTACTGTATGTGTGTTAGTGCCTGTGTCTGTGTATGTGTGAGTGTATTACTGTCTGTGTGTGTGTGTGTCTGTGTGTCAGTGTCTGCGTGACTGTGAGTGTATTACTGTCTCTGTATTTGATGTCTGTGAATGTGTGAGTGTATTACTGTCTGTGTGTGTGTGTGTCTGTGTTTCAGTGTCTGCGTGACTGTGAGTGTATTGCTGTCTCTGTATTTGTGTGTGTTAATGTATGCGTGAGTGTGAGTGTGTTAGTGTCTGTGTGTGAGTCTGTTAGTGTGTGTGTGTTACTGTCTCTGTATGAGTGTGTGTATTTGTGCATATTTATTTGACTTCCTCAACATCACGTCGACCATACTTGTGATGTCTTTCCCAGGGTGATGTATAATTCCATTGTGTATTTCCCTTCCTCACAGTGAACCTCATCACAATTGTGATCCTGAAGAGAAGAAACTGTGGGCTGTCCAAATGTGTGACTTGTTACCTGTTGGCCATGGCAGTGGGGGATCTACTGGTCGTTATTCTCGACCTGATATTCAGGCACATTCCCATTGTTTTTGTTGACCAGTTTAATTTCCTGCGGTCCATCCCCGTGTGTAATATCCACGCCGTCCTGCTTTATGCAGCCACTGACTGTTCTGTCTGGTTCACCGTCACTTTCACCTTTGATCGATGTGTGGCCATTTGTTGCCCGAAGCTGAAAAGTAAATATTGCAGCGAGAAAACGGCGGCTGTGGTTCTGGGAACAGTTACTGTGCTGAGCTGTTTGAAGAACATTTCCTGGGGTTTTATGTTCGATGGTGAGTATTGGCTGATTAACAACCCCTGGTTTTGTGCTGTCAAAGTGGATGCTCGGTCCTCTCGGGTCTGGACAACAATCGAGTTCCTCCACAACATTCTAACCCCGGGTGTTCCATTCGCCCTTATTCTGCTGCTCAATGTTCTCACCGTCAGACACATTATCCTGAGCAGCAGGGCCCGCAGGAGACTCCGGGCTCACAGCAGTGGGCACAGTCCCAGAGATCCAGAGATGGAGAGTCGGTGGAAATCCATCATTTTACTCTTTGTTATCTCCGCCAATTTCATCCTGTTATGGTCAACGTTAATGTTTTATTCTATATGGATCCGGGTGGACTATCTGGGGTATTACTCTGTGTGGTTAGATGCTTATGTTATGGAATGGGGCTTCATGATGCAGCTCCTGAGTTGCTGCACAAACACTGCGATTTACGCCGTGACACAGACTCAGTTCAGGCAGCAGTTCAAGAATGTGCTGAAATTTCCCTTTGGTTCAATTCTCCAATTCATTAAATCATGAGAGGAAACTTTACCCACAAGGCATCTCTCTCCGCAGACTTCGGGTGCAACTGACCATCCACAGACAGCCTCCCTGATTTACCATTCTGCATTACAAGGAGGGACTGTCGGTGGGTGGATGTGAATCCCCCATGGCCGATCAATTGTGTCTTTGTCTCTCCCCCCATGGCCGATCAGTTGGGTCAGTGAGACTCCCCCATGGCCCATCAGCTGCATCAGTGTAACTCCCCCAGGGCCCATGAGCTGGGTCATTGTGACTGCCCCATGGCCGATTAGCTGGGTCTGTGTGACTAACCCATGGCCGATCAGCTGGGTCAGTGTTTCTCCCCCATGGCCGATCAGCTGTGTGTGTGTGGCTCCAACCATGGCCGAACAGTTGTGTCTGTGTGACTCCCTCCATGGCCGATCAGTTGGATCTCTGTGACTCACCCCATGGCCCATCAGCTGGGTGTGTGCTTCCCACCATTGCCGCTCAGCTGGGTGTGCGCCTCCCCCCATTGCCGATCAGCTGGGCATGTGCCTCCGCCATGGCCGAACAGCTGGATGTGTGTCACTCCCCCAATGCCGATCAGCTGGGTGTGACTCTCCCCATTGCCGATCACCTGGGTGTGTGCCTCACACTTAAACACAGTCTGCGCAGCAGAATGTGCCCCAGACAGAGACACAGACAGACACAGACTAAGACAGACACAGAGACACAGACAAAGATACAGACAGAGACACATACAGAGACACAGACAGAGACAGGGACAGACAGAGACATAGACACAGACAGAGACACAGACAGAGACACAGACAGAGACACAAAGAGAGGCTGAGATGTAAACACAGACAGAGACACCGGCAGAAACAAAGACACAGACAGAGACACAGACACAGACAGGAACAGAGACACGGACAGAGACATAGGCAGAGGCAGAGACAAAGAAACAGACGCAGACACAGTCATAGACACAGATGGAGAAAGCGACACAGATACAGGCATATACACAGACAGAGACAAAGACAGAAACACAGGCAGAGACACCGATATAGCCATAGGCACAGACGGAGTCTCAGACAGAGACACAGGCACAGACACAGGCAGAAACACAGACAAATACAGAGACACAGATGGAGACACAGACAGAGACACAGACAGAGACACAGACAGAGACTCAGACAGAGACAGAGACACAGACACAGGCAGAAACACAGACAGAGTCACAGACCCAGACAGATACAGAGACACAGAGTCACAAAGACAGAAAGAGACACAGACAGATATACAGGCACAGATATAGAGAGAGGAAACGACACAGGCAGAGACACAGACAGATTCAGAGACACGGGCAGAGACACAGACTCGCACAGAGACCCAGACAGAGACACATACACAAACGGAGACACAGATACAGACACCGACACAGGCACAGACACAGCCAGAGACACAGACAGAGAAACAGACACTGTCACAGACAGGGACAAAGAGAGAGACACAGACAAAGACAGAGAGACAGTCAGCGACACAGACATAGACACAGACAGAGGCACAGACAGAGATACAGGCACAGACAGAGGCACCGACACAGATACAGACAGAGAAACAGACATAGACCCACACAGAGACAGAGAAACAGACAGAAATACAGACAGAATCACAGACAGAGAGACAGATAGAGAGACACACAGATACAGGCAGAAACACAGACAGAAACAGTGCCACAGACAGAGGAACAGACAAAGACACAGACACAGGCACTTACACAGGCACAGGCACAGACAGAGACACAGACAGACAGCGAGAGGCACAGACAGAGACACGCAGACACAGACAGAACACAGACACAGACCGAGACACAGACAGAGACATAGACGGAGACACAGACAGAGAGACAGGCAGAATCACAGTCAGAGACACAAACACAGGCAGAGGCAGAGACACAGGCACAGGCAGAGACATGGACAGAGACAAAGACACAGGAAAAGGCACAGACACAGGCAAGGGGCACAGGCACATACAAGGGACACAGACAGAGACAGATACGGAGACACAGACACAGAAACATACATAGACACAGACCGATACACAGACAGACACAGACTGATTGAGAGAAAAAGATGCAGGCAGACACAGACAGAAACACAGACAGATTCAGAGACACAGACAGAGACACAAACAGAGACACAGACTCACACGGAGACGCATACAGAGAAACAGACACAGACAGAGACACAGATGCAGACACTGACACAGACACACCCAGACAGAGTCACATACAGAGACACAGAGAGAGACACAGACAGAGACAAAGCGATAAACGGCGACAAAGACCCAGACCCAGAACCAGACAGAGACACAGACAGAGTCAATGACCCAGACACAGACAGAGACACAGGCACAGACAGAGAGACAGTCAGCGACACAGACAGAGACACAGACACATGCACAGACAGAGACAAAGGCACAGACACAGGCACAGACAGAGACACAGACACAGATATAGACAGAGACACAGACACAGACAGAGAGACAGTCAGCGACACAGACAGAGACACAGACACGGGCACAGACAGAGACAAAGGCACAGGCACATACACAGATATGGACAGAGACACAGACACAGATACAGAGAGAAACACAGACAGAAACACAGACAGAGAGACAGACAGAGAGACAGACAGACAGAGAGACACAGATACAGGCAGAGGCACTGACAGAGACAGAGACACAGACACAGACACAAACACAGACAGAAACGCAGGCAGAAACACAGACAGAAGCACAGACAGAAACACAGACAGAGAGAGAGAGAGATTCAGGCAGAGACAGAGACACATACGCAGGCACGGACACAGAAAGAGACAGAGACAGAGACACAGCCACAGACACAGACACAGGCAGAACAGAGATACAGACAGAGACACAGACAGAATCACAGACACAGCCTGAGACACAGCCTGAGACTCAGACAGATACAGGCAGAGACGCAGACACAGTCATAGACAGGGTCACAGGCACAGACACAGACAGAGACACAGGCACAGGCACATACAGAGGAACAGACAGATACACAGACAGAGACACAGATACAGACAGACACACAGACAGAGACACAGGGAGAGACACAGACACAGACAGAGACACAGCCTGAGACACAGACACAGACAGACACAGATACATACAGGTACCCAGACAGAGACACAGAGAGAGACAAAGCGATAAACGCCGACAAAGACCCAGACCCAGAACCAGACAGAGACACAGACAGAGTCAATGACCCAGACACAGACAGAGACAGTGGCACAGACAGAGAGACAGTCAGCGACACAGACAGAGACACAGACACAGGCACAGACAGAGACAAAGGCACAGACACAGGCACAGACAGAGACACAGACACATATATAGACAGAGACACAGAAACATACAGAGACACAGTCAGCGACACAGACAGAGACACAGACACAGGCACAGACAGAGACAAAGGCACAGGCACAGCCACAGATATGGACAGGGACACAGACACAGACACAGAGAGAAACACAGACAGAAACACAGAAAGAGAGACAGACAGAGAGACAGACAGAGAGACAGACAGAGAGAGAGACACAGATACAGGCAGAGGCACAGACAGAGACAGAGACACAGACACAGACACAAACACAGACAGAAACGCAGGCAGAAACACAGACAGAAGCACAGACAGAAACACAGACAGAGAGAGAGAGAGATTCAGGCAGAGACAGAGACACAGACGCAGGCACGGACACAGAAAGAGACAGAGACAGAGACACAGCCACAGACACAGACACAGGCAGAACAGAGATACAGACAGAGACACAGACAGAATCACAGACACAGCCTGAGACACAGTCTGAGACTCAGACAGATACAGGCAGAGACGCAGACACAGTCATAGACAGGGTCACAGGCACAGACACAGACAGAGACACAGGCACAGGCACATACAGAGCAACAGACAGATACACAGACAGAGACACAGATACAGACAGACACACAGACAGAGACACAGACACAGACAGAGACACAGACAGAGACACAGCCTGAGACACAGACACAGACAGACACAGATACAGACAGGCACACAGACAGAGACACAGAGAGAGACACACAGACAGAGACACAGTCAGAGACACAGACAGCGACAGAGACACAGACACACACAGAGACAGTGGTCGATTCAGCCCCACCCACACACACACTGCTCACCAGCTGCTGCC
This sequence comes from Scyliorhinus torazame, assembly GCF_047496885.1. Lineage (NCBI taxonomy): Eukaryota > Metazoa > Chordata > Chondrichthyes > Carcharhiniformes > Scyliorhinidae > Scyliorhinus > Scyliorhinus torazame. The sequence goes on from NC_092726.1 coordinate 142,106,671, forward strand.
CCCCCCCCGCCATAGGCCGCTGTCCCCCCGCCGCCAGAGGCCGCTGTCCCCCCGCCGCCAGAGGCCGCTGTCCCCCCGCCGCCAGAGGCCGCTCTCCCCCCGCCTCCAGAGGCCGCTGTCGCACCGCCGCCAGAGGTCGCTGTCCCCCGTCGCCAGAGGCCGCTGTCCCCCCGCTGCCAGAGGCCGCTGACCCTGCAAGGAAATGGGAATGGGTGTTTCAGAACCGAGAGTGAAGCCGGTCTCTGGAGGCAGAGGAGGGCTTGTCGCATAATGAACAAGTGAGGACTCTGTGTCTTATGGCAGTAATAATGCTTCACACAATGGAGGTTCACACAGAGCTGTCCGTGCGCATGTGTGGGAGGGTCTCTATCGAAGCAGGCTGCGCGCTGGCCACCCACTGACTGATATCGTCTCCCCTGGCAACACAAGATGGCCACCGGCAGTCTCCACTGGCAATGCAAGATGGCCGCCGGGAGTCTCCCGTGGCAACACAAGATGGCTGCCGGGAGTCTCCCCTGACAACACAAGATGGCTGCCGGAGGTCCAAATGGGAACACAAGATGGCTGCCGGAGGTCCCAATGGGAACACAAGATGGCCGCCACCAGCACGCAGGGGATACTGGGATGGATGTGGCACAGGCGCAGTGGCGGTTTCTGCTGCTCATTTGCCCGTTGGGGGTCTTCGGGATTCTTGTGTCTCAATAGACACAGCAGCATTGCCCCTCCCCCACCACGGATATCAGCCCCTCCACCATATCACCCCCTCCCCGATATCGCCCCCTCCCTGATATCACCCCTCCCCGATATTATGCCCTCCCCGATATCACCCCCTCCCGATATCACCCCTTCCCGATATCACCCCCATCCCGATATTACCCCCTGGATATCAAGCAATCTCCCCCCCGGCAGATGTCAATTCTCTTGGATATCAACTCCGCCCATTCCGCGGATATCACCGCCGCCCGCCAAATGTCACCCCACCCAACCGGATGTCTTCCCTCCCTAACGAGAACTCCCCCCCCTCGCATATCAGTCCCCAGATATAACGACCCTCGATATTATCACCCTGATTAACACCCAAAACCCTCGGATGTCCCCAGCAAGGTATCACCCCGCCCGATTTCCTCCCCCCCCCCCCCCCCCCACACCCGCCCCCGAATCAGTCCCCCATTCCCGGCCAGTGGCTGTTTCAGCACAGTGGGCTAAATAGCTGGCTTGCAATGCAGAACAATGCGAGCAGCGCGGGGTCAATTCCCGTGCCAGCTTCAACAAACAGGTGCAGGAAAGGGCGACTAGGGGCTTTTCACTGGAACTTCAGTGATGTATAAATGTGACAATGAGCGATTATTATTATATCATCCCCACTCCTCGGATATGAACCCAATCTGGATTTCATGCCCCCTGTTAAACATCACCGCAGAATGGATGTCAGCACCCACCGGATATCACCGAACCCCCCCGCCCGACATCACACAACCTCAGTTATCACCCAATCCCCCATATCACCCAAACCCAGAGATCACCCAACCCCAGATATCACCCAACCCCAGATATCACCCAGCCCCAGATATCACACAACCCCAGAGATCACCAAACCCCAGATATAACCTAACCCTAGATATCACCAAAAAAAAGATATCACCCAACCTCAGAGATCACACAACCCCAGATATCACCCAACCCATGATATCACCCAACAAAAGATATCACCAACCCCAGATATCCCCAACCCCGATATCACCCAACACCAGATATCTCCCAACCCCTAATATCACCAAACCCCAGAGATGACCCAACCCCAAATATCACGCAGCAACAGATACCACCCTACCCCAGATATCACCCAGCGCCGGATATCACCCAACAGCAGATATTTCCCAAACCCAGATATCACCCAATCCCAGAATTCACCCAACCCCAGATATCACCCAACCCCAGATATCACCCAATCCCAGATATAACCCAATCCCAGAAATCACCCAAACCCAGATATCACCCAACCCCAGAGATCACCCAGCACCAGGTATCACCCAACACCAGATATTACCCAACCCCAGATATCAACCAATCCCAGATATCACCCAACCCCAGATATCACCCAATCCCAGAATTCACCCAAACCCAGGTATCGCCCAGCCCCAGATATCACCCAATCCCAGATATAACCCAATCCCAGAAATCAGTCAACTCCAGATATCACCCAACCACAGATATCACCTAACATCAGATATCACCCACCCCAGAGATACCCAATCCCACATTCCACCCAACCCCAGATACCAGCCAACCCCAGAGAACACCTAACCCCAGATGTCACCCAACCCCAGAGACACCCAATTCCAGATAGCACCCAACCCCAGGTATCACCCAGCCTCAGATATCACCCAATCCCAGATATAACCCAAACCCAGAAATCACCCAACTCCAGATTTCTCCCAACCACAGATATCACCGAACCCCAGATATCACCCACGCCAGAGATACCCACTCACAGATATCACCCAACCCCATATATCACTCACCCCCAGATATCACCCAACCCCAGATATCACCCAATCACAGCGATCACCCAACAACAGAGATCACCCAACACCAGAGATCACCCAACCAAAGAGATCAGCCAACCCCAGATCTCTCCCAACCCCAGAGATCACCCAACAAGAGATATCACCCACACACAGATATCACCACTCCCCAGATATCACCAAATCCCAGACATCACCCAACCCCAGAGATCACCCAACCCCAGACATCAAACAACCCAAGATATCACCCAACCCCCGATATCACACAACCCCAGAGATCAACCAGCCCCAGTTTTCAAACAACACCAGATATCACACAACCCCTAATTTCACCAATCCCCAGAGATTACTCAACCCCAGATATCACACAACACCAGGTATCACCCAACCCCAGATACCACCCAACCCCAGATATTATCCAACCCCAGATAACTCCCAATCTCAGATATCACCCATCCCCAGATATCGCCCAACCCCAGAGATCCAAAACACAAAGATCACCCAACCCCAGAGATCACCCAACCCCAGATATCACCCAACCCCAGAGATCATACAATCCCAGATATCACTCAACCCCAGAGATACCAAACCCAGATATCACCCAACCCCAAATATCACCCAACCCCAGAGATCATCCAACCTCAGAGATCACCCAACGCCAGATATCACACAAAACCCCGGAGATAACCAAACCCAGATATCACCCAACCCCAGAGATCACCCAACCAGAGATATCACCCAACCCAAGATACCACTCAACCCCCGATATCACCCAACCCCACAGATCACCAATCCCCAGTTTTCACCCAACACCAGGCATCACGCAACCCCTCATATCACCCAACCCCAGATATCACCAAGCCCCAGATATAACCCAACAGCAGATATTACCCAACCCCGGATGTCATCCAATCCCAAATATCACCCTACACCAGATATCACCCAACACCAGATATCACCCAACCCCAGATATAACCCAATCCCAGAAATCACCCACCCCATATATCACCCAGCCGCAGAGATCACCTAACCCCAGATATCACCCAACCCCAGAGATACCCAATCCCAGATATCACCCAGCCCCAGATATCAACCAACCCCAGAGAAAACCTAACCCAAGATATCACCCAACCCCAGAGATCACCCAACCCCAGACATCAAACAACCCAAGATATCACCCAACCCCCGATATCACACAACCCCAGAGATCAACCAGCCCCAGTTTTCAAACAACACCAGATATCACACAACCCCTAATTTCACCAATCCCCAGAGATTACTCAACCCCAGATATCACACAACACCAGGTATCACCCAACCCCAGATACCACCCAAACCCAGATATTATCCAACCCCAGATAACTCCCAATCTCAGATATCACCCATCCCCAGATATCGCTCAACCCCAGAGATCCAAAACACAAAGATCACCCAACCCCAGAGATCACCCAACCCCAGATATCACCCAACCCCAGAGATCATACAATCCCAGATATCACTCAACCCCAGAGATACCAAACCCAGATATCACCCAACCCCAAATATCACCCAACCCCAGAGATCATCCAACCTCAGAGATCACCCAACGCCAGATATCACACAAAACCCCGGAGATACCCAAACCCAGATATCACCCAACCCCAGAGATCACCCAACCAGAGATATCACCCAACCCAAGATACCACTCAACCCCCGATATCACCCAACCCCACAGATCACCAATCCCCAGTTTTCACCCAACACCAGGCATCACGCAACCCCTCATATCACCCAACCCCAGATATCACCAAGCCCCAGATATCACAAAAAACAGCAGATATTACCCAACCCCGGATGTCATCCAATCCCAAATATCACCCTACACCAGATATCACCCAACACCAGATATCACCCAACCCCAGATATAACCCAATCCCAGAAATCACCCACCCCATATATCACCCAGCCGCAGAGATCACCTAACCCCAGATATCACCCAGCCCCAGATATCAACCAACCCCAGAGAAAACCTAACCCAAGCTATCACCAAACCCCAGAGATCACCCAACACCAGATATCACACAAAACCAGATATCACGCAAAACCAGATATCACGCAACCTCAGATATCACCCAATCCCAGATATCACCCAACCCAGAGATCACCCAACCCCACAGATCACCCAGCCCCAGATATCTCCCAATCCCAGATATAACCCAATCCCAGAAATCACCCAACCCCAGATTTCACCCAACCCCAGAGATCACCCAGCACCAGATTTCACCCAACACCAGATATTACCCAACCCCCGATATCACCCAATCCCAGAATTAACCCATCCCCAGATATCACCCAACCCCAGATATCACCCAATCCCAGATATAACCCAATCCCAGAAATCACCCAACACCAGATATCACCAAACCCCAGAGATCACCCAACACCAGATATTACCCAACCCCAGATATCAACCAATCCCAGATACCACCCAATCCCAGAATTCACCCAACCCCAGGTATCACCCAGCCCAGGATAGCACCCAATCCCAGATATAACCCAATCCCAGAAACCACCCAACTCCAGATATCACCCAACCACTGATATCACCTAACCCCAGATATCACCCACCCCAGAGATACCCAATCCCAGATAGCACCCAACCCCAGATATCATCCAAACCCAGATTTCATCAAACCCCAGATATCACTCACCCCCAGATATCACCCAACCCCAGAGATCACCCAAACCCAGATATCACTTAAGCCCAGATATTGCCCAACCCAAGATGTTACCCCAACCCAGAGATACCCAACCCCAGATATCACTCACCCCCAGATATCACCCAGTCACAGAGATCACCCAACACCAGAGATCACCCAACACCAGAGATCACCCAACCCCAGAGATCACCCAACGCCAGATATCACCCAACCACAGAGATCAGCCAACCCCAGATATCACCCAACCCCAGAGATCCCCCAACCCCAGATATCACCCACACACAGATATCACCACTCCCCAGACATCACCCAATCCCAGATATCACCCAGCCCCAGATATCACCCATCCCCAGGTATCACCCAAACCCAGATATCACTCAACCCCAGAGATCACCCAACCCCATAGATCACCCAACCCCAGACATCACACAACCCAAGATATCACCCAACCCCCGATATCACACTTCCCCAGATATCACCCAACCCCAGAGATCTAAAACACAGAGATCACCCAACCCCAGAGATCATCCAACCCCAGATGTCACGCAACCCCATAGATCATACATTCCCAGATATCACTCAACCCCAGAGATAGCAAACTCACATATCACCCAACCCCAAATATCACCCAACCCCAGAGATCACCCAGCCTCAGAGATCATCCAACCCCAGATATCACCCAATCCCAGAGATCACCCAAACCCAGATATCACTTAAGGCCAGATATTACCCAACACAAGATGTTACCCCAACCCAGAGATACCCAACCCCATATATCACCCAACACCAGAGATCACTCAACCAGAGATATCAACCAACCCAAGATACCACCCAACATCCGATATCACCCAACCCCACAGATCACCCTTCCCCAGTTTTCACCCAACTCCATATATCACCAACCCCTAATATCACCCAACCCCAGATATCACCCAGTCCCAGATATCACTCAAACCCAGATATAAACCAATCCCAGAAATCACCCATCCCCAGATACCACCCAACCCCAGAGATCACCTAACCCCAGATGTCACACAACCCCAGAGATACCGAATCCCAGATATCACCCAGCCCCAGATATCAAACAACCCCAGAGAACACATAACCCCAGAAATCATCCAACCCCAGATTTCTACAAACCCCAGATATCACCCAAGCCCAGATATCTCCCAATCACAGAGATCACCCAACACCAGAGATCACTCAACCCCAGAGATCACCACTCCACAGATATCACCCAATCCCAGATATCACCCAAACCCAGATATCACCCAACCCCAGATATCACCCAATCACAGAGATCACCCAACACCAGAGATCACCCAACACCTGAGATCACCCAACCCCAGAGATCACCCAACCCCAGATATCGCCCAACCACAGAGATCAGCCAACCCCAGATATCACCCAACCCCAGAGATCACACAAACCCAGATATCACCCACACACAGATATCACCACTCCCCAGATATCACCCAACCCCAGAAATCACCCAACCCCAGACATTACACAACCAAAGATATCGCCAACACCAGATATCACACAAACCCAGAGATCAACCAGCCCCAGTTTTTAATCAACACCAGAGATCACCCAACCTCTAATTTCACCAATCCCCAGAGATCAGTCAACCCCAGATATCACCCAAAACCAGGTATCACCCAACCTCAGATATCACCCAACCCCAGATATTATCCAACCCCAGATATCATCCAATCTCAGATATCACCCATCCCCAGATATCGCCCAACCCCAGAGATCGAAAACACAAAGATCACCCAACCCCAGAGATCACCCAACCCCAGATGTCACCCAACCCCAGAGATCATACAATCCCAGATATCACTCAACCACAGATATCACCCAACCCCACAGATCACCCATCCCCAGTTTTCACCCAACACCAGATATCACCCAACCCCTCATATCACCCAACCTAGATATCACCCAGCCCCAGATATCACCCAACAGCAGATATTACCCAACCCCAGATATCATCGAATCCCAAATATCACCCAACCCCAGATTTCACACAACCCCAGATAGAACCCAACCCCAGATATAACCCAATCCCAGAAATCACGCACCCCAGATATCACCCAACCGCAGAGATCACCTCACCCGATATATCACCCAACCCCAGAGATACCCAATCCCAGATATCACCCAGCCCCAGATATCAACCAACCCCAGAGAACACCTAACCCAAGATATCACCCAACCCCAGAGATCACCCAACCCCAGATATCACCCCAAACCAGATATCACCCAACCTCAGATAGCACCCAATCCCAGATATCACCAAACCCAGAGATCACCCAACCGCACAGATCACCCAGGCCCAGTTTTCACCCAAAACCAGATATGTCCCAACCCCTAATATCACCAAACCGCAGATATCACCCAATCCCAGATATAACCCAATCCCAGAAATCACCCAAACCCAGCTATCACCCAACCCCAGAGATCACCCAGCACCAGATATCACCCAAGCCCAGAGATCATACAATCCCAGATATCACTCAACCCCAGAGATAGCAAACCCACATATCACCCAACCCCAAATATCACCCAACCCCAGAGATCACCGAAACTCAGAGATCACCCAACCACAGATATCACAGAACCCCAGAGATACCCAAACCCAGATATCACCCAACCCCATATATCACCCAACCGCATATATCACCCAACCCCAGAGATACCCAACCTCAGATATCACCCAACCCCAGAGATCACCCAACCAGAGATATCCCAAATATCACCCAATCCCAGAAATCACCCAACCACAGATATCACCCAACCCCAGATATCACCCAACCCCAGATATAACCCAATCCCAGAAATCACCCATCCCCAGATATCACCCAACCCCAGAGATCACCTAACCCCAGATGTCACCCAACCCCAGAGATACCCAATCCCATATATAACCCAGCCCCAGATATCAACCTACCCCAGAGAACACCTAACCCAAGATATCACCCAACCCCAGAGATCACCCAACCCCAGATATCACCCAAAACCAGATATCTCCCAACCTCAGATATCACCCAATCCCAGATATCACCCAACCCAGAGATCACCCAACCGCACAGATCAACCAGGCCCAGTTTTCACCCAACACCAGATATCACCCAACCCCTAATATCACCAAACCCCAGAGATGACCCAACCCCAGATATCACCCAACAACAGATATCACCCAACCCCAGGTATCACTCAGCCCCAGATATCACCCTATACCAGATTTTTCCAAATCCCCGATATCGCCCAATCCCAGAATTCACCCAACCCCAGATATCACCCAATCGCCGAATTCACCCAACCCCAGGTATCACCCAGCCCCAGATATCACCCAATCCCAGAAATCACCCAACTCCAGATATCACCCAACCACTGATATCACCTAACCCCAGATATCACCCACCCCAGAGATACCCAATCACAGATATCACCCAACCCCAGATATCACCCAACCCCAGAGAACACCTAACCCCAGATATCACCCAACCCCAGAGATACCCAATTTCAGATAGCACCCAACCCCAGATATCACCCACCCCAGAGATACCCAATCCCAGATATCACCCAAAACCAGATATCACCCAACCCCAGAGAACACCCAACCCCAGATATCACCCAACCCCAGAGATCCCCAATTCCAGATAGCACCCAGCCCCAGACATCACCCAATCACAGAGATCACCCAACACCAGAGATCACCCAACACCAGTGATCAGCCAACCCCAGAGATCACCGAACCCCAGATATCACCCAACCACAGAGATCAGCCAACCCCAGATCTCGCCCAACCCAGAGATCACCCAACCACAGATATCACCCACACACAGATATCACCACTCCCCAGATATCACCCAATCCCACATATCACCCAGACCCAGGTATCACCCATCCCCAGATATCACCCAAACCCAGATATCACTCAACCCCAGAGATCTCCCAACCCCAGAGATCACCCAACCCCAGACATCACACAACCCAAGGTATCACCCAACCCCCGATATCACACTTCCCCAGAGATCACCCAGCCCCAGTTTTCAAAGAACACCAGATATCACCCAACCCCTAATTTCACCAATCCCCAGAGATCACTCAACCCCAGATATAACCGAACACCAGGTATCACCCAACGCCAGATATCAACCAACCCCAGATATTACCCAACCCCAGATATCACCCAATTGCAGATATCACCCATAACCAGATATCACCCAACCCCAGAAATCTAAAACACAGAGATCACCCAAACCCAGAGACCACCCAACCCCAGATATCACCCAACCCCAGAGATCATACAATCCCAGATATCACTCAACCCCAGAGATAGCAAACCCACATATCACCCAACCACAAATATCACCCAACCCCAGAGATCACCCAACCTCAGAGATCACCCAACCTCCAGATGTCACAGAGCCCCAGACATACCCAAACCCAGATTTCACCCAACCCCATATATCACCCAACCGCATATATCACCCAACCCCAGATATCACCCAACCCCAGAGATCACCCAAACCCAGATATCACTTAAGCCCAGATATTGCCCACCCAATATGTTACCCCAACCCAGAGATACCCAAGCACAGATATCACCCAACCGCAGAGATCACCCTATACCAGATTTTTCCAAATCCCCGATATCGCCCAATCCCAGAATTCACCCAACCCCAGATATCACCCAATCGCCGAATTCACCCAACCCCAGGTATCACCCAGCCCCAGATATCACCCAATCCCAGACATCACACAACCCAAGGTATCACCTAACCCCTGATATCACACTTCCCCAGAGATCACCCAGCCCCAGTTTTCAAAGAACACCAGATATCACCCAACCCCTAATTTCACCAATCCCCAGAGATCACTCAACCCCAGATATAACCGAACACCAGGTATCACCCAACGCCAGATATCAATCAACCCCAGATATTACCCAACCCCAGATATCACCCAATTGCAGATATCACCCATACCCAGATATCACCCAACCCCAGAAATCTAAAACACAGAGATCACCCAAACCCAGAGACCACCCAACCCCAGATATCACCCAACCCCAGAGATCATACAATCCCAGATATCACTCAACCCCAGAGAGCAAACCCACATATCACCCAACCACAAATATCACCCAACCCCAGAGATCACCTAACCTCAGAGATCACCCAACCCCCAGATGTCACAGAGCCCCAGACATACCCAAACCCAGATTTCACCCAACCCCATATATCACCCAACCGCATATATCACCCAACCCCAGATATCACCCAACCCCAGAGATCACCCAAACCCAGATATCACTTAAGCCCAGATATTGCCCACCCAAGATGTTACCCCAACCCAGAGATACCCAAGCACAGATAACACCCAACCGCAGAGATCACCCAACCAGAGATATCCCAAATATCAGCCAAACCCAGAAATGACCCAACCCCAGATATCAATTAACCCCAGTTATCACCCAACCCCAGATATAACCCAATCACAGAAATCACCCATCCCCAGATATCACCCAACCCCAGAGATCACCTAACGACAGATGTCACCCAACCCCAGAGATACCCAATCCCAGATATCACCCAGCCCCAGATATCAACCAACCCCAGAGATCACCCAACCCCAGATATCACCCAACCCCAGAAATCATCCAATCCCAGATATCACCCCATCCCAGATATCACCCAACCCCAGATATCACCCAAACCCTGATATCACCCTAACCCCAGAGATCACTCAACGCCAGGGATCACCCAGCGCCAGATATCACCCAACCCAAGATATCACCCAAACCCGATATCACACAACCCCAGAGATCACCCAACCCCAGATATTAACCAACCCCAGATATCACCAAATCTCAGATATCATCCAACCCCAGAGATCTCCCAGCCCCCGATATCACCCAACCCCTGAGATCACCCGAACCCAGATATCACCACACCCCAGATATCACCACACCCCAGACATCACCCAGCCCCTGATGTCACGCAAATTCTAGATATCACCCAAGACCAGATATCACCCAACCCCAGATATCACCCAATCCCAGATATCACCCAACCCCAGAGATACCCAACCCCAGATACCACCCAACACCAGATATCACGCAACCCTAGAGAACACCTAACCCCAGATATCACCCAACACCAGAGATACCCAATTCCAGATATCACCCAACCCCAGATATCATCCAACCTCAGATTTCATCAAACCCCAGATATCACCCACACCCAGATATCAACCAACCCCAGAGAATTTAAAAGATCGCGGTCTAGTTTCGGGAGCCGTTCGGAAGAGGAGGAGCAGTCTCTGTCAGGGAGAGAACCTGAGATCATCTCAGACACTCAGAAGGTAAGAAAGTAAGTCAGTGATTTTTACTGATTACTACTTTTATACCTATTTCAAATTGTGTGTGTCTGGGGGAAACTGAAGTGACATCAGAGAAAAGCAGTGACCTGAGTGGCTGGTTGGGAATCTACACTAAATTAAAAAAATTAAGCATTGGTAACTAATTAAACATAATTACTTAATTATAATTTAGAGGGGTATCTAAGCAAGAGATCGGAGAGTACTATATTTAGCGTTCGCATTTATATGAGAATCTAGTGCAAGGAAACAGATAGTTAACAGTAACTTTAAAAAAAAATATATATATATATAAATGTTTTTTTTTTATTTTTATTTTAATTAATTGACGCAATGTCAGTTAGAGGGTTGCAGTGCTCTGACTGTGAGATGTAGAAGGTCCAGGAGGCTTCCAGCGTCCCGGCTGGCTTCATCTGCAGAAAGTGCACCCAACTGGAGATCCTCACAGACCGCATGGTTCGGTTGGAGCAGCAATTTGATGCACTTAGGCGCTTGCAGGTGGCGGAAAGCGTCATAGATCGCAGTTTTATAGATGTGGTCACACCCAAGGTGCAGGCAGAGAAATGGGTCACCACCAGAAAGGGCAGGCAGTCAATGCAGGAATCCCCTGAGTTGTACATCTCTCGAACATGTATACCCCTTTGGATACTGTCGGGGGGATTAGCCTATCAGGGGAAAACAGCAGCAGCCAGAGCAGTGGCCCTACGGCTGGCTCTGATGTTCAGAAGGGAGGGTCAAAGCACAGAAGAGCAATAGTAATAGGGGACTCTATAGTCAGGGGCACAAAATTAAAAAAATTTTAGGCGCTTCTGTGGACGTGAAAGAGACTTCAGGATGGTATGTTGCCTCCCTGGTGCCAGGGTCCAGGATGTCTCCGAACGGGTAGAGGGCATCCTGAAGGGGGAGGGCAAAAAGGCAGAGGTCGTTGTACATATTGGTACTAACGATATAGGCAGGAAGGGGCATGAGGTCCTGCAGCAGGAGTTCAGGGAGCAAGCAGAAAGTTAAAAGACAGGACTTCCAGGGTTGTAATCTCGGGATTACTCCTGTGCACGTGCCAGTGAGGCTAGAGATAGGAAGATAGAGCAGCTAAACACGTGGCTAAACAGCTGGTGTAGGAGGGCTGGTTTACGTTATCTGGACAACTGGGAGCTCTTCCGGGGCAGTTGTGACCTATGTAAGAAGGACGGGTTGCACCTAAACCGGAGAGGCATAAATATCCTGGCCGCGAGGTTTGCTAGTGTCACACGGGAGGGTTTAAACTAGTATGGCAGGGGGTGGGCACGGGAGCAATAGGTCAGAAGGGGAGAACATTTAGGGAGAACTAGGGAATAGGGACAGTGGGGCTCTGAGGCAGAGCAGACAGGGAGAAGTTGCAGAACACAGCGGGTCTGGTGGCCTGAAGTGCATATGTTTTAATGCAATAAGTATTACGGGTAAGACAGATGAAATTGGAGCTTGGATTAGTACTTAGAATTCTGATGTTGTTGCCATTACAGAGACCTGGTTGAGGGAAGGGCAGGGTTGGCAGCTAAACGTTCCAGGATTTAAATGTTTCAGGCGGGATCGAGGGGGATGTAAAAGGGGTGGCGGAGTTGCGCTACTGGTTAGGGAGAATATCACAGCTGTACTGCGGGAGAACACCTCAGAGGGCAGTGAGGCTATATGGGTAGAGATCAGGAATAAGAAGGGTGCAGTCACAATGTTGCGGGTTTACTACAGGCCTCTCAACAGCCAGCGGGAGATAGAGGAGCATATAGGTAGACAGATTTAGGAAAAGAGTGAAAACAACAGGGTTGTGGTGATGGGAGACTTCAACTTCCCCAATATTGACTGGGACTCACTTTGTGCCAGGGGCTTAGACGGGGCAGAGTTTGTAAGGAGCAGACAGGAGGGCTTCTTTAAACAATATGTAGACAGTCCAACCAGGGAACGGGCTGTACTGGACCTGGTATTGGGCAATGAGCTCGGCCAGGTGTTAGAAGTTTCAGTAGGGGAGCATTTCGGGAACAGTGACCACAATTCAGTAAATTTTAAAGTGCTGATGGACAAGGATAAGAGTTGTCCTAGGTTGAATGTGCTAAATTGGGGGAAGGTTCATTATAACAATATTAGGCGGGAACTGAAGAACATTGATTGGGGGCGGATGTTTGAGGGTAAATCAACTTCTGACATGTGGGAGGCTTTCAAGTGTCAGCTGAAAGGAATTCAGGATCGGCATGTTCCATTCAGGAAGATGGATAAATACGGCAATTTTCGAGAACCTTGGATAACGATAGATATTGTAGGCCTCGTCAAAAAGAAAAAGGAGACATTTGTCAGGGCTAAAAGGTTGTGAACAGACGAAGCCTGAATGGAATATAAGGAAAGTTGGAAGGGACTTAAGCAAGGAGTCACGAGGGCTAGAAGTGGTCACGAAAAGTCATTGGCAAATAGGGTTCAGTAAAATCCCAAGGCTTTGTACTCGTACATAAAAAGCAAGAGGGTAGCCAGGGACAGGGTTGGCCCACTGAAGGATAGGCAAGGGAATCATTGTGTGGGGCCAGAGGAAATGGGCGAGGTACTAAATGAATACTTTGCAACAGTATTCACCAAAGAGAAGGAATTGGTAGATGTTGAGTCTGGAGAAGGGTGTATAGGTAGCCTGGGGCACATTGAGATCCAAAAAGACGAGGTGTTGGGCGTCTTGAAAAATATTAAGGGAGGTAAGTCCCAAGGGCCTGATGGGATCTACCCCCAGAATACTGAAGGAGGCTAGAGAGGAAGTTGCTGAGGCCTTGACAGAAATATTTGGATCGTTACTATCTTCAGGTGATGTCCCGTAGGGCTGGAGAATAGCCAATGCTGTTCCTCTGTTTAAGAAGGGTAGCAAATATAATCCAGGGAACAACAGGCCGCTGAGCCTTACGTCAGTGGGAGGGAAATTACTGGAGAGAATTCTTCGAGACCGGATCTACTCGCATTTGGAATCAAATGGACGTATTATTGAGAGGCAGCATGGTTTTGTGAAGGGGAGGTCGTGTCTCACTAACTTGATAGAGTTTTTCAAGGAGGTCACTAAGATGATTAAAGCAGGTCGGGCAGTGGATGATGTCTACAGGGACTTCAGTAAGGCCTTTGACAAGGTCCCTCATGGTAGACTGGTACAAAAGGTGAAGTCACACGGGATCAGGGTTGAGCTGGCAAGGTGGATACAGAACTGGCTAGGTTATAGAAGGCAGAAAGTAGCTTTGGAAGGATGTTTTTCTAATTGGAGGGCTGTGACTAGTAGTGTTCCGCAGGGATCAGTGCTGGGACCTTTGCTGTTTGTTGTATATGTAAATGATTTGTAGAAAAATGTAACTGGTCTGGTTAGTAAGTTTGCAGACGACACAATGGTTGGTGGAATTGCTGACAGCGATGAGGACTGTCAGAGTATACAGCAGGATTTAGGTTGTTTGGAGACTTGGGCGGAGAGATGGCAGATGGAGTTTATCCGGACAAATGTGAGGAAATGCATTTTGAAAGGTCTAACGCGGGTCGGGAATATACAGTGAATGGTAGAACCCTCAATTGTACTGAAAGTCAGAGAGGTCTAGGTGTACAGGTTTGAGGTGCCGCGAGCGATTGTCCCTCGGTTACGTGCCCCCCCCCCCCACGTCCCCACCGCATCCACCCCCCCTCCCACTCCGCATGGCGACCCCCAACTGTGCTGGGTCCTACTCTTCCTGCAAAGCAATGGAATGCTCCACCCACAGATTCCATCCTTGGTCCCTAATGGTCTCTCTTTCTCTCATTCTCTCTCTCTCTCTCTCTCGATGGGCCAACTGCTGAGAAATGAGATTAGATAGGAATAACAATAACCTCTGGAGGCTGTGCAGAGGAGATTCACTAGGTTTATCCCAGAGTTGAGGTGGTTGGATTACAAGGAGATGTAAACTATCCAAATCTTTCTGCAGACTTTCAGTATGCTCTGCACGTTTTTCTTTACCACTCATCTTAGTTTCGTCTGAAAACTTGGGTATATTGCACTTAGTCCCCTAATCCAAATCATCCATGTAAATTGTGAACAATTGTGGGCCCAACACTGATCCCGGAGCGAGGGTGGAGTGAGAGAGCGAGACATCGGGGATTGAGAGAGCGTTAGAGGGAGCGGGACTGAGGGAGAGAGACACCGTGGGGAGTGACAGATAGAGAGAGAGGGAGAAAGCGGGGAGTGTGTGCGAAAGGGAGAGACCTGGGGAGTTAGAGAGAGACAGAGAGAGAGAGAGAGAGGGACCATGGTGCTTGAGAGAGAGGGGGAGAGAGGCCCAGGGAGTGTGAGAGAGAGAGACCGCGGGTAGGGATACAGAGAGACCGGGGGTATTGAGAGGGAGAGAGAGAGAGCAGGGGGAGTGGGAGAGCGAGCGGGGAGAGTGGGATATGTAGTAATCTCTGTATACGCATATATATAAGGGGTAAATGTGCAATCAGCAGAACCAGATGAGCACTAGAGGGCAGTACCAACAGGTGTATAAAAGCAACCGCATTCTTTTTTTAAAAAATATTTAGAATGCCCAATTATTTTTTTCCAATTAAGGGGCAATTTAGTGTGGCCAATCCACCTATCCTGCACATTTTTGGGTTGTGGGGGCGAAGCCCACGCAAACATGGGGAGAATGTGCAAACTCAACAGGGATAGTGGCCCAGAGCCGGGAATGAACCTGGGACTTCGGCAACTTGAGGCAGCAAAGCTAACCATTGCGCCACCATAGTGCCCAAAGCAACAGCTTTCTGCTCGTCTCTCTCTTTTGGGTGTACTGTGACGATATTAGCTCAAAGTGATTACTGCAGCTGAACATAGTTACTATATTTAGATCTTGTTCGCCTTACTATTGGTATTAATATGAAAGTAAAGTACTCTCAATAAATCTTTTGATACGACTGGACGACTTCGAGTCTTTTTCATCAAGATTGACATCATCAACAACATTATTGAGCAACATAAATTACATTATGTAGTACATTATAACATGCTTCAGCAGACTAATAAATCAGGAGAGTTAGAGAGAGTGGGCAAGGGAGAGAGTGGTTGAGAGAGAGACCGGTGGGAGTGGGAAAGAGACAGATAGACTGATGGGTGTGGGAGAGAGAGAGAGAGAGAGGCTGGGAGGAGTGGGAAAGAAAGAGATAGATACTGACAAGGATAAATGGGCGAGAGAGAGAAACCGGGGGGAGTTGGAGAGAGAGATTGGGGAAGAGCGGGAAAGAAAGAGATAAACCGTGGGGGGGTGGGAGAGAGAGAGAGAGACATACATAAGGGCGACTGGGGGAGAGAGAGGGACCGAGTGGAATGGGAGCGAGAGAGACCGTGGGATGGAGTGGAAGAGAGAGAGTGAAACCGGGGGAGTGGGAGATAGAGATCGGGGAAGTGAGAGAGAGAGAGACTGGGGGAATTGGGAGAGATAGAGAGACCGGGACGAGTGGGGGACAGAGAGAGAGAGAGAGAGACTGGGGAAGTGAAAAATTGACCGGGCGAGTGAGCGAGAGTGAGAGAGAGACCGGAGGGAATGAAACAGTGAGTGAGAGAGAGAGTCTCCGAGGGGATTGAGAGACTGAATATGAGTGAGTGGGAGAGCGAGAGACCGGGGAGAGTGGGAGAGAGATAGACCGGGGAGAGTAGTGAAAGAGAGACAGGGAGAAGTGGGGGAGAGCGCGGGGAGAGTGGGGGAGAGAGAGAGAGAAAAACCGGGGCGAGTGGGAAAGGGAGATACCGTGGCGAATGGGAGAGAGACAGTGAGACCGAGGAGTATGGGAGAGAGAAAGCGACAGGGGAGAATGGGATAGAGAGAGAAACAGGGGAGTGTGTAGGAGAGAGAGAGAGAGAGCGGGGAGAGTGGGGGAGAGAAAAAGAGAGGCCGGGGAGAGTGGGAGAGAGAAAATGACCGGAAAGACTGGGGGAGAGAGCAAGAACACCCTTCCTCAGAGAAGGAGCCAAGACTGCACACCATACTCCAGGTGTGGCCTCACCAAGGTCCTGTACAACTGCTGCAAGACATCCCTGT